>NC_081554.1:18453662-18801162 GCF_963082655.1 Stomoxys calcitrans | reverse complement strand
CGATCCACATCGTTTGGATGCCGGGCCATAGCGGAGTAACTGGGCATGAGAAAGCGGACGAGTTGACAGTGAAGGCCAGAGAACTGCCGTCAATATACTTGGTTATCCCGAAGCTCTTCTGGTCGACTCAGTCCAAGTTAAGGGTGTGGGCGACTAATGCGCATGCAACCATGTATTGGGTTGCGCAAAAAGTAATTGCGGATTTTTTAAAAGAAAGTAAATGCTTTTTTAATAAAACTTTGAATGAACTTTAATCAAATATACTTTTTTTACACTTTTTTTCTAAAGCAAGCTAAAAGTTACAGCTGATAACTGATAGAAGAAAGAATGCAATTACAGAGTCACAAGCTGTGAAAAAATTTGTCAACGCAGACTATATGAAAAATCCGCAATTACTTTTTGGGCAACCCAATAGAATAGAGAGAATGGTCGGGACACATGGAACTAAAACCTCACTTATGCAAAATCGGTGCGGCAAGTGATAGCATGTGTAGGGCATGCGGGGAAAATGATTAGATGTTGGAGCATTTCCTATGTCATTGCCCGGCTTTTGTGGCTAACAGACACAAACACACGGACTGGACACTATATCGGGCATGAACCGACTTAGGGGCGTGGTATGGAAAACAAATTATTTTAGATTTTTAGATTTTCTTTTTCGAGTTATACCCCCAAATGGACATATTAGCCGATTAGGACATATTTACCCATTAGGGAGTAGATTACGAATATGAAATTAAAATTTGCGCTCAACTCTAGGTGGCGCTTTTCCTACTAAATATACGTCAAATGGGTTAGTTGATCCATTATGACGCTGGAGATCTACATATGATTGTAAAATATCATAAAAATCGGTTCAGATTTAGATATAGCTCCCATATTTATCTTTCTTCCGATTTGGCCTTTTAAGGCTGTAGAAGCCACAATTTTGGAGCGATATGTACAAAATTTAGCATGATGTGCTTTATTTGACGTCTCCATATATGTGCATAAATTAAAAAAAATCGGGTCAGATTTAGATATAGCTCCAATATATACCTTTCATCCGAGATGGCCTTTTAAGGCTGTATAATCCCCAATTTGCTTCCGATTTAGCATGAGACGTTTAAATTGATGTTCCAATACGTGCGCAAAATTTTATTAAAATCATTCCTATATTTGGAATATAGCTCAAATGTGTATATTTCATCCGATATGAAGTTTGAAGGCAGTAAAATCCAAAATTTTGCTCACATCTCTACAATATAGGGCGTGAGATGTTCTATTTCATGTCCCAGTATGTGTCATTTAAATTTGGCGCAGGTTTCGACATAACTCCCATATAATCTTTTACCCGATGTGGCCTTTTAAAGATGTGGAAATCCAAATCTTTTGTCCTGTGGTAGGACAATCTAACAAGGTTCTAAGTTGCAATTGGTATCCAAATTAAAGTCCTACATGCACTAGGTGGTGTAGGATATTATATTGTCGGCACGGCCCGACTTTTGCCTTTCCTTACTGGTTTATTCTTCGTTTTTACCTACAACAACATTTATTGACCCATAAAGTTTTCTTCAGTAAAGCAACCTCTAAGGTCATTAAAGCTCAAAATATATTCGCATGGGCATTATATTCCCTGGTGTCGTATAATTAATACCAATGGCATACACATAGTGCGTATAATTGATAATAATTATTGGATATTTTCATCAAACTTTTTGGCACTCCATAGCTCATAAAAAATCTTCATTTAATTATAGCCCAAAAGTAAATTGGCCATATTCCCAGATGTCTGTAGCCATAGATGATGTGTGTTGTTTTTAAATGTTCAGCTTTCTTGAATCAAAAAAAGAAGAAAAACAAAAGAAAAACTTCTTTAACTTTTCTTGCAAGACCATTTTGTCTTCATTTAAGAGGGGAGTGCTTTGTAAACCTTAGCATCCCACTCTACCCAATCTCAAATCCCATAATATAGCTTCACTAGCATGGTATTATCAACTTTGTTCTCCCACACACACGCCCCCACTCCCGAAATCCCAAAGACACATATGTTCTTTGGAGCCATAACAAATATAAGTAATAAAACAACAACAGAATAAACGTCATTATATAAATAGTTTTACTTTCGCCAAATAAGACAGATTTTTATTGTCACAGACAGAGCCATACATACAGAGACACATGCAAGTAAACACAAAAACACAAATACTGGGATAAATACGCAATACACGGATACGTGCGTGTGTATGCGGATGTGTGTTTACATTTGCAGGCATTTGTTGGCACAAGGAGGATTTGCTATTGCACAAATCCCAGGAAGTTATAAAAAATTCTTTATTGTTTATGGAGTTGTAATGCCTTAGATTTGGTCTGTTGGTATTTATTTGCCAGAGAATTGTGTTTATCTCTCGCATCTATTTTATGACAATTGTACAACTAATACAGTTTTACGTTTATGATCTAAACACAAATAAGGTCTTGGTTTTTTTGGGAATAAAGTTATTTCTGGATTTTTTTTTGATTTGAAAAATCAGGGATACAAAGGAATGAGAGAAGGATGGGGTTAAATACTCATTTTGGATAACTGAAAAGGTTATGGATCGATTTCAACTATATTTGACACAATTGGTAGAAGTCATAACAAAACACCTCATGCAAAATTTCAGCCAAATCGGATAAGAATTGCGTCTTCTAGTGGCTCAAGAAGTCAAAATCCAAGATCGGTTTTTATGGCAGCTATATCATATAATGGATCGATTTGGCCCATTTACAATCCCAACCGATCTGCTCTAATAAGATGTATGTTTTGCAAAATTTCAAGCGGCTAGCTTTACTCCTTTAAAAGTCAGTGTGCTTTTGACAGACAGACGGACGGACGGACAGACGGACGGACGGACAGACTAACGGACGGACAGACGGACGGACGGACAGACAGACGGGCATGGCTAGATCGACTTCAAATGTTTAGATCGGTTTAAATGTCATTATGGGGTCTTAGACGAATATTTCGAGGAGTTAGACGAAATTAGTATACCCCCATCCCATGGTGGATGGTTAAAAAAAATTGTCATCCTTTCCCTCCAAAAACGCATCTGCAGCGTCTGTGCCACCTTGGAACACACAGCGTAAGCACACATGTCATTTGCGGGGATTATGGGCGAAAGCGTCTTCCGTCTACAAAGAAGCCTGTACAAGGTGGCTCCACTGATTCGCTAGCACAAATTGCATCCATCCGTGATCAAACCCTTTATGACTTATCCCCATGTTTCGAAAAAATCTCACTACTAGCCGTGAGCTCGCGTGGTATTAACTTGAGATGTGCACGTGACCTATTCTCCACACACTCACGCGAAAAAAATTATTCAATCACGCCCAATTTATTTATGTCGACTTTCATTCGCCAACTGGACAAAAATTTTACTTACTCTCGTGAGTGAGTGAAAATCACGTCTCACGAGAAAACCTAGACTCACGAGAAAAATCTTAACTTACGAGAAAATCACAACATACGAAAAATCACGACTGTTCTCTTGATTTTGCTCGTGAGTTTTGGTTTTAACTTGATTTGTATACACTGCACCACCACTGTGGTACAGGGAATTATAGATTTGTGCATATGTTTGCAACGCTAAGGAGAAGAAGAGCTAGACACATCGATAAGTATATGGATCGGCTTAGAATCACTTCCTGATTCGATTTAGCTATGACCGTCTGTCCGTCTGTCTGTCTGTCCATGTATTCTTGCAATCAAGGTACAGGTCGCATTTGTTGTCCGATTTTCACAAACTTTTGCACAAGTTTCCTTTTTGGTCCATAGACAAACGCTATTGATTTTAAAAAAAATCGGTGCAGATTTTGATATAGCTCCCATATATATCTTTCATCCGATATGCCCTTTTAAAGCTTTAGAAGCCACAATTTTGGTCCGATTCTTACAAATTTTGACACGAAGTTTTTTTTTAAATGACCCAAAATGCTTGCAAAATTTTATTAAAATCGGTCTAGATATAGATATAGCTCCCATATATATCCTTCATCCGATATGCCCTTTTAAAGCTGTAGGAGCCACTATTTTGGTGCAATCTCTACCAAATTTAGCGTGAAAAGTTTCGTGTGACGTCCCAATTTGTGTGCAAAATTTCATCTAAATCGGTTCAGATTTAGATATAGCTTCCATATATATTTTTCATTCGATATGGCCTTTTAAGGCTGTAGAAGGCACAAGTTTGGTCCGATCTTTAAAAAATTTGGCACAAAGTGCTTTTAGTGACGTCCCAATATGTGTGCAAAATTCCATCTTAATCGGATCAGATTTATATATAGCTCCCTTGTATATCTTTCATCCGATATGCCCTTTAAAGCTGTAGTAGCCGCAATTTTGGTCCCATCCTTACGAAATTTGGCATGGAGCGTTTTATTCAATGTCCTCATATGTGTGTAAAGTTTTATAAAAATCGGTCCAGATTTAGATATAGCTTCCAGCTTTCATCAAAATCGATTCAGATATCTTTTTTTTACCATCTTCGTATCATAGTAAGAAAATCGTAGGTTGCCCAAAAAGTAATTGCGGATTTTTTAAAAGAAAGTAAATGCATTTTTAATAAAACTCAGAATGAACTTTAATCAAATATATAATTGCCATTTTGTTCGATAACCTTTTGCCATCTTTCAGGCAAATTTAGTATTCCACGCTCATAGGACTTCTGGCCTTTATCTGCAAAAAACTGAACCAAGTGCGATTTTATAGTCTCATCATTGCCGAAAGTTTTACCATTTAAGGAGTTCTGCAAAGATCGAAATAAAAGGTAGTCTGATGGTGCAAGGTCAGGGCTATATGGTGGATGCATTAAAAGTTCCCAGCCAAGCTCACTCAGTTTTTGGCGAGTGACCAAAAATGTGTGCGGTTTAGAGTTGTCCTGGTGAAATATGACACCTTTACGATTGACCAATTCTGGTCGCTTCTCCTTGATGGCTGTGTTCAATTTGTCCAATTGTTGACAGTAAACATCCGAATTAATCGTTTGGTTCCTTGGAAGCAGCTCAAAATATACCACACCCTTCCAATCCCACCAAACAGACAGCATAACCTTATTTTGGTGGATATCAGCCTTTGAAGTGATTTGAGCTAGTTCACCTTGATTGGACCATGATCGTTTTCGACTAACGTTGTTGTAAACAATCCATTTTTCATCTCCAGTTATGATTCGTTTTAAAAACGGATCGAATTCATTGCGTTTAGGGTGCATATCACAAGCGTTGATTCTTCGGTTTGTTAAATGAATTTCTTTCAATACATGTGGTACCCAAATATCAATCTTTTTCACCAGTCCAAGACTTTTTATGTGATAATGAACGGTTGATTTTGGTATATTTAACTTCTCTCCTATCTGACGCTCAGTTACATGACGATCCAATTCGATTAATGCTTTGATTTGGTCATCATCAACTTCATTTGGCCGTCCTGAACGTGGCTCATCTTTAAGTGAAAAATCTCCAGAACGGAATTTGCGAAACCAATTTTGACACTGTCTTCCTTTTAAGGCTTTATCACCATACACATCTCGTAACTTTTTAGTAACCTGCTCCGCGTTTTTTCCTTTACGGAAATAATAAAGTAAAATATGACGAAAATGCTCCTTTGTGGGCTCCATATTAAAATTGACGCCAAACAAACAAATGTAAACAAAATTTCGCGCACTTTTTTTTCTAAAGCAAGCTAAAAGTAACAGCTGATAACTGACAGAAGAAAGAATGCAATTACAGAGTTGAAAAACTTTGGGCAACCCAATATAAGGTTCTATTCGGTGATTCAATAGGTATGCCAAATTATATTTTACTAAATTTGGATATAAGTGTTATCTATCAAAAGTATTGCGTATACTCGGTGGTGTAGGGTATTATATAGTCGGCTCCGCCCGACTTTTGCCTTTCCTTACTGGTTTCTTATACCATTACTGTGCGATGAATATACAATAAAAGCAATTAAAGTTGTTCATACGCACTATGGACTATAATTATTATAAATCATACGCACGAATGTACAGCAAAATAAATACCAATTTAAACTTGCTTAACTTTGAAATTAACACAAAAATAAACTTTCGATTTTCGTTGTTTCACAAAATGTAACATTTCTACTCTCCTTTGCCATTTCTATCATTCGATTGACATTTCCAGTGCCCAGTTTTTTTTCCATTGGATCAATTGAAAATGCATTATCATAACAAATGTAATGGCTATAAATCCAATGGGAAATTTTTTTCAAACATCTCTCTATCATGATGGCAAAACCATGCAGTAGATGTCAATTGGACATCAGTTTGGTCGCTAGACGAAAACAATTCAATAAAAACACCAAACGAAGTACTCCAACTTTTAGTGACAAATGCAGTCAGCCATTTTATTTCAAATGGCTGGATTCGAAATGAAAGTGAAGGAGCTAGTTATAGTTGCAGCAAGGATAACATTCGGTGAAGCATGCGTTAGAGGTATATTTGATTTATCGCTAAAAATTTAAACTTTTTTGGCCAACTACCTAAAAAGAATATCAAAGTAGCAGGTAAGAAAAACTGTTATTTAAAGGTAGAGTAAAACCAGTAAGAAAAGGCAAAAGTCGGGCGGTGCCGACTTTAAAATACATCTACATCTAATTCTGAAACAAATTTGATGGACCTCGACGGATGTATCCAGATAGATTATTAAAATTCCTGTATCAAATTTCGAGCAAAGCAAATATGTTAAAAATATAATATCTACGGTTGACAAATGACAACAAATTATCCAAAATCTGACGAACAAATATATGGGAGCTATATCTAAATCTGAACCGATTTCGACCAAACTTTATGGATATTAAGGGATTCGTCGAGGAAAGCGTTGTACATGTTGGGAAGATTGGTCAATAAAGGCGCTTGCAGTGGGTCTAGGAGTGAAAATCGGGCGATATATATATCTGAACAGATTTCTATGAAATTCAACAGTATTGTCGAGAGTCATAAGAAAATCCTTCCTGCCAAATTTCGAGAGAATCGGTTAACAAATGACCATTTTATTGTTGTATTACTGAAAATCGGACGAACATATATATGGGAGCTATAAACAACTCTCAACCGATTCCTATGAAATTCACCAGTTATATTGAGAGTCATAAGAAAATCCTTCCTGCCAAATTTCGAGAGAATCGTTTGACAAATGACCATTTTATTGCTGTATTACTCTAAATCGGACGAACATATATACGGGAGCTATATCCAGATCTGAACCGATTTTTATGAAATTCACCAGTAATATTGAGAATCATAAGAAAATTCTTCCTGCCAAATTTCGAGAAAATCGGTGTAGAAATTACCATTTTATTGCAGTATTTCTGCAAATCGGTCGAACATATATATGGGAGCTATATCCAAATTTGAAGCGATTTTTTTCAATTTCAATAGGCTTCGTTTCTAGGACGAAAAACATGCCCATACCAAATTTGAAGACGATCGGATGGAAATTGCGACCTGAAGTTTGTACAAAAAATTAACATGGACAGACAGACGGACGGACAGACAGACGGGCATAGCTAAATCGAATCAGAAAGTGATTCTGAATCGGTCGTTATAATTATCACTGGTTCTATCTTTCCTCCTTTTGGGTGTTACAAACAAATGCACTGAGTTATAATACCCTGTACCACAGTAGTGGTGTAGGGTATAATAAATATTAAAAATTTTTAGAAATTAAACATCTCGTCTCGAAAGAGACGTGCTGAATGATCGTTGTCGAGCTTGGTTAATATGGTAATTGTATCATAGATGAGTTTTCGCAATTAATACGATTTAAATACATCATACCAACGCACGGCCCTTGAAGCCATCACACCTAATATGGATGAAAAATCTTCTAACCAAAGACGAATCGCATCTCATACTGATTGGTGTGTGTTGCTATCTTTAACTTTCCTTTTCCATATGCATATCCGATCATCCAACTCGTCTCGAAAGAGAAACAAACAAAAAAAAAACCCCTTTTTGATCAAATTTTTTCCTTAAAATCAAATTTTGATAAAATTTTCTAATAAAAGTATTTTTTTTTTACAACTAAGTTTTTGCAAAAGTTTTCTATTAAAAACTTCGTTTGGATTTTAACGAAAATACTTTTTATTATTTTCTTCTATCCCCACCCGTACTTACTGTGGCTTTACCATATCACTTACAGTTGTGTCTTTGTGCAGTAAAACATTAACTTTTGTTATGAGAGCTCATATTTCTTTGTCATTAATAACAATTAATTTATGTATGAGCTTTCCTGAAAGTAATGAACTCAACTGAAAGTTACATAAAGACAACGACACCAAATGAAGATGTTTGGTAAAACAGCACAAGTTATCCCTAAAATTTAGATGTAAACTTCATACATACTCACACACACAACTACGCCCAACATAAATATATCCCACACATATATACATAGCATATACTCACTCACTCACTGCTGCTAGACATGTGTGATTGTATTGGGATACGTGTCTATGGACATAATGAAGCGATGAGACTTCGCTTTCCTGTAGGATGGAGGCCGTGCGTGGTGGGGGCATTTGGGGAGGAGTGAATTTTCAATGTTGTCTGCTTATCGAATGATTGATTAGACCACAACATGCCAAGCATTATAGACACGTTCACATATACAAACATCTTCATTCCTATACTTTATAAGAGCAATACATATGGGGCATTTAAAAAAAAAAATAAATAAAAACGTTCAGTATATAAATTTTTCAAAAAAATTTTTTTTGAAAAGTAATGCCGACACGTTTTTCTTTATAAATAAATTTTTGATAAAATTTCCCACATGAATAAAATTTGGAATTTTTTTTTTTTAAATTATTGAGAAAAATTTCTAATGAAACAAAAATGTTGGCAAAAATTACAGTGGACTCAGGGAATACTATAATCAGAGCGGAAAATCGATACATTTATTATGCAGTTAGGATGAAAATCTTATTCTCGAAAACTTATATTCAAACCGAAACATTGTTAGGCTGCATTGGTAACAGAGCCCAGACTATGGAGGAAATGAAGAGGAACCTGATGAACACCCATTTTCCTCAGGCCACGACTCGACATTCAGCGACACCCGAATCCTCGAAAAGCTTCTCACCGTTTAAGTCACCAATGCCTGATGGAAAATTTCCAGTATTAAAAACAGTAGGAGGTGGGTTATCACGTGCCCAGATAACCTTGTCTAAGATTAGCATATATACCAAAAGCCTGGAAAGAATCCAGGCTAGTATTCACACCCAAGGCTGATTTGGCTGAAATTTGCTATGGTCTCCAACATCCAAAACAAGTATCTCTCGACTCGATCCATAACATGATTTAACTCCAAACCATAGCAATTCTTATCCATTGGCCTTTGTTTGCCTGTAAAGAAATCAAGACAAAGAAAGGCTCATAAAAGCCACATTTATTGTCCGATTTTGCTGAAATTCGGGACAGTGAGTTGCCTTAGGGCCTTCGACATCTTTCTTCAGTTTGGCCCCGATCGGTTCAGATTTGGATATAGCTGCCCAATAGACCGATCCTCCGATATAGGGTCTTAAACCCATTAAAGCCACCATTATTATCCGATTTTGTTGAAATCTGGGACAGTGAGTTGTGTTAGGCCCTTCGACATTTTTCGTTAATTTGGCCCAGATCGGTCCAGATATTGACATATAGACCGATCTTCCGATTGAAGGTTTTGGGCCCATAAAAGCCACATTTATTATCCGATTTTGCTGAAATTTGAGACAGGGAGTTGTGTTAAGCCCTTCGACATCCTTCGTAAATTTGGCCGAGATCGGTCGAGATTTGGATATAGCTGCCATATAGACCGATTCTCCGATTTAGGGTCTTAGGCCCATAAAAGCCATATTTATTATCCGATTTTGCTGAAATTTGGGACAGAGAGTTGTGCTATGCTATTCGACATCCTTCGTTAATTTAGCCCAAATCGGTCCAGATTTGGATATAGCTGCCATATAGACCGATTCTCCGATTTAGGGTCTTAGGCCCATAAAAGCCACTATTATTATCTGACTTTGCCAAAATTTGGGACCGTGAGTTGTGTTAAGCCCTTCGACATCCTTCGTCAATTGGGCCCAAATCGGTCCAGATTTAGATATAGCTGCCACATAGACCGATCCTTCGATTTATTGCCTTAGGTCCATAAAGCCACATTTATTATTCGATTTTGATGAAATTTGAGACAGTGAGTTGTGTTAAGCCCTTCGACATCCTTCGTCAATTGGGCCCAAATTGGTCCAGATTTGGATATAGCTGCCATATAGACCGATCCTCCGATTTAGGGTCTAAGGCCCATAAAATCCACATATGTTATCCGATTTTGCTGAAATTCGGGACAGTGAGTTGCCTTAGGCCCTTTGACATCTTTCTTCAATTCGACCCCGATGGGTTCAGATTTGGATATAGCTGCTATATAGACCGATCTCTGGGTTTTAGGTTTTGGAGCCATAAAACGCGCATTTATTGTCCGATGTCGCTGAAATTTGAGACAGTGTATTTAGTTAGGCTCTTCGACGTCCTCGTTCATTTTGGCCCAGATTGGTACAGATTCGAATATAGCTGCCATATAGACCGATCTCTTGATTTTAGATTTTGGGCCCATAAAAGGTGCATTTATTGTACGATTTCGTACGAAATTTGGAACAGTGCTTTGTGTTAGGTTCTTAGATTTAAAGTCTTGGCCCCACAATCCGATTTCACTGAAATATGACACGGTGACTTATGTTAGGCTTTTCGACATCCTTGTCGTATATGGTTCCGATCGGTTTATTTTCAGATATAGCTACTGTACTTATTGTTATTCGGTCCTAATCGGAATATATTTCGATATAGCTGCTATGGGACATAAGGTATGCAGTTTTCACCGCATTATGATGAAAGGTGGTTTACATATATGGTCGAATTGGGGGGTATCCAAAGTTCGGCCCGGCCGAACTTAAAGCCTTTTTAGTTATTAAAACTCAATATGGTTTTTTATATCCTTCCACAACGTTTTAAATGAATTAAAGCCCAATCGGTTGTTAAATATTGATGCTGTATCGCTTTGATGGAATATCCTAAAAACTATATATATAGGAACTATACACAAATCTAAACCGATTTTCTTGAAGTCTACTATATATCTTTTCTTGGTATCGGCAATTTCTGAGACTTTTTCGTTCCAAACGGTTGTCTTTTGTAGGTGAAGTGGCATTGAAAAGAATATATATTGGTTGCCCAAAAAGTAATTGCGGATTTTTTAAAAGAAAGTAAATGCATTTTTAATAAAACTTAGAATGACCTTTAATCAAATATATAATTGCCATTTTGTTCGATAACCTTTTGCCATCTTCCTGGCAAATTTAGTATTCCACGCTCATAGAACTTCTGGCCTTTATCTGCAAAAAACTGAACCAAGTGCGATTTTATAGCCTCATCATTGCCGAAAGTTTTACCATCTAAGGAGTTCTGCAACGATCGAAATAAATGGTAGTCTGATGGTGCAAGGTCAGGGCTATATGGTGGATGCATCAAAAGTTCCCAGCCAAGCTCACTCAGTTTTTGGCGAGTGACGAAAGATGTGTGCGGTCTAGCGTTGTCCTGGTGGAATATGACACCTTTACGATTGACCAATTCTGGTCGCTTCTCCTTGATGGCTGTATTCAATTTGTCCAATTGTTGACAGTAAACATCCGAATTAATCGTTTGGTTCCTTGAAAGCAGCTCAAAATATACCACACCCTTCCAATCCCACCAAACAGACAGCATAACCTTCTTTTGGTGGATATCAGCCTTTGAAGTGGTTTGAGCTGGTTCACCTTGATTGGACCATGATCGTTTTCGACTAACGTTGTTGTAAACAATCCATTTTTCATCTCCAGTTATGATTCGTTTTAAAAACGGATCGAATTCATTGCGTTTAAGGTGCATATCACAAGCGTTGATTCTTCGGTTTGTTAAATGAATTTCTTTCAATACATGTGGTACCCATATTAAAATTGACGCCAAACAATCAAATGTAAACAAAATTTCGCGCACTTTTTTTCTAAAGCAAGCTAAGTGAGCAAGTAACAGCTGATAACTGACAGAAGAAAGAATGCAATTACAGAGTCACTAGCCGTTGAAAAAATTTGTCAATGCCGACTATATGAAAAATCCGCAATTACTTTTTGGGCAACCAATATATCGGGTATTTAGTCAACTCTGAACAGATATTTTTGATATTCACTGAAAATCTTCCTATCATCTTTCTTCCTTCTTGTGCTGAATTTCAATAAAATTGACCTAAAAGTCATATTTGCCGAATATCATGAATATCAGGCTGTACGTTGATGTAAACCACACCTCCTTGGGGAGGACATTTTTACATGGCTTCTATGCATGGCGTATAATCTCACAAATATCCCTTCCATCAGGAGGATATAACCTCTGCTGAACATATTTCTGATGATCTCGCCAGGATTCTAACTCAGGCGTTCAGCGTCAAAGTAGAATATGCTAACCTCTGGGATTCGGTGGCCTCCCTGTATTATAGAGGCTAAAATAATTTTAAATTTTCCATGGAATGACCCATATTTACATAATGTATATTTCAAAGTCCTGGGGCAGCATTAAACATTTGGCCAATATGAATTGTTATCGTCGTATTGCTGTTAATAATTCAATATGCTTGCCACATAAATAAGTAAGGACATTGTTATGTATGTACACGAATGTCTATATTCAAGTATGTTAAGGTCTGTCCCATAATTGATATTTCTGTTCACTAATTGCTGATCAACATTTAATGAATGGAACTACAATACATGAGATTGCACTTAGTAATGCTCATTAGGTTAAGGCTTTAGGCTTTAGTTTAGAGAACCCTTCGTGCCAAAATTTGTAAAGAATTGTTAACTGCAAACTTACTGTTAAATTATTGAGTATCATTCAAAATCGGGGAGCTATATCTAAATCTGAACCGATTTCTATTAAATTCAAA
This sequence comes from Stomoxys calcitrans, assembly GCF_963082655.1. Lineage (NCBI taxonomy): Eukaryota > Metazoa > Arthropoda > Insecta > Diptera > Muscidae > Stomoxys > Stomoxys calcitrans. The sequence goes on along the minus strand of NC_081554.1, from coordinate 18,788,175 downwards.
AGCAATACCGGGAGTCATAAGGGAATCTTTTGTGCCAATTTTCGTGTGAATCGGTTAACAAATGACCAAATTATGGCAGCACTAGTCCGAATCGGACAAATATATATACGGGAGTTATATCTTAATCTGAACCGATTTCTATGAAATTCACCAATAGTGTCGAGACTTATAATAGAATCACTCGTGCAAAATTTTATTAGAATCGGTTTACAAATGACGATATAATTGCAAATTTGGTCCGAATCGGATGAACATATATATTGGAGCTATATCCAAATCTGAACTGATTTTTTCCAATTTCAATTGGCTTCGTCTCTAGGTCCAAGAAAATGCTTGTACCAAATTTGAAGACGATCGGATGAAAATTGCGACCTGTTCTTTGCACACAAATTAACATGGACAGACGGACATAGCTAAGTCGAATCAAAAAGTGATTCTGATTCGATCGGTAAACTTATCAATGGGTCTATCTCTCTTCGCTTTGTGTGTTACAAACGAATTCACTAAGTCGTAATGCCCTGTACCACAATACTGGTGTAGGGTATAATAAATTATATTATTGAACAAGTAACAAGCAAAAGCGTGCTAAGTTCGACCCGGCCGAATCTTAGGAACCCACCATCATGGATTCTGATAAAAAAAATTGATACAAAATAAATCATGTTAAAGGGCATCATTTTATTCTATATACCAAAATTCTGTCAAACTAGCAAAAATTTAACCTTCAAGGAATCGAATGAGGATGAACCGGAGACCGGTTTATATGGGAGCTATATCCGATTATAGACCGCAAAATGTCAGCCAAATCTGACAAATATTGCAGCTTGAAGGACTTAAGAAGTCAAATCGTGAGGTCGGTCTATATGAAAGCTATATCAGGTTATAGACCGATTTGAACCTTCCTTAACACAGTTGCTGGAAGTCATAAGAAAACATTGCGTGCTCAAATTCAGACAAATCGGACAAAAATTGCGGCTTGTCAGGGTTCAAGAGGTCAAAACGGGAGATCGGTCTATATGGGAGCTATATCAGGTCTATAACCTGATATAGCTGATTTGGACCGTAGTTGGCAACGTTTTTGAAAGTCGCAACAGAACACCAAATGCAAAATTTCAGCCAAATCGGACAAATATTGCAGCTTGTAAGGACTTAAGAAGTCAAATCGGCAGATCGGTTTATATAGGAGCTATATCAGGTTATAGACAGATTTAGACCGTACAAGACACAGTTGTTGGAAGTCATAATGGTGTTTTGTTATGACTTTCTACAACTGTGTCTTGTACATGCAAAATTTCAGCCAAATCGCGGCTTCCGGGGGCTCCAGAATTCAAATCAGGATATCAGTTTATATGGGAGCTGTATCTAAATCTATATCTAAACCGATATGGCCCATTTGCAACCTCCAACCACTCACTTCGATATTAAGTATCTGTGCAAAATTTCAAGCGTCCCTCTAGAGGTCCAAGAAGTCAAGATTCAAGATTGGTTGATATGGCAGCTATACCATGTTATGAACCGATTTGAACCATACTTAGCACAGCTGTTGAAAGTGACAGAAAAACACCACGTGCAAAATTTCAGCCAAATCGTATGAGAACTGCTCCCTCCAGCGGCTGAAGAAGTCAAAACCCAAGATCGGTTTGTATGGCGGCTATATCAGGTTATAAACCGATTTCAACCATACATAGCAAAGTGGTTGGAAATGGTACCAAAACAGCACGTGCAAAACTTCAGTCAAATCAGACAAAAATTGCACCCTCTAGAGGCCCAAGAAGTCAAGACCCAAGATCGATTGATATGACAACTATACCATGTAATGAACCAATTTGAACCATATTTAGCACAGTTGTTGAAAGTGACAGCAAAACACCACGTGCAAAATTACAGCCAAATCGAATAAGAATTGCGCCCTCAAGAGGCCCAAGAAATCAAGATTCCAGATTGGTTTATGTGGCAGCTGTATCAGGTTATGAACCGATTTGTACCGTACTTAGAACAGTCTTTGAAACTCATAACAAAACACTTCATGCAAAATTTCAGCCAAATCCGATTGGAATTGCGCCCTCTATAGGCGCAAGAAGTCAAGACCCCAGATCGGTTTATATGGCAGCTATATCATAACATGGATCGATATGGCCCATATCGAAAGCACTAGAAGGAGTAAAGCTAGGCACTTGAAGTTTTGCAGAAATACTTCTTATTAGTGTAGGTCAGTTGGGATTGAAAATGGATAAAATCGGTCCATGTTTTGATATAGCTGCCATATAAATCGATTTTGGGTCTTGACTTCTCGAGCTGCTAGAGGGCGCAATTGTTATCCAATTTTGCTGAAAATTTTCACATGTCGTTTTAGTTTCACTTTCAAATACTGTGTACCATGTATGGATTGAATCGGTTGATAATCTGATACAGCTGCCATATAAACCGATATTTGGTCTTGACTTCTGGAACTGAAATTTAGCATGAAGTGATCTGGTATGACTTCCAATAAATTTGCCAAGTATAGTCTATATGAGTCCATAATCTGATATAGCCGCTATATAAACCGATCTCCCGAATAGACTTCTTGAGCCTCTAGAGGGCGCAATTCCTATTCCATATGATTGAAATATTGCACATGTGGTTTTGGTATGACTTCCAAGTACTCTTTCAAGTATGGATTAAATCGGTTGATAATCTGATATAGCTGCCATATAAACCGATATTTGTTCTTTATTTCTAGAGCTTCTAGAGGGAACAATTCTTATCCGATTTTGCTGAAGTTTAGCAAGAAGTGTTCTGGTATGACTTCCAATAACTGTGCCATGTATAGTCTATATCAGTCCATAACCTGATATAGCCGCCATATAAACCGATCTGGATTAAATCGGTTGATAACCTGGTATAGCTGCCATATAAACCGATATTTGGTTTTGACTTCTTGGGCTTCTAGAGGGCGCATTTCCTATCCAATATGGTTCAAATTTTGCACATGTCGTTTTGATATGACTTCCAATTACTGTTTCAAGTATGGTCTAAGTTGGTTAATAACCAGATATAGCTGCCATGTAAACTGATCTTGGGTCTTGACTTCTTGAGCTTCTAGAGGGCGCAACTCTTATCCGATTTGGTCGAAATTTTGCATAAATTGGTTTCTTTGTAACTTCCAACAACTGCGTCAAGTATGTTGTAAATCATTTCATATCCTGATATAGCCATCACATAAACCGATCTCCCGATGAGACTTCTTGGGCTTCTAGAGGGCGCAATTGAAATTTTGCATATGTCGTTTTGGTGTGACTTCCAACAACTGTTCTGTTTCATGTATGGTCTAAATCAATTGATAACCTGATACAGCTGCCCTATATACACCTATCTCCCAGTTTGGCTTTTTGAGCCTCTGGAGGGCGCAATTATTACTCGATTTGTCTGAAATTTTGGAGGTGGTGTTTTTCTATGAATTCTAACAGCCATGACAAGTACGGGCCATATCGGCCAATAACTTAATTTGGATTTGTCCAATTAATTTAAGTTACAATTTATCGTAGAATAAGTATTAGACATTCTGAATTGTATTGTGAATTGTAAAATGAATTTTGTAGCATGTAAGAGGTTATATATTAGTTAAGCTATTGTGAATTTCTAGTAATAAGTATTTTAGTACTATAGCTCCCTTGCATTTCCTCTTGCTTAATTCTGGCACTTCTTTTCCAACGGCAGCAAGGTGAGCACACAACATTTCCCCCCTCTCTTATCCCCAATAAATCCTGTACTCCTTATACACCACATACCGAAACTTAACGCCTTCTCATTTTTTCCTCTTCTCATTACCTCAATATACACTTATCATTCCTCTTGGCATGAGGAATAATAAGTAACATCACCTACATTACAGTCCACACATCATCCCCCAAGGGAACTCCAATTGTGACGTCATCCGCTCTCTCATTCCACTTACCCCCCCTCTGCGTCTAACTGGAACCCCCCAAGGTTGTGCATGGTCCTCCGAAACCGTCCACTGAGAAACCATAAATTGAGGTAAATCCCATCAGCATCAAACATACATAGTTGTTTGTCATCATTTCGGTAAGTGAAACCTGTTGTGTTCGTAAAAGAAGTAAAAAAAACAAAAAAGCAACATACATTACATACACACTTAAAAACGTTCGAGTGACAAAAACCCCAAAAAAAGGAGATAAAAATTACACCAAAACGCACTGTGAAGGCAAATTGCATGTGGAAAATTGCAAAAAAAACGCATTTTTTAATGCGATGTGATATGGGAAAATCTGTGTAGAATCCCTTAAAAGAGATAAATAAAAATTTGTTATTTATTAGAATTTGTCAGCTCGTCTCATTCTCACTTAAAAAGTGTGTATGTAATTGCTTTACGTTTTTTTTAAAGGTAGAATCGTCTATTGTGAGAGGAAAGTGCTAAAAGTGCAAAGAAAAAGTGTGATTTCTGTCTGTCCGCGTGGGTTGGACACGGAGAAAAAGTGTTATTTTTTGTTGTACACGTCGCTGGAAAATTGCATTAAAACTTGATGTCATTTCGTGTTTTTTTTTTTTTTTTATTTGCTGGCAAAAATCCCGTTAAAGTCAAATGAAAGTCGTTTAAAGTTTTCATAACGGATAAAAATCAAAAAAAAAAAAAAAAAAAAAACAAATATATATTCAAAGCAGAAACATAAAAATCGAAATACATAGTCCGTTCTATATACAACGCAAAGTTCAACGATCGTTTCGTACAGTGTATAAAGGAACGGAGATTAATGTAAATTCTCTCTCTTTCTCTCTCTCTCTTCCTCTCGATATCTCTCTCGCCAAAAGCAAAGAAAAGAAAAGCAAAAAAAAAAGGCACTCAGACAGACAGACACGCACTTTAAGAAGAAGAGCTTAGTTCACATTTTGAATATGTTTGGAGTAAAGTAGATGTGCAAGTGAAAAGCAAAAGGAGAAAAAAAAAAAATCAAGATTTAAACAAAAAAGTGCAACAGGCAATAAATAATTAAAAGAAGGCAAATTTAAGTTGTGAAGAGGCAAATGTGCTAGAAAACAAAAGGAAAAGGTGCATTATTGTTGTTCACATGTTGTAAAGCTAACAAAAAGCTGTACATTTCGAAAATTTTGTTATAAAGGAAAAAAAAAGAGATAATTTGTGGAAAGGCGGCAAGTGAATTTAAAAGAAACGAAAACGAAGAAAAGCAACCTATCACACTCACATACAAACATAGTTAAAATCCGACAACACATAACAATTTTAAAAGAAATTATAAAATTTTATAAAGAAAAGGTGTTAAAATTGTTCAATAGTAAAAGCTGGCCGCCAAAAATATAAAATATTGCACAGTGGTTATAAAATATTGCACATTGTGTTCTAATATTGCCCATTGTTATAAAATATTGCACGTGGTTAAATCTATTGCACCGGTTTTTATAAAATATTGCCCATTGTTATAAAATATTGCACGTTGTTAAATCTATTGCACCGGTTTTTACAAAATATTGCTCGTTGTTGTTGTATGTCGCTCGGGTTTTGTGAAATATTGCACGTTGTTACAAAGTATTGCACAGCCCTATAAAATATTTCAGTTTTCACAAAATATTGCACAAATCAAAATCGTCAACCCACTCTCTTATACGCAATTTATTCCACAGGAATTGAAAAGTCAACCCTTTTTTTTATTCACGGGTTGTGTTAAACAATTGAAAAATCACAACGCCATTTCCATGTTATTGCACATTTCGCAGTTGTTAACCCGCTCTCATAAAGGCTTAATTCGTTGGAAAGAAAGCTAAAAATTTGAACCTTTTTTGTGGGCAATTTATGTTAAAATTTATACACATATTCAGAAGAATTACGAAATCACAACCTTAATAGTATTGCACACTCCTAATTGCTGACCCGCTCTTGTGAACACCTTATTTAGGAAAATATAAATATTGCAAGTTAAATTGAGAATATTTCGCCATATCACAACGCTATTTTCATATCACAGCTCATATGCTGACCCACTTTCATGCATGCTAAATCATACCAAAAGAAAAAATAAAAACAAATTTCCTATTAATCACCTACTTATGTGGGGTTTATTTTGGCAAAATATTGTACAATTATGAACATCACCACAGCGTGATATTATTGCAGAGAAGCTTGTTTAAAAATATTAAAATATTGCACAATTCCGATACCATCCCAGTTTTTATATTGCACTGGAGTTGATTAAAAAGTAATATATTGCACTAAATAAGGCTCTTACATCTAAATCACAGCACTGTAGTTTTTATTGCACGGCTCCCTCACATATTTGTTATATTTTCATAATTATTGGACGATTCTATTCCTTTTTTTTTGCAAATTGAAATTATCCATCAAGCAAACAAACGTAAACAAAGAAAACAGAAGGAAAAAAAAAAAAAAAAACCTAACCCACCAAAGCAACAGAGTTATTACAAGAAGAAGAACAAAAAAAAAAAAAGATCTGACCGAAAAACGTAAAGCATAAACAAAACAGAAGGGCGATTGCCTGTCTTGTTGGTTGGAAGTAGAAGGAGACAACATACGCGCCAATTTGCCCCTCAGGCTGTTATTAATACGTATGAGTGTATGTATATGCATTTTCTAGGGTCTCGTTTGTGCTGCTTGCTTCATACGCATTCACTCTGCCGCTGATTGATAGGCAGAGCCCGCAGTAGTCAGCCACCTGATAGACACAGACCCCCCCCCCACACACCATCATTATTTATTCTCGGCAAGTTTGTTTTGCGCTTCTGACTCTCATTGGAAGTAGTCATATGAAGATCAAAACAAACCACCAAATACGCGGTGTTGCCAGACTGGTGATTTTGAAACGGGTTGTGGGATTGTATTTTTTTTCTTGGGAAAATTTCCTCGGTTATGTTAATTGACGGAAAACCGTAAACCGTCCAGGGAAATCATTCTCTTCCGTCAGAAAACATACACTGAAAGAAAAAATACACTCAAAGAGAAATACAATCAAAAGGGAGAAGGGAAAAAAGAAAAACACGCTCAAGGAAGAAATTCACTTAAAGAATTGTCTCAAAGAAAAGCTACACTCAAAGAAAAACTACACTGAAAGAAAAACTACACTCAAAGAAAAACTACACTGAAAGAAAAACTACACTCGAAGAAAACTACACTTGGAAAAAAAAAAAAAAGTATTCTCAAAGAAAAAAAAAAAAAAAAAAAACTCCACTCAGGGAGAATACACTCAAAGAAAAATTACACTTGAAGAAAAAGTACACTCGGAAAAAATAATACAGCGGCATTGCATTCGTGCAAATCATTCAATTCATATGTAATTTGGATTGATAGTTAGGGAATTGTTTACGTACTAACAAACCCAACACATATATGAACTAACCCCTTTTTTACAAACCATATACATTTCCTTTACCTGATTTTCAGCCTTATGTGCACTTGTTTAACAAGTTGATGAGAAAATCAGATATATTTGAAGAAATTTATAAGGCGTATGTGGGTTTTTGAACGTTGAAAGGTTCATTTACACATACGATCAAAAACCAATCCGTGATAATTTTCAACAAATATCGTCTAAACAATATTGTGAAATTAAGATTTTTTTTGCTTGCTTCTCGAAAAAAAAAAAAAAAAAAAAAAAAACGGAAATTTCTCCGTTGAAACATTCGCAAACTCGTGAATCTATCTACGAGAACAATATATTCGTCTCCCAGTAAAATTCAATTTTGAGTGAATTCTCATTCACTGTTGTACATAACTTTCTAGCTCAATGAAAAGTTGGATTATTCAGAACCGCTCATCTCTCTGGATATGTTCATAGAAGGAATCTGAGTCCCTCGTTCGTAGAGCTATGAATTATTTGAAATAACGCTAAAATCTTGCCTTTAATGTTCTCATATTTGAAGTCTAAGACTACCCATTAGACTACCGCAAAGAAGATTCTGACTTTTAAATTATATTTTTGGCATTTAATGCAGAACCCGCTACTTTACTAGTCCAGAATCTTATCACCGCTCTTTCTATCTAAAACGATTTGGTTACCCATCGAAGCTTTGCACTCGCTATAAATTTCAACCGCAAATCGAAATCGTTTACACTCCTTGTGTTTTCAAAGGCCAAGAGATTTCTAACCACATTTCACACAAATAATTCATCTACATCCCTATCTCAAACCAGAGCTGAAAACTCTGTACTCTTCTCTTACTAGTTCTCTTGCTCAGCGTTGTACGAACTCGGTACAAAATGAGCGTGGAAAAGGCATCTGCGAATCTCACTTCCCAACCTTCGGTATCTGATACCAATACCGGTGCTGCTCCCCCAGCGCAGACCTCGTTAAGTAATGACAAGTTCCTGTTTGATTGTGATCATTTGATCAACTTCTGCACTCAGTTTGAGCAGTGTGAGATCCAAGATCAAACGGATTCGGTATTGGAAGTAAGGTTGGAGGACTTGGAGCATAGGTGGCAGCGACTTCAGACTACATATGAGAGTCTTATGCTAGCTCCGAGAGGTACCAATTCGAAGGACTTTAGAGACAACGCACTGGTTAATTTTAATGCCAGCTCAGAGGCCTATTATACGGCGAGATCCCAAATACTCGATATGCTAAGAATATCTGGTGGAAATACTCGCCAGAATGCAAGGCACAGCCTTATTCCGGCTTATATTCCCCAACCAGCCGCTAATCACTCGTCTCATGATGTTGCTGACAGTTACATCAAAGTCCCTCCCTGTGATACCGAGATATTCAAGGGAGGTTATGAAGAATGGCCGTCATTTCGTGACATGTTCACGGCGGTCTACGCGGACCATCCAAAATTGACCCGAGCTCAAAAGTTATATCATCTGCGAAATAAGACTAGAGGTGACGCCGGTGCCATAGTCAAGCGATATGCGCTCTGCGATGAGAACTTTGATCTTGCTTGGAGTGCCTTGAAGGCTCGCTATGAAAATAAGCGAGTCTTAGTAGACAATCAACTGAAGATTCTCTTCAGTATCCCAACTGCCACTGTGGAGAACAGTGAAGCAATTCACAGGATTCAATCCACAGTTAACGATTGTCTCTGCACCCTCAGGACACTTAACGTCAATGTTGGAAGCTGGGATCCAATTTTGTTGTACTTGGTATCGACCAAGTTGCCAGATGAAACACTGGCTCTCTGGGAACAGTCTCTCACATCTCACCGTGAGCTTCCCACTTGGAACCAGCTGGATGAATTTCTCATCAGCCGCTATGAAATCGTGGAACGCCTTTCGAGCATGAAGGCCACGAAAACCAGAGGTTCGCTCCCGTCTCAGAACAGTGGTAAGATACAAACTTACCACTCGCAAGAAAAGCTAAGCTCTTCTTGCCCCCTGTGCAATTCCGACCACACTATAAGAAGCTGTGGGCAATTTCGAAAATATTCCGCACAACAACGCAACGAATTTGCACACAGGCATAAGTTGTGTATGAATTGCCTCTCCTCGTCTCATCTCAAGACAAATTGCAAGAGTATAAACACTTGCATCATATGTCACAAGCCACACCATACTCTGCTGCACTTTAGGGGTAAGCCAGAAGAGAAGACTGATGATCGCCCAAATCATTCTAATCACGAAGACAACAAGAGTCACGCGAAATCTTCGGGCGTAAGCCCAAAAGACACCTCTCTTAATGAAGCTCCCTCCACTTCAAGCGCCAATCGCTCCTCTCATGTTCAGGCTAATTTCTCATCCAACAACGAGACGATTTTACTACGAACAGCTCTAGTTCGTGTTGAACATCAAGGGGAGTTGTTCACTTTGAGAGCCCTGATTGATCCCGGTTCTCAACGAACCTTTATAACCCAACGAATTCAGAAGCGCTTGCAAATTCCCACTTCCAGAGCGCACTTCGAAATTTTTGGTATTGGAGAACAGACTCAAACTTCGGAAAAGGAATGCCAACTCGTCATTGTCGCTGAAAAATACGATGTTCGCTTCACAGTCTCGGCAATAGTTCTGCCTAAAATGACAAAATGGCTACCCTCTGTTTCATTTGAAGTTTCAAATCCCTCAGATCTGGAGGAACTTGATTTAGCCGATCCAAACTTCAATAAATCCGCTCAAATTGACCTAATTTTAGGCAATGATTCTGAACGCTTCATCAGCATGGAAGGAATCAGAAAGAACGTATGTGGCGATACCTCAGCATACAATACAGTATTTGGCTGGGTATTGAGCGGTCCAATGCAAACTGAAAGAATTTTCTCATTTTCCACTAACGTGGTTGAATCCGAGGATATAAAAATAAGCGAACTTCTGAGAAAATTCTGGGAGCAAGAAGAGGTACCCATGGCTCCCCCTCTTTGTGAGGAAGATCAGTTTTGCGAAGAGTTCTACTCTAAAACTACCACCAGATCCCCGGATGGTAGATACATCGTGAGACTGCCTTTCAAGGCAGAGTTCTCCGATTCCCTGTCTCTCGGCTCTTCTCGCTTTCTCGCTCTAGCTCAATACAATCGTATGGAGACAAAGCTCTCTGATGACCCCGAGCTAAATACAGAGTACAATTCAGTGTTAAGCGAGTACCTTTCTCTCGGTCATGCTGAAGAAACCTCTTCTCAGGAGATAAACTGTTATGGGAAATACAATTCCTTTTATCTCCCTCACCACGCCGTCATTCGTCCAGAGCATAAATCCACAAAGGTGAGAGTTGTGTTTAATGCGTCTCGTAAGAGCAAATCTGGATACTCTCTGAATGACGTGCTGCACACTGGGCCTACGCTACAAACCGATTTGACATCTGTTATCCTCGGCTGGCGCAGATACAGATATGTATTCTGCGGGGATATTCAAAAAATGTATAGGCAGATATGGTTGCATCCAATCGATAGAGCCTATCAGCGAATACTTTTCAGGCCGGATCCTACGGGACCGGTAAAAGATTTCGAACTAAAAACGGTTACCTTTGGCCTCAACTGCGCCCCGTTTTTAGCCATCCGCACCCTTTTGAAACTGGCCGCTGACTCTGAGAACAAATTTCCCAATGTCGCAGAGACATTGAGGAAAGAGACATATGTCGACGACATTTTGTCCGGAGGCTTCTCTATTGAAGACACCATTCAAGCGCAAGGGGACATAATCTCGGTCCTTGCGCAGGCAGGGTTTCCCCTTGTCAAATTAACCGCGAACGACCCACAATTACTGGCAAACCTCCCACCCGAAAGTCTATATAACTCAGACTTCTTGCGTTTCCATGACTCTAGCACTACCAAGACTCTGGGTATCAAATGGAATGCCCTAACTGATTCATTCAGTTACACCCTCAGCGCTATTCCAACCGACCAGCCTATGAGCAAACGCAAAGTTCTCTCCGCCGTCGCTCAACTATTCGATCCTGCAGGATGGGTTGCTCCTGTAGTGATCAAGTCGAAAATTCTGATGCAGCAACTTTGGCTTGAAGGGCTGGATTGGGATGACGAACTAAGCTCGGAAACTCTGGGAAAATGGAATTCTCTGGTCTCTGACTTGGGTCACATTGGGTCGATTTCCGTTCCCAGATGGCTGCAGTACCATCCCTCTGATACCGTGGAGATTCATGGGTTCTCTGACGCATCTCAAGCGGCAATGTGTGCATGCGTATACATTCGGTGTCAGACCTCCAAGTCTGTAGTGTTCTCGAATTTGTTCGTGGCGAAAAGTAAAGTGGCTCCTCTGAAGCCTGTATGCCTTCCACGTTTGGAACTCAATGGTGCCTTCCTCCTAGCGAAACTTGTCAACTATGTGGTGTGCTCGTTCGACATGAACATTAGTGGCATCACGCTTTGGACAGATTCGTCTATTGTTCTTGGTTGGTTAACAAAACCACCATGGACCTGGGAAACATACGTGGCAAATCGAACTTCCAAAATTCATGATCTTCTACCAGAGGGAACATGGCGACATGTACCCACCCACGACAATCCAGCCGACCTCGGTACGAGAGGCTGTAGGCCGCAAGACCTCGCTTGCAATTCATTTTGGTTTCATGGCCCGAATTGGCTGACAAACCCACCGTCAGAGCCATGCTCCGAGCTTTCCACGGCGGCATTTGAGGCCGCTTTTTCTCGTTTTCTTGGGAGGCGAGGCCTACCTAGAAAGGTAGTATCGGATAATGGCCGAAATTTCGTAGGTGCAAGTCGAAAGATGCTGAAAGAATTCAGAAGTTTCATTCAGGTAGCAGCGAGTGACATTGCTGGAAAGTACGCTACCCAAGGCTTTGAGTGGCAGTTTATACCCCCCCATGCTCCACATATGGGTGGCCTTTGGGAATCGGCCGTGAAGTCATTCAAACACCATTTCAAACGAGTAGCAGGCGCTCATCTCTTCACTTTCGAGCAATTCGCTACCGTTCTCGCTCGGATTGAAGGAGTTCTAAACTCCCGTCCAATCTCTGCTGTCTCTGAGGATCCGAACGACCTCACAGCTTTGACTCCCGGACACTTTTTGAAAGGCTCACCAATTGTGGCTTTTCCCGAGCCTCTTGCTCCAGACCTCTCCCTTATAAACAGGTGGCAGAGACTGAAGGCGATACATCACCAGTTCGCTATTCGATGGAAAGAAGAGTACCTCAAAGCTCTTCAAAAGCGATACAAGTGGAAAACCACTTCTCCCAATATAAAGGTCGGCGATCTCGTAGTCGTAATGGACGATCTACTGCCGCCTAGCGACTGGCGACTCGGAAGAGTGGCTAGGACGCATAATGGTCCCGATGAAAATGTAAGAATAGCCGATGTCCGTATCGCCTCGGGCATCATTACTCGACCGATTGTCAAATTGTGCCACTTGCCCTTGCTCGATCAACCCCAATAATAGACCCAGTGTATTGCTATCTCGATGCATGACAATCTCTGCTTTTCAACCCTCCCATCTCATTTCATTTTCCATTTCATCCCTTCATAGACATCTCACTCACCTCTCGGTTCATTTTCAGATTTACAATGCGTGCCCAGGAAGTGTACAAATGTACTCTGTGCCAAAACCGCCATGGCCTCCGGTACTGCCCAAAATTCATCAAGATGACCGTGGAGGACAGAAGGGTGGCAGTGCTAAGGCACAAGTACTGCCGGAACTGCCTGGCCAAAAGCCATATTGTGGACGATTGCCAGTCGATGGAAACTTGCAGGAAATGTGGGTTCCAGCACCATACAATGCTGCACCCACGGAAAGTAGCCCTAAAACCCAAAGACTCCAGCGCTACCAACCAATCTACCCCATCAAGACATCAACGCCAAGAGCCAAGAAGACCCAACAATGGCCAATCCACCTCATCTCAGTCCCAACGAAAACCAGCAAGGCCCAACGTAAGCGTCAAATCACGCCTAGGCCAGCGTAACCAAGTGTCAGCTGGGCAACAGCAACAACAAAAAGCCAGAAAAACCAACAGGCCCAAGGGCCAAAGACACCACCAACAGCCTCAACGCAAGCCTCAACGCAAACCCCAGTCAACCACGACACCGTCAACCAATCAGCCCAATCACTTGATCCTCTCAGAGGCCATCAAGTCCCTGGCGACCGTGCTTTGCGCCTCATCAACCAATTTTGCGTAACCGCAAGGCCGGCGCCATGGACAAATTTGGATTTGTCCAATTAATTTAAGTTACAATTTATCGTAGAATAAGTATTAGACATTCTGAATTGTATTGTGAATTGTAAAATGAATTTTGTAGCATGTAAGAGGTTATATATTAGTTAAGCTATTGTGAATTTCTAGTAATAAGTATTTTAGTACTATAGCTCCCTTGCATTTCCTCTTGCTTAATTCTGGCACTTCTTTTCCAACGGCAGCAAGGTGAGCACACAACATTTCCCCCCTCTCTTATCCCCAATAAATCCTGTACTCCTTATACACCACATACCGAAACTTAACGCCTTCTCATTTTTTCCTCTTCTCATTACCTCAATATACACTTATCATTCCTCTTGGCATGAGGAATAATAAGTAACATCACCTACATTACAGTCCACACATCATCCCCCAAGGGAACTCCAATTGTGACGTCATCCGCTCTCTCATTCCACTTACCCCCCCTCTGCGTCTAACTGGAACCCCCCAAGGTTGTGCACTTATATGTATTGGGTTGCCCAAAAAGTAATTGTGGATTTTTCATATAGTCGGCGTTGACAAATTTTTTCACAGCTTGTGACTCTGTAATTGCATTCTTTCTTCTGTCAGTTATCAGCTGTTACTTTTAGCTTGCTTTAGAAAATAAAGTGTAAAAAAAGTATATTTGATTAAAGTTCATTCTAAGTTTTATTAAAAATGCATTTACTTTCTTTTAAAAAATCCGCAATTACTTTTTGGGCAACCCAATATTTGAAAAAGTCATTCAAAAAACATGACAAAGGCGATCCATGGTGGGGGGTATATAAGATTCGGCCCGAACTTACCCGTTTGCTCTTTCTAGTGTTAATGGAGATATGGTCTAAAAGGTAAAATTCAATTCTCTGCCGATTTTTTTTTTTCCAAAATTTTGAAATAAATTAATCTTCTCTCCTATTATGGTGAATGCTATTGGTAAAGACTTTAGAATGTTTGCTCCTTACAATTCAAATGCACACTTCAAACTTTGCGACCAATAATAATGTGGACCATGTTAAGAGGATGCACATGCCAATAAAAATAAATAGCATCATATTTTTCCACTTCACCACATCTTGTATTCCTTTCATTTATTATTCTATGCACTTTGCCACCACCATTCATAATCATCGGTCATTATATTTCCCATTTAATTCTCGCTTTAATTGAAAAATTTTCTTGGAGTTTTTGCCTCAACCCCTCTTACAGAGAACACGGTGGCATAATTATTTTCATTTAATTTAAGCATTCGCTACGCCACTAAGACCCAAAGTATTTGTGGTTGAAAAATACGCAAACTTAAATAATATTTCTCTGTATTTATGAAGGAATTTCTAACGTAGATTTTTTGTTTTTTGTGCCATTTGCTCTAAATAGCGACCACGTAGCAACTGGAGCCTCCAGCTCACATTGCTAACCATGTCCATGCGAACATTTAACCATCTAATATTTGTGTGCAAGGGAATTATGCTTTCCAAGCACGTTGCAGCTAAGGAAGTACAAACATTCAAGGAGCAAGATGGTAGTCCATTGTCGGGTCCCTGAGAATTGGAAAGTATGCGTGTGTGTGTGTGTGTGTGAGTGAGTGGACCTAGTGTTAGTTGTTGCTGGGGGTAACTAATTATTAAGCAGGATTAAAATGTTATACAATCTAGAGCAGACGACTGACTTATTATACGGCTGTGTTCAATCCTATGGGTATGCTGAGGGAGTTTTTTTTTTTTTTTTTGAGTAGAGAGGTTAGAAGTGTAGAAAAACGAGTTGCAACAGCAGCATTTCCTTTTCTATCCAGGACATGATAAGTGCAAACATATGGCTGCAAAGACAATATATATTATTGTCTTTCTACGCTAAGTATGAATAAATGATATAGAGGAATGAAGGTACACTAAAAGAATACTAAACAATGGAATTTTCTAAAGCGACTTGGGGAAACTAAAATAAATAAATAACAAGTAAAAGCTTGCTAAGTTCGGCCGTGCCGAATCTTATATACTCTCCACCATGGATCGCATTCAGATATGAATTGCGCCCTCTAGAGGCTCAAGAAGTCAAGACCAAAGATCGGTTTATATGGCAGCTATATCAAACATGAACCGATTTAAACCATACTTAGCGTAGTTGTTGGAAGTCATATCGAAAAACGTCGTTCATTCCAATCGGATAAGAATTGCGCCCGCTAGAGGCTCAAGAAGTCAAGATACAAAATCGGTTTATATGACAGCTATATCAGGTTATGAACCAATTTAAACCATACTTGGCTCAGTTGTTGGATATCATAACAAAACACGTCGTGAAAAATTTCTTTCCAATCGGATAAGAATTGCGCCCTCTAGAGGCTCAAGAAGTCAAGACCCAAGATCGGTTAATATGGCAGCTATATCAGATTGTGAACCGATTTGAGCCGATCTGAGCACAGTTGTTGAAAGTCATAATAAAATACGTCGTGCAAAATTTCAGTCCAATCGGATAAGAATTGCGCCCTCTAGAAGCTCAAGAATTCAAGACCCAAGATCGGTTTATATGGCAGCTATATCAAAACATGAACCGATTTGAACCATACCTAGCGTAGTTGTTGGAAGTGCTACCAAAACACTACGTGCAAAATTTCAGCCAAATCGGACGAGAATTGCGCTCTCTAGAGGCTCAAGAAGTCAAGACCCAAGATCGGTATATATGGCAGCTATATCAAAACATGGACCGATATGGCCCATTTACAACCCAACCGACCCACACTTATAAGAAGTATTTGTGCAAAAATTTCAAGCGGCTAGCTTTACTTTAAGGGGTCTCAGACGAATTTTTCGAGTAGTATCAAATGGACGAATACGTCTAAGTGAGTCTGATGGCAGACTGCCACTTAAACCTAACCTTACCTAACCCTTCTGCTCTGCCCTGACCCTTATAGAGAGCCACAAAGTCGTTTCTGATCTTAGACTTCAGGTTCAAGTCCCAGTTCAATTTACTATCCCAAATAATCCCAAAGATCCTTGCCGATTTTGACGACCTCAAGGCCGTCCTTAGCGTCATCTGAATTCTAAACCCTGGCACCTTCCCCCGCCTCATGCATAATATCAACTCAGTTTTGCTGGCATTCACCCCAACACCATATCCACGACGCCTTTACTCCTAGAGCAATGTCCAGAACCCCACATCGGGTATCCACAAACATCCCGGTGGCAAGAATTACCATGACGTCAGCATAAGTGCACACCTCGACTTGCATCGTCTCAAGTATACACAGAATTCCATCGATCACAAGTATCCATAGCAATAGCAAAATAACACCGCCCTCTTCGCAAACACTTTCAACGAGGTGGCTCCAATATTGGTCGTGATATCCTTAGGCAGAAGCATACTCATTACCCAGCCCGTAATGCCGCTCTTCAACCCCTGTTTTCCACAAAGCCTCTTTGTACAGAAAGGTAGTCAAACTGAATTCCTTAAACTGATGAGTCCTGTCCAAGGGAGAAGTAACCCATTCCTAGCTTGTTCTTGGAGGCCACCGTACCACAGAGGTTAGCATGTCCGCTTCTGACGCTGAAAGCTTGGGTCAAATATAAATATATTTATCATCAAAATAAAATTGACAGCGGTATTTCCCTACTAGTGCTGGTGAGACTTGTGGGATATTTACCTAAGGTAAAGTCTCACTAGTAAGTGGTGTCGCTCTGCGGTAAGCCTTCTTCTTTTGTCCCTAGCAGGTTAAGTTCGAAGATGGGCAGTATCGGACTACATCTTGATATAGCCCCCATATAGACCGAACCGCCGATTTAGGGTCTTGGGCCCATAAAAGCCACATTTATTATCCGATTTTGCTGAAATTTAAGGTAGAGAGTTGTGTTAGGCCCTTCGACATCCATCGTCAATTTCGCTCAGATCGGTCTAAATTTGGATATAGCTGCCATATAGACCGATCCTCCGATTTAGGGTCTTAGGGCCATAAAATCCACATTTATTATCCGATTTTGCTGAAGTTGTGTTAGGCCCCTCGACATCCTAATTCAATTTCGCCCAGATCGGTCCAGATTTGGATATAGCTGCCATATAGATCGATCTCTCGGTTTTAGGTTTTGGTTCGACGATGTCGTCGAAATTTGGGACAGTGAGTTTAGTTGGGCTCTTCGACGTCCTTCTACAATTTGGCCCAGATCGGTCCAGATTAGGACATAGCTGCCATATAGACCAATCTCTCGATTTTAGGGTTGGTACCATAAAAGGCGCATTTATTATCGGATGTCTCCGAAATTTGGCACAGTGAGTAGTAGTTAAAACCTTTGACTTCCTTATTCAATTTGGCCCAGATCGGTTCATATTTGAATATAGCTGCCATATAGACCGATCTCTAGATTTAAGGTTTTGGTTCAATAATAGGCGTATTGATTGTCCGATGTCGCCAAAATATCGGACAGTGAGTTGTGTTAGGCCCTTCGACGTTCTTCTTCAATTTGGCTTAGGTCGGTCCAGATTTGGATATAGCTGTCATATAGACCGATATCTCGATTTAAGGTTTTGGGGGCCAAAAAAAGGCGCATTTTTAATCCGATTTCATCGAAATTTGAGTTGTGCTAAGCTCTACGAGTTTTCTCTGCAACTTGGCTCAAAGCGGTGCAGATTTGGATTTAGCTGCCATATAGTCTTGGCCACATAAAAGGCGCATTTATAATCCGATTTCACTGAAATTTTACACTGTGACTTATGTTAGGCTTTTCGACATCCGTGTCGTATATGGTTCAGATCGGTTTATTGAACAATGATTTGTACTTCCTAGTATTTGGTTCAAATCGGGACATATGTATGTCAATATAGCTGCTATGAGGCATTAGGTATGCATTTTTCACCGAATTTTGACGCAAGGTGTTTTACATATATACCCGAGGTGGTGGGTATCCACAGTTCGGCCCGACCGAACTTAATGCCTTTTTACTTGTTATACCCTACACCGCTACTGTGGTACAGGGTATTATAACTTAGTGAATTTGTTTGTCACACCCTAAAGGAAGAGAGATAGACCCATTGATGAATGTACCGATCGACTCAGAATCACTTTCAGATTCGATTTAGCTATTTCCGTCTGTCTGTCCGTTCGTCTGTCTGTCTGTCCGTGTGTCCATGTTAATTTGTGTACAAAGTACTGGTCGCAGTTTTCATCCGATCGTCTTCAAATTTGGTACAGACATGTTTTTCGGCCTAGAGACGAAGTCTATTGAAATTGGAAAAAATCGGTTCAGATCTGGATATAGCTCCCATATTTATGTTCGTCCGATTTTCAGAAATAATGCAAAAAAATGGTCATTTGTTAACCGATTCTCTCGAAATTTGGCAGGTAGGATTTTTTTATGACTCTCGACATTACTGGTGAATTTCGTGGAAATCGGTTCAGATTTAGATATGGCTCTCATATATATATATATATATATATATATATATATATATATATATATATATATATATATATATATATATATATATATATATATATATATATATATATATATATATATATATATATATATATATATATATATATATATATATATCGCCCAATTTTAACTTGTATAGTCACAGCAAGCGCATTTATTGTCCCATCATGCCAAAATATTGCGCAACGCTTTCCTCGGCGACTATCACAATATACATAAAGTTTGGTCAAAATCGGTTCAGATTTAGATATAGCTCCCATATATATGTTCGTCCGATTTGCAGTAATATTGCAATAAAATGGTCTTTTGTTAACCGATTTTGGCATGAGGGATTTTCTCTTGACTCTCAATATTACTGGAGAATTTCATGGAAATCGGTTCAGATTTTGATATAGCTCTCATGTATATATATCGCCCGATTTTAACTTCTATAGTCACAGCAAGCGCATTTATTGACCCATTTTGCCAAAATTTTGCAAAACGCTTCTCTCGAAGACTGCCACAGTATCTGAGAAGTTTGCTCGAAATCGGTTCAGATTTAGGTATAGCTCTCGCATACATGTTCGTCCGATTTTGAGAAATATTGAAAAAAGTGCTCATTTGTTAACCGATTCTGTCGATCCTTGCAGCAAAGATTTTCTTATGACTCTCAATATTACTGGTTAATTTCATAGAAATCGGCCCAGATTTAGATATAGCTGTCATATATGTATATCGCCAGATTTTCACCTCAAGATTCACTGCAAGCTCATTGTTTGAGCAATCTTGACAAAATTTTGCACAACGCTTACCTCGACGACTACCACATTATCTAACAAGTTTGCTCGGAATCGGTTCAGTATTAGAAATAGCTCCCGTATATATGTTCGTCAGATTTTGGCTAATTTGCCATAATGTTGTCATTTGTCAATCGTAGTTTTTACAGTTTGAGCATGTTTGCTCGCCAAGGTCCATCAAAATTGGTGCAAAATTCGATATAGGCCCCACATTGTACTTATAGGGTAGGTGTAGGGTATTATACAGTCGGCACCGCCCGACTTTTCCCTTCCTTATTGGTTTTGGTATACGTTGCATCCTTCACCGTAATATTTTCAGATATATAGCCATTTAATTTTCGCTACGTGGAGGATTTCTTTGAATTCGAACCTTCACTCGCCGAACCATTGAAGTATTGGCTTGCCCAAAAAGTAATTGCGAATTTTTCATATAGTCGACGTAGACAAATTTTTTCACAGCTTGTGACTCTGTAATTGCATTCTTTCTTCTGCCAGTTATCAGCTGTTACTTTTAGCTTGCTTTAGAAAAAAAGTCTAAAAAAAAGTATATTTGATTAAAGTTCATTCTAAGTTTTAATAAAAATGCATTTATTTTCTTTTAAAAAATCCGCAATTACTTTTTGGGCAACCCAATAGTTATTAGAATTTGTGTTTTTTGGGCCACCACCACGGCGTTTGGTAATTCAGTCATAATAACGATTATCATTAAAATGATTTATGAAACGACACACAACCATTATGTTCACTTTGAGGTATGTGAGTTCGCCAACAGTAGCCGGTTATGCTATTCCAGCCCAATAAAACGCAATCACAGTATTACGCTTGAACTCCATCACCAATAACTTTCTTTTTAAGTTTGGATAGATCTATAACCTGACATAGCTCCCATATAAGCCAGTGTCCCGAACAGTTTTCAACGTCCTCCTTCATTTTTTTGTCTGATTTGGCAGCAATTTTTGGAGGTTTCATTTGTGCTAATTTTCAACAGAATTTAAGGTGGTGGGTTCCCAAGATAGAGCCCGGCCCAACTTAGCACGCTTTTGCCTATTTTTATTTAAATTAAAACAAAAACCATTTCATCTTCCACAGTAAGTCGATTTTTCATGCCTACGTTCAAGGTAGACTATTTCAACTTCATTCGCCGTAAATCATGTGAAAAATTTCAAGCCATTTAATAGTTTATGCTCATATTTTACACTCCCTTTCTATTACCCCAAACATTCTCCTCCTACAAGAATTTCTAGACCTAGACCTAGCATTTGCATAAATATCCTACCAAGTTCTATGGGAAATATTTCATTCACGTTCATTAAATCTTTGAGGAAACTTTTTAAATTATTTCGTTTTGTTGAATTGTT
This sequence comes from Stomoxys calcitrans, assembly GCF_963082655.1. Classification (NCBI taxonomy): domain Eukaryota; kingdom Metazoa; phylum Arthropoda; class Insecta; order Diptera; family Muscidae; genus Stomoxys; species Stomoxys calcitrans. The sequence goes on along the minus strand of NC_081554.1, from coordinate 18,767,053 downwards.
TCCTTGTCTTTGCTGATGTTGAGCATTATTAGCATTTGTCTCATGATTTCCTCGTTTTATTTGTCTTGTGTGTTAAATAGTTGGGGCAAGAATTCCTTAAGTTGATTTGCGGCTCCCCAAAGTATATTTTATTGCCTTTGGTGCCTACCCCAAAAGCACCTCTTAGCCGAAAACTCAACAAATACAACGACAAAACAATAGACTGTTTAAATTGCCTTTTTGTCGCTTGAAGTCTCTTAGGCAGCAGCGGCAGCAGCTACAGCAGCACGACAATGTTGCCAATTCCCTGCTTCTATTTAAGCTGAAAATTATTTAATATCTCCCAGGAATTGTCACGCTTTCTTGCCTATTGCCAACTTAACAACGTGGGGGGGGAGTAGGATCATTCCACTGGCTGCTTCCTGTCGTTCTTCCTGGCTTCTTTCCGCTAGTCATTATGGCAATTTTCCACACTTCTAAAAGTTGGAGTCTTGAAATGAAATAAAATAGGCCTTCAAGATGGGAAGATGAAGAGACCTTTTAAAGGATTCTTTTTTTCGAAGACATAGAAAACGTGGTGATATTATAGGGATAAGGATTTAAGATTCATTTATGATGTGGGTAATAATAACATCTTACATTTCTTCTATGTATCAGATTATTAGGATATTATGTCCTAAAAAGCCCATAGTGTCAACTGATTCAGATCGATTCAGTATTAATCTGTTGTCATCGTAGCTAAGAAAAGCTCTACAAACTGAGGTACGGCAAGACAGTGTGCTATCACCACTTCTTTTTACCTGCCTATTGGACCAGGTGATGCAGATAACGACCACTCACAGAAGAGGCATAACGTGGCGACACCTAGGGAACCTTGAAGATATTGATTATGCAGACGACATCTGCCTCCTCTCCCACACATTTTCTGATATGCAGAGCAAACTGGGCCATCTTCGTGAAACGGCGGCCGTAATAGGCCTAAAAATAAGCATAAGGAAAACCAAAAGTATGCATCTTAACACGGCGAACACCGATATGCTACAAATAAAATAATGAGAGGCTAGAGGAAGTCTACCCGTCTTGCTATTTTGGTAGCATCATAGACAAGACTGGCGTATCCAAAGACGATATCAGCTGCCGCATAAATAAGGCCAAGCAAGCATTTGGTTTCCTTAATTCAGTTTAGAGATCAAATGTAATTTCGAAAAGGACAAAACTCAAAATATGCAACTCCAATGTGAATTCGTGAATCTATTGAGTTGCCCAAAAAGTAATTGCGGATTTTTTGAAAGAAAGTAAATGCATTTTTAATAAAACTTAGAATGAACTTTAATCAAATATACTTTTTTTACACTTTTTTCTAAAGCAAGCTAAAAGTAACAGCTGATAACTGACAGAAGAAAGAATGCAATTACAGAGTCACAAGCCGTTGAAAAAATTTGTCAACGCCGACTATATGAAAAATCCGCAATTATTTTTTGGGCAACCAATATATGGATGTGAGTCATGGAATGCGGCTCCAAGTGATAACGGCAGCATGCAAATTTCTGTAAACAAAATCCTTCTCATATTTTCGTCAATAACTATCCACAACAAACAATTCTGGGAAATTACGCCACAACATCCAATATCAGATTAGAAGACGTAAATAAGAGATGGATTGGCCAAACTCTAAGAAAATCAGCAGATGACGTTGCAAGGCAGGCAATAGGGTAGAACCCCAGGGCAGTCGAAGTAGAGGATGCCCTTCACACTCCTAGAGGCGAAAAATGGAATCTGAAATAGCTGTACTAAACTTAAGTTGGAATGAAATTAAACATCGTGCTTTAGAAAGACTTTAGAAAACTCTGAAATATTTAGCCTAAACTTAGGTTGAAATGAAATTAAACATCGTGCTTTAGAAAGACTAAGTTGGAACACAATAACAATGGCCCAATGCTCTTCATAGGATTAACAAGTAAGAATCTTATATACCCTCTACCATGGTCGCAGTATCTCTTTTTAGGCAAACAACGGACAATGAATAATGACGGAGAAGGAGGAGCAACTATATCAAGCTATAGTCCGATTCGGGGCTCAAGAAACGAAATCGGGAGATCGGTTTATATGGGAGCTGTATCAAGCTATAGATCAATTTTGACCATATTGCACACGCGTATGTTGAAGGCCATGGGAGGAGCCGTTGTACAAAATTTGTGGCAAATCGGATGAGAATTGCGCCCTGTAGAGGCTCAAGAAATCAAGACCCAAGATCGGTTTATATGGCAGCTATATCAGGTTATAGACCGATTTGAACTATACTTAACATAGATGTTAGAAGTCATATCAACACACTATATGCAAAATTTCAGTCAAATCGGATAAGAATTGCGCCCTCAAGAGGCTCAAGAAGTTAAGACCCTAGAACGGTTTATATGGCAGCTATACCAGGTCATGGACCGATTTAAACCATTCTTGGCACCGTTGTTGGAAGTCATAACAAAACACGCCGTACAAAATTTCATTCAAATCGGATAGGAATTGCGCCCTCTAGTGGCTCAAGAAGTAGAGATTCAAGATCGGTTTATATGGCAGCTATACCAAGTTATAGACCGATTTACACCGTACTTGTCACAGTTGTTGGACTTCATAACAAAATACTTTGTGCAAAATTTCATTCAAATCGGATAAGAATTGCGCCCTCTAGTGGCTCAAGAAGTAAATATTCAAGATCGGTTTATATGGCAGCTATACCAGGTTATGGACCGATTTAAACCATACTTGGCACAGTTGTTGGAAGTCATAACAAAACACGCCGTACAAAATTTCATTCAAATCGGATAAGAACTGGGCCCAAGAAGTAAAGATTCAAGATCGGTTTATATGGCAGCATCATGCAAAATTTCAGCCAAATCGGGTAAGAATTGCCCCCTCAAGATGCTCAAGAAGTCAAGTCCCCAGATCGGATGACAGATATATCAGGTTATGGACTGATTTGAACCTTATTTGGCGCAGTTGTTGAATGTCATATTAAAAAACGTCATGGAAAATTTCAACCAAACCGGATAAGAATTGCGCCCTCTAGAAGCTCAAGAAGTCAAGTTCCCAGATCGGTTTATATGACGGATATATCAGGTTAAGAACCGATTTGAACCAAAATGACACTGTTGTTGGATATCACAACAAAATACTTGGTGCAAAATTTCGTTCAAATCGGGTAAGAATTGCGCCCTCTAGAGGCTCAAGAAGTAAAGATTCAAGATCGGTTTATATGGCAGCTATATCAGGTTATAGACCGATTTGAACCATACTTGGCACAGTTATTGAAAGTCATAAAAAAATACGCCCTCAAGAAGCTCAAGAAATCAAGTCCCCAAATCGGTTTATATGACGGATATATCAGGCTATGGACCGATTTGAATCATACTTGGCACAGCTGTTGGAAGTCATAATAAAATACCTCATGCAAACATTCAGCCACATCGGGTAACAATTGCGCCCCCTAAAGGCTCAAGAAGTCAAGACCCAAGATCTGTTTATATGGCAGCTATAACAAAAAATTAACCGATTTGAACCATACTTGGCACAGTTATTGGAAGCCATAACAAAATACGGCGTGCAAAACTTCTTTCCAATCGGATAAGAATTGCGCCCTCTAGAGGCTCAAAAAGTCAAGACCCAAGATCGGTTGATATGGCAGCTGTATAAAAACATGGACCAATATGGCCCATTTACAATCCCAAACGACCTACGCTAATAAGAAGTGTATGTGAAACATTTCAAGCGGCTAGCTTTACTCCTTCGAAAGTTAGCGAGCTTTCGACAGACAGGCGAACGGACGGACAGACGGTCGGACGGACATGGCTATGAACATACCAACATCCTTCTGTGGTGGGTATAAAAATTAGAAAAAACATCTGCCGTTGGAGATAACTCTTGGAAATTTTGAATGGTTAGAGCTGAGGTGTTAGCGAGATCATGTCTCCATTTTTGTGGGGATTTTTAGCACCATCCAACAAAAAATGCTAATCAGATAATAAATGAAGATTTGGCCACATATGGTCCTTGCACGTGATCTTGTTAACAACTAATCTCAAACCATTCAAAATTTCAAAAATTTATCTCACCCCGTTCTCAAACGGCAGGGTTGTTACCCCTCTTTGGCGATTCTCTCCCACTATGTGACGCATAGTGGGAGAGAATGTGTATTACCTTATCCGGCGAACCGTACTCAAAGAGGTACGTTTCGAGTCTTGAGAAATGACTTTTAGCATAAGGACTTCTATGACCAACTTTTGTTTTTACTGGCTATTGGCAATGCAAATTTGCCATGAACATTCTATTAAGAAACAGGGGCAAACTTCTCACAGGTCAATGAGCCCTGTTCGATTTAAGTTTAAGCTCAATGATAAGGGACCTCCTTTTAAAGCCGAGTCCGAATGTAGTGCGGCATTGCGAAACTTCTCTTGTGAGAAGTTTTTACATGACATAGTACCTCACAAATGTTGCCAATATTAGGAGGGGACAAACACCTCTGAAAAATTTTGTTCTGATGTTCTCGCCATGATTCGAACCCAGGCATTCAACATTGTAAGCGTATATGCTAACCTCTGCGTTATGGTGGCTTCCTACTCTTATTGGCTCCCTATCTGAAAGTAGTCTTTTTAACCCAAACTCCTTAAATTTCCATTATACCCTAAACTAAGGTAAAATATTTCCCTACCTCCTCAGTGCTTCCTTATTTTTACATCCCTTTTTCCCCTGGTCTACTTCATACACTGGGTACGTACCCATTATCTATGCCGAAGAAAGAAAATTGGAACAGAATCCTAAGAGAAAATTCAGGGTAATGCACTTTTTTCCATCTTCCTTTTTTCTTTTCCCTCCTTCCACCTCACAGTGTCCATCAATGTATCTTGATAAAGTTTTAGTTTAATATTTGTTTTTTTTTTCTCACAAATTCTCACTGCATCCAGATGGCCTTAAGTGGTGAAAAGTAATGCCTAAATAAAGCCGCCTTCAGCTGCAACAACAGCAGCCGTTGTTCTGGGAAATGAAAATGGAAAAGTATTTTCTATTGCTTACTTGGTGTGAGGAAAATGCATTATTTAACAGCTTAAGTGTTGGCTTGAGTTGAGGGGAGGGATAAGTATATTGAAAAGTTATGTGCATTATTTATTTTTGTCAAATTAAAAAAAAGGTTGCAAAATCGTCATAGTTTTAACATTTAAACTAAGTAATGGTAAGAAAATATAGTTAAAAAATATTTTCTTTAAGTCCAACTTGAACTATGAAACTGCACAAAACGTCTGCAGTTGGTGGTGAAAAAGAAAGAAAGCAATTTCGCTGCAATAGTTTGAAAAGCAATCTTATGTCTCGACTTAAGCAGTGTGTGCTAAGAATTTTGATGAAGTTCAGCTAAAATGTGATAGCAAGTGGTTGCCAAAGGCTTTGGAAAAGCAGACAAATATTTAATGTCTGCTAAGAAGAATGTTATCAACTTTGGGAGAACAGGACGATATTAAGCTTGAATAATCAATTTATTGGTATATTTAGATATAACGAAAATTTCCTTAAAATTTAACGAAAAAAAAAAACTTAAAGAAAATGTCCTTAAAATTTTTATTTAAAAAAAAATTATACAAAACAAGAAGTCAAGATCCCAGAAGAGCTTATATGGCAGCTATATCATGTTATGAACTAATTTGAACCATATCTGGCACAATTGTTGAAAGTCATAATAAAACACGCCAAATCGGATAAGATTTGCGCCCTCTAGAAGCTCAAGAAGTCAGGACCCAAGATCGGTTTATATGACAACTATATTAGGTTATAGACCGATTTGAACCATACTTGGCACACTTGTTGGAAGTCATAAGAAAACACGTCGTGCAAAATTTCTTTTCAATCGGATAAGAATTGCGCCCTCTAGAGGCTCATGAAGTCAGGACCCAAGATCGGTTTATATGACAGCTATATCAGGTTATGCACCGATTAAAACCATACTCAGCACAGTTATTGGAAGTCATAGCAAAACACGTCGTGCAAAATTTCTTTCCAATCGGATAAGAATTGTGCCCTCTAGAGGCTCAAGAAGTCAAGACCCAAGATCGGTTTATATGGCAGCTATAACAGGTTATGTACCGTTTTAAGCCATACTTGCCACAGTTGTTGGAAGTCATAACAAAACACGTCGTGCAAAATTTCTTTCCAATCGGATAATAGTTGCGCCCTCTAGAGGCTCAAGAAATCAAGTCCCCAGATCGATTTATATGACAGCTATATCAGGTTATGTACCGATTTAAACCATCTCAGCACAGTTGTTGGAAGTCAAAGCAAAACACGTCGTGCAGAATTTCTTTCCAATCGGATAAGAATTGCGCCCTCTAGAAGCTCAAGAAGTCAAGATCCAAGATCGGTTTATATGACAGCTATATCAGGTTATTGACCGATTTAAACCAAATTCAGCGCAGTTGTTGGAAGTCATAGTAAAACACGTCGTGCAAAATTTCTTTCCAATCGGATAAGAATTGCGCCCTCTAGAGGTTTAAAAGGTCAAGACCCAAGATCGGTTTATATTTGATTTGAACAATACTTGGCACAGTTGTTGGAAGTCATAACAAAACACGTCGTGCAAAATTTCATTCCAATCGGATAAGAAGTGCGCCCTCTAGAGGCCTAAGAAGTCAAGACCCAAGATCGGTTTATATGGCAGCTATATCAAAACATGGACCGCTATGGCCCATTTACAATCCCAACCGACCTACACTAATAAGAAGTATTTGTGCAAAAATTTCAAGCGGCTAGCTTTACTCCTTCGAAATTTAGCGTGCTTTCGACAGACGGATGGACGGGCTGTCGAACGGAAGGACGGGGTCTCAGACTCATATTTCGAATAGTTACAAACAGAATGACGAAATTAGTATGCCCCCATCCTATGGTGGAGGGTATAAAAATTTCTTTGATATAGTGATTTCCGAACAATGTTGTAAAGAGGTGACATCGGGCACATTACAAATGGACGGCCGTGTTTTGGGGCTAATATTATAGACGAAGGAGGCCTCCATGACGCAGAGGTTTGCATGTCCGCTTTTGATGCTGAAAGCATGGGTTCGAATCCTGGCGAGAATATCGGAAAAAAGTTTCTGCGGTGGTTATCACCTGCTAATCCTGGCGACAATTGTGAGGTGCAATGTAAAAACCCGTTCCGTTCGGACTCGGCTATAAAAAGGAGACCCTTATCCTTGAGCCCAAACCTAATCGAAAGCACTCTGCATCAGTTCCTTAAAGAAATGTTAATTGGCCATTGCATTGGCTAGATTATATTAACAAGATTACGCATGGAATGAACTTAGCACAGGTTGAGGCCACCATTGCGCTAATGTTAGGATTTATTACAATCACGCTTAACATCTGGGTTCGACTATCGAATGCTACTCATTATGGACGTTATGAAAAAGGAAACCTTAAAGAGCTTCCAATAGTTGAAGCCACCAGTACGTGAAAGAATATTTAGGCATTACCATAGAAGCCGTCCGACAGAGTATGCCTAGCTATACCGAAAGCCTTGCACGAGGCAAGAGTGGTGGTGGGATAGCACCCACAAAGTTACTTGCTTGTTATGACCTACCTTTATGTGGCCATAACTCCCAACAATTTTTGGGAGTAGTGGCCCCTATTAGGATGGTAAGAACGCCCATTAGGCTTTATGGCCGTATAAAGTTGTAATATAATAAAAACTGTTTTTAGTATTCCTTGCGGCGCCCCATTTTTTGGGCTTTGTGTCATCTTTGTTAGAGGGCGCTAGTCCTCCTGCAGGAAGGTCACAATAGCCTAGAAAAAAGTTTGGGCATACATGCCCCCCATGTGCCCGCCTTTGCGAGGGATAAATACAGCCGTGACCTAACAATGTGACCGTAGCTTACAAAAAGTCTGGCCGTCGTGAGTGATAAACATGTTGCCGAGTCGCCCGCGACTAAGCCGCGGGACTAAGAGTAGCCCAGTACCGTGCTGCTAGTGTCGCGAGTGAACACCCTTGATCGCCTAGCGATTGTGTTAGCCTTGTTCCTTATCGCCCGCGATTCCGCTTTCGTGCTAACATAGGGCTTTGACGTGAAAATCGGCGAAAGAACATCGCGAAACCGTCTCGTGAGTATGAACATGGTGCCGTGTACCTGACTTCGTGAGGGATTAATACACCCGTGACCTAACAAAGTGGCCGCAGCTAACAAAATGTCTGACCGCAAGAGTTATCGCCTTCGTGAGTGATAAACATGGTGACTTGTCGTCCATGACTAAGCCATGGGACTGAGAGTAGCCCATTACCATGCCGCTAGCGATACCGTTTCGTGCTTGGGACTAACAAAAAGTCTTGTCGCCAGCGAACCGTCCCAATCCCATGAATCATTCCCATGTGATCTAGCTAAATGTGAGATTCCCCCGGTTCCTTGTCACCTGGATCCAAAGTCTCTTGTGAGCTACAAGCGATTTTTTGCCTACGAAGACGCAGCGGAGCGGAAATATAACTCATGGTCAAAATCCTATTGAAAACATAGGTTACATGAGGAACAATAAGGGGGACAAGAATCTTACAAATCTAGGATCAATGCCATCAGATCCGACAGCGTTAGGCTTTACAGGCACGACACACTCAAGGACATCAGCGGGACCAATACAGCTGAAGCCAAAACCAGAGTCGTCCTGGAGAGAGTGGGAGATATTGAAGCCATAGAAATTGGGATCAACTGGGATCTGTGGGACATTAACAAAGGCATCATTAAGTCCATTGATGTCCAAGTTTGTTGAACATCTATTAGTATCTTTCCCAATTCCCATGTCTCGAATAACCTTTAATGGACTTGTTCTTATAAGTATTTGGTCTAAATCGGATCAAATGTCTAAATAGCTGCTATGGGGCATAAGGTATGAATTTTCACCGGATTTTGACGAAACGTAGTTTACCTATATAAACGAGGTGGTGGGTATCAAAAGTTCGGCCCGGCCGAACTTAACGCCTTTTTACTTGTTTGCTATCTCCTTTCTTTGTCCTTTTGAAACGTACCTCGTCGTTTAATGCCAGACTGCATGTCTTGCCGAAATAAATCAATTTTATTTTGGCTGATAGCCATACTTTTATTGTTAACAACAAAATATGTTCAAGGCTAAAGCAAACTCATAACTCTTTGGTTCCAACAATAAAAAAAAAAACATAACTTCCCTTGAAAGGACTCTACAATGGCAAGGCCTTAAACTAACAGCTGGATATTGGGTAATTTACAAAAACCAGGCAAGTAGTACGAGTATTAAATTCAAATATGCTTTGCTAAGTGAATCATCGAGCTCTTAGCATACTAAGACTAAGCCTTGGTTTAAAGAAAAATAAGGCTCATATTGTCTGTGAACTGTAATGTGTTGTTAAGGGTATGCAGTTGCAGATAAACCAAAATAAAGGAGGCTAAAGTAATGTTACAATTTCCAAAGTAAATGTGGATTTTTTTTATATTGTGTAGCAACAGTAATGTTGTTTTTTTTTTATAAGAGCAGATATCTGGGTTTTTGTTTGCTGCTTTTACAAAGGCTTCCCTTTATTGCAATGGTCATTGTCCTTGCTGTTCCATATATTTATTGAAGTGCGCATTTGCTGTTAACGTCTCATTCTCCTGGTTGTGAGCGAGTAGAGTTGTGTTTATTGTTATCATTGGACCGCCATATTAGCTACGGTCTGTTACTTTGTCCATTCGAAACAAGTTTTTGGGCCATAGAAGACTTCATCTGCAGCAATTACTGAGACAGTAATGATGTGGATATGATGTTTTTGATGTTAGTCAACTGACAGCAGTGGCAGTAGGAAGTTTATTTGGTTTTTAGTTCGAAATGTCTTAACAACAAACTGAGAATACTGCAAATTCCAACAAAATATTTTATTGAAGATTTTTATTCATTTACAGCTTAACCAACAAAAGTTGAAAAACCTGGTAGCTAAAAATATATTTGATGGAAAAAACTTTATTCAAAAACAAGTAAGAGCGTGCTAAGTTCAGCCGGGCCGAATCTTATATACCCTCCACCATGAATCGCATTTGTCGAGTTCTTTTCCCGGCATCTCTTCTTAGACAAAACAGGATATAAGAAAAGATTTGCTCTGTTATTAGAGCGATATCAAGATGTGGTCCGGTTCGGACCACAATTAAATTATATGTTGGAGACCTATTCGAATAAGAATTGCGCCCTTTGGGGGCTCTAGAAGTAAAATAGAGAGATCGATTTATATGGGGGCTGTATAGGGCTATAGACCGATTCAGACCATAATAAACACGTATGTAGATTGTCATGAGAGGATCAGGCAAATCGAATAATAATTGCAACCACTAGAGACTCAAGAAGTTAAGATCCCAGATCGGTTTATATGACAGCCATATTAGGTTATGCACCGATTTGAACCATGATTCGCACAGTTGTTGGATATCATAACAAAATACTTCATGCAAAAATTCATTAAAATCGGATAAGAATTGCGCCCTCTAGAGGCTCAAGACGTCAAGACCCAAGATCGGATTATATGGCAGCTATATCAGTTTATGGACCGATTTAAACTATACCTAGCACAGTTGTTGTATATCATAACGAAACACGTCGTGCAAAATTTCATTACAATCGGATAAAAACTCGGTACAGTTGTTTAATGTCATAACAAAACATGTCGTGCAAAATTTCATTTCAATCGGATAAGAGTTGCGCCCTCTAGAGGCTCACGAAGTCAAGACCCAAGATCGGTTTATATGGCAGCTATATCAAAACATGGACCGATTTGGCCCTTTTACAATCCCAACCGACCTACACTAATAAGAAGCATTTGTGCAAAATTTCAAGCGGCTAGCTTTACTCCTTCGAAAGTTAGCCTGCTTTCGACAGACAGACGTACGGACGGACGGACGAACGGCAGACGGACATGGCTCGATCGACATAAAATGTCACGAAGATCAAATATATATATACTTTGTAGGGTCTCAGTCGAATGTTTCGAGTAGTTACAAACAGAATGACGAAATTAGTATACCTCCATCCTATGGTGGAGGGTATAAAAATAGAGATTTTGAGCTGAAACTTTGCACAGATTATTTTTTGTCCATAAGCAGGTTAAGTTCGAAGATGGACTATATTAGACTATGTCTTGACATAGCCCCCATATAGACGGGGGCAGTGAGTTGTGTTAGGCCCTTCGACATCCATCTTCAATTTGGCCCAGATCGGTTCAGATTTGGATATATCTGCCATACAGACCGATTTCTCGATTTGGGGTTTTGGGCCCATAAAAGGCGCATTTATTGTCCTATGTCGCCGCAATTTGGGACAGTGCCTTGTTTAAGTATGTCGAGGGATGCTTCTACAATATCGATCAGATCGGTCCAGATTTGGGTATAGCTGCCATATAAAAGGGCCATAAAAGGCGCATATATTGTCCGATTTCGCCGAAATTCGGGATAGTGTGTTGTTTTAAGCTCTCCGACATTTTTCTGCAAGTTGGCTCAAATCGGTCCAGGTTTGGATATCGCTGCCATATAGACCGATCCACCGATTTAGGGTCTTATGCCCATAAAAGCCACATTTATTATCCGATTTTGCTGAAGTTTAGGACACTGAGTTTTGTTAAGCCCTTCGCCATCCTTTTTCAATTTGGCTCAGATCGATTCAGATTTGGATATAGCTGCCATATAGATCGATCCGCCGATTTAAGGTTTTGGGGCCATAGAAGGCGCATTTATTATCCGATGTCGCCGAAATTTGGGGCTATGAGTTATGTTAGGCCTCTCGACATACTTCTGCAATTCGGCTCAGATCGGTCTTAATTTAAATATAGCTGCCATATAGACCGATCTCTCGACTTAAGGTTTTGGGGTCATAAAAGGCTCATTTATTGACCGATTTCGCCGAAATTCGGGATAGTGTGTTGTTTTAAGCTCTTTGACATTTTTCTGCAACTTGGCTCAAATCGGTCCAGGTTTGGATATCGCTGCCATATAGACCGATCCACCGATTTAGGGTCTTATGCCCATAAAAGCCACATTTATTATCCGATTTTGCTGAAGTTTGGGACAGTAAGTTTTGTTTAGCCCTTCGACATTATTTTTCAATTTGGCTCAGATCGATCCAGATTTGAATATAGCTGCCATATAGACCGATATCTCAATTTAAAGTTTTGGGCCCATTAAAGACGCATTTATTGTCCGATTTCACCCAAATTTGGGACAGTGCGTTGTGTTAGGCTTTTCGACATTTTTGAGCACCTTTGCCCAAATCATTCCAGATTTGGGTATAGCTGCCATATAGACCGATATCTCGTTTTAAAGTCTTGGCCCCAAAAAAGGCGCATTTATAATCCGATTTCACTGAAATTTTACACAGTGACTTATATTGGGCTTTTCGACATCCGTGTCGTATATGGTTCGGATCGGTTTATTTTTAGATATAGCTACTAAAAAGGCCAATATTTTGTTATACACATTTGAACAATGACTTGTACTTTTTAGTATTTGGTCCAAATCGGAACATATTTCGATATAGCTGCTATGGGGCATAAGGTTTGCATTTTTCACCGGATTTTGGCGAAAGTTGGTTTACATATACAGCCGAGGTGGCGGGTATCCAAGGTTCGGCCCGGTCGAACTTAACGCCTTTTTACTTTCTTTTTTTGTTTTTACGTGTTCTAAACATATGTATGGGTTGCCCAAAAAGTAATTGCGGATTTTTCATATAGTTGGCGTTGAAAAATTTTTTCAACGGCTTGTGACTCTGTAATTGCATTCTTTCTTCTGTCAGTTATCAGCTGTTAATTTTAGCTTGCTTTAGAAAAAAAGTGTAAAAAAAGTATATTTGATTAAAGTTCATTCTAAGATTCATTAAAAATGCATTTACTTTCTTTTAAAAAATCCGCAATTACTTTTTGGGCAACTCAATAATTGCCAAAAAAATATGAGCACTTTTTTAAGTGCATTTTATTCAGATATTTACATTAGGTGGTGCGGCCCGGCCTCTTTACTTGTCCTTGGTTATTTATTATTTCCATTCAAATCTCTGCAGATTTCAAAAATTTGCACACAAGCAACATTAAGCGCTCTCACAATTGCTAAAAATGTCACAAATTTATTTTTATGTAAATTTCATGGAAATTATCAGTGGATAATAATCAACTGCCATTAAAAGCCTGGCAAAATGAACCTCAAACGCAGAGAAGAGAAGAGCAAAACACAAACAAAGCCAACAAACAAACAAAGCACATTAGTCATTAATCACAGCCAAACAGAACAATACCAAGTTACAAGGCAACGATTTTCTCTGCTTTTCTTTTTCTTGCTACACAATTACATGGGGGAATATGAGAACTGGTTTCAAAATATCAGCATTTGGGGCAGGTGGTTGTGAAGCTAAGAGTTGTTGTTGATGATGGAGAAAATATCACATGAACATGAATTATCCATTATCACAAAAGCTTCAAACAAAACTGTTTTTTTTTTTTTTTGCCCAGACGCAATGGAATGGGTTTGAGCACCATCACACACATTTGCACTTCAGTTGATGCATTTAAGGGTGGTACTCGTAGTGGGGTCTGGCTAACCATGCTAAGCTTAAATTTTGATTTGGAGATTTCATTTTCATTATGTACCACATTCCAGCAAAGGAAAATTTTTGTGTTTGAAATGCAAAATGTTATTGCTGACCGTTGAGTAGTTAGTTAGTCGAACGATGGCATTTCAGTGACCAAAAGAGTTGAAAAAAAAACTAAGAAACATTGCGAAAATTATTTTTAATTTAAATTTTAAACAATCCACACATTTTTGGTCTTTACCTCAAATTTAACAAATGTTTGCAATTTTTGGAAAATTAAAAAAAAAATGGAAACAAAAAAGTGTAGATTGTCTACACTTAAAAAAACAAACAAAAATCAGTAAAGAAGGGCAAAAGTCGGGCGGTGCCGACTGTATAATACTCTACACCTACCCTATAGGTACAATGTGGGAGCTAAAGGGTGATTTTTTTGAGGTTAGGATTTTCATGCATTAGTATTTGACAGATCACGTGGGATTTCAGACATGGTGTCAAAGAGAAAGATGCTCAGTATGCTTTGACATTTCATCATGAATAGACTTACTAACGAGCAACGCTTGCAAATCATTGAATTTTATTACCAAAATCAGTGTTCGGTTCGAAATGTGTTCATTCACCGTAACGTTGCGTCCAACAGCATCTTTGAAAAAATACGGTCCAATGATTCCACCAGCGTACAAACCACACCAAACAGTGCATTTTTCGGGATGCATGGGCAGTTCTTGAACGGCTTCTGGTTGCTCTTCACTCCAAATGCGGCAATTTTGCTTATTTACGTAGCCATTCAACCAGAAATGAGCCTCATCGCTGAACAAAATTTGTCAAAATTTCGAACCGAACACTGATTTTGGTAATAAAATTCAATAATTTGCAAGCGTTGCTCGTTAGTAAGTCTATTTTCATGATGAAATGTCAAAGCATACTGAGCATCTTTCTCTTTGACACCATGTCTGAAATCCCACGTGATCTGTCAAATACTAATGCATGAAAATCCTAACCTCAAAAAATCACCCTTTATATCCCATTCTGAACCAATTTTGATGGACCTCGGCCAGCAAATATTTTCAAACTGTAATAACTTTGGTTGACAAATGACAACATTATTGCAAATTGCCCAAAATCTGACATATATATAAAATCTGAAACATATATATAGGAGCTATATCTAGTTCTGAAGCTATTCCGAGCAAACTTCTCAGATAATGTGGTTGTCGTCGAGTTATACGAAGTTTTAGGAAAATTTGTTAATAAATGCGCTTGCAATGGTTCCAGGAGTGAAATACGGGCATATATATCGGGCATTCTAGGAGTGAAACTCGGGCGATATATATACATGATAGCTATATCTAAATCTGAACCGATTTCTTTGAAATTCACCAATAACGCCGAGAGTCATAAGAAAATCCTTCCTGTCAAATTTCGAGATAATCGGTTAACAAATGACCATTTTATTGCATTATTTCTGCAAATCGGACGAACATATATATGGGAGCTATATCTAAATCTGAACAGATTTCAAGCAAACTTCTCAGACATTGTGGTAGTCGTCGAGGAAGGTGTTGTACAAAATTTTGGGAAGATAGGTCAATAAATGCGCTTGCAATGGGACTTGGAGTGAAAATCGGGCTATATATATATATGAGAGTTATATCTAAATCTGAACCGATTTCTATGAAATTCATCAATAACGTCGAGAGTCATAAGAAACTCCTTCCTGCCAATTTTTGAGAGAATCGGTTAACAAATGACCATTTTTTTGCATTATTTCTGCAAATCGGACGAACATATATATGAGAGCATATCCAAATCTGATCCGATTTTTTCCAATTTCAATAGGCTTCGTCTCTAAGCCGAAAAACATGCCTATACGAAATTTGGACACGATCGAATCTTATATACCCCCCATGTATCGCATCCGTCGAGTTCATTGCGCAGTATCAAACAAAGAATAATGAATATCGACGGATGAGGAGGAGGAGCTATATCACGTTATAGTCCGATTCGGGGCTCAAGAAGCAAAATCGGGAGATCGGCTATAGATCGATTCAGACCATATTGTACACGTATGTTGAAGGCCATGGGAGAAGTCGTTGTACAAAATCTGTGCCAAATCGAATGTGAATTGCGCCCTCTAGAGGCTCAAGAACTCAAGATCCCAGATCGGTTTATATGACAGCTATATCAGGGTATGGACCGATTTGGACCTTTCTTCGCATAAATGTTGGAAGTGATACCAAAACACCACGTGTATACAGCCAAATCGGAAAGGAATTGCGCCTTCTAAAAACTCTAGAAATCAAGACCCAAGATCGGTTTATATAGCAGCTATATCAGATTATGGACTGATTTGAACCATACTTCGCACAGTTGTTGGAAGTAATATCAAAACACTATGTGCAAAATTTCAGTCAAATTGGATGAGAATTGCGCCCTCTGGAGGCTCAAGAAGTCAAGACCCAAGATCGGTTTATATGGCAGCTATATCAAAACAGAGACCGATTTGGACCACACTTCGCACAGTTGTTGGAAGCGATATCAAAACACTATGTGCAAAATTTTAGTCGAATTGGATAAGAATTCCGCCTTCTAAAAGCTCAAGAAGTCAAAACCCAAGATCGGTTTATGTGGCAGCTATATCAGGTTATGGACCGACTTGGACCGCATTTCGCACACTTGTTGGAAGTGATATCAAAACACCATGTGCAAAATTTCATTCAAATCGGATAAGAATCCCGCCTTCTAAAAGCTCAAGAAGTCAAGACCCAAGATCGGTTTATATAGCAGCTATACCGGGTTATGAACCGATTTGGAACGCACTTCGCACAGTTGTTGTAAGTTCAAATCGGATAAGAATTGCGCCTTCTAAAGGCTCAAGAAATCAAGACTCAAGATCGATTTATGTGACAGCTATATCAAAACAGGGACCGATTTGGCCCATATTTGTGCAAAATTTCAAGCGGCTAGCTCTACTCCTTCAAAAGTTAGCGTGCTTTCGACAGATAGACGGACGGACATGGCTAGTTCGACATAAAATGTCACGACGATCAAGAACATATATAC
The DNA here is from genome assembly GCF_963082655.1 of Stomoxys calcitrans. NCBI lineage: Eukaryota > Metazoa > Arthropoda > Insecta > Diptera > Muscidae > Stomoxys > Stomoxys calcitrans. The sequence goes on along the minus strand of NC_081554.1, from coordinate 18,750,433 downwards.
TTTATGGGGTCTTAGACGCATATTTCGAGGTGTTACAAACAGAATGACGAAATTAGTATACCCCCATCCTATGGTGTAGGGTATAAAAACTACACTCCCAAATCAAAACTGAGAGAAGCTTTGGTGCGTAAGCATATTAAGGTTAGGTAGTAGTGGCAGTCCTTTACAGACTCACTTTGAAGATTGTAAGTCCATTGTGAAACCACAGTAGTGAAAGACCCAGGCCTGTGGTGGGAATCGAACCCAGGACACCAACTCGGCTACGGGAGGCCCTATGCATATGGAGACAATGCTCATATGTTTCGTAAAGGGGAATCTTTTATCTACTATTCATTTTAATCCTAGATATAATTTTTTTAAATTTTTTTCCTCCATTATTTTTCTCAGTGTAACCTAAAGGTTAATGTTCTGCTGCTATTCTGTTAGTTAGTACAAAACACCTGCTTTCCGCACAAACGGCTGTCGTATTTTTGTGGACTTTATTTATTTGCGTGCAAATAACGCATTTGTTGTGGTGGCCGTTATGTTCATGTTGTCGGTTGCCATTTGCTAAAATATGCACTACCAGTTTTGTCCCGCACCAGATATCGCTTCAACGGCATAGTTGGAATTTTGTTGTTGGCCTGTTGTTGTACTAACCGAAATAAAAGACCGCAACAACAATTATTTTTGATTGTGCATTTGTGATAAGCAAATTACGAATACGAATACGAATACTTACTGCAATGTGTGTTCTGTGTGTGTGGCAACATTAAAAAATTTAAACTGCTAAAATAAGCGAGGACTCAAATTGAAATCGTTTAAAATGGAAATGCAGAGATTTAAATGGGAAAATATGTCAAAATTCTAAACGATAATAAACTACATAGGCTTAGGATAACAATTTAAAAAAAAAAAAAAATCTTCTAGCTATCAAATTTGTATAAAAATTTTGAGAAACATAAATTTTTCTAAAGTTTTTTTGCCAGCTATATCAAGAACAAACGATCTGAACCCTATAGGACAAAGATGTCGAAAAGCCTAGCATAAGTCACTGTGGGTAATAAATACACATTTTATGGGGTCAAAACCTTAAATCGGGGGTTCGCTCTATATGGCAGCTGTATTCAAATCTGGACCGATCTGGGCCGTCTTCAAAAAGAATATCGAGGGGACTAACACAACTCGCTGTCCTAAATTTCAGCAAAATTGGACAATAAATGCGCCTTTTAAGGGCCCAGCACCTTAAACCGAGTCACTGTGAATAATAAATACGCCTCTTATGGGGCCATGACCTTAAATCGGGGATCGGTCTATATGGCAGCTGTGTCCAAATCTGGACCGATCAGGGCCATCTTCAAGAAGGATATCGAAGGACCTAACACTAAATTTTAGCAAAATTTTACAACAAATACGCCTCTTATGAGCCCAAGAACTTAAATCGAGAGATTTAACTATATGGCAGCTATATCCAAATCTGGTCCTATCTGAACGACATTTTAAAAATAAGTAGAAGGGCCTGATGCAATTCACTGTCCCAAATTTCAGCGAAATCGTAGAATAAATTCGCCTTTTATGGTATTTAGAACCTAAAGCTGAAGATTAGTCTCTATGGCAGCTATATCCAAATATAGTCCGATTTGGACCATATTGGGGACAGATATTGGGAGTCTTGATGCAACTCACTGTTCCAAATATCAGCGAAGTCGGATAATGAATGCGCCTGCTATAAGCGTTAGACCCAAAATCGGCAGATAAGTCTATATAGCGGCTATATCCAAATATATTCCGATCTAGACCATTTTTGGTTCGGATATAGACGGGCCTAATAAAACGCACTATTCCAAAATTTCAGCGAAATGCGGTAATAAGTGTGCCAATGCTTTATGGAGAGAATTCTTATTTCGCCCGAGCCATTCGTATGTGGAATCGACTTCCGGCTAATGTTTTTCCCACCCAGTTTTACATCCAAGGATTTAAGACAAATGTCAATAAGCACCACATCTTCTGCCACCAAATCTTCTGATAGTCGATGGAGAAATTTTTCCAACCATCAAGTGGCCCAAAATTCTTGGTATCACATTTAACAGCTCTTTCACATTCTTCCCACATGCCACAGCAATTTGCGATAAAGTCAAAAGTGGGAACAAGGTCCTCAAGTCATTTACCGGCAGCACTCGGGGTGCTGATAAAGCAATCTTTTTGACCACATATAAAGCAATTGGCCGGTCTGTGGTAAGCTATGCAGCTCCAGTGTAGTCTCGTCAGCTATGTGACACGCAGTGGAATAATATTCAGATCTGTCGCTCTTCGGACTGCAACGCGATGTCTCTTCAGTTCTCTCGGGGACCAACTCCATGAAAAGACAAAGATCCTACCCATGCGAAGACCTAGCTACCCGCTGTCTAAGCAATACCTTATGCCATTGCTTCCAAATTATCATCTTGTGGATAAGTATCCACCGCCCAGAAGCCTTAAAGTGGATATGCATGATCTAGATCTTGAGGTTCAGCGCTACAAGAGAGAACCCCTTGATCAGGCGGCTTACCAAGCTGATGTGGAAAACCATTCATGCAGACACAGTAGTAGATGCGGTAAATAGCTACCGGGTGAATGTGATCCTTGGATCTATAGTTCTGGCTCAATAACGATCAGGCAGATGCAGCCGCCTCAACTCCTACAGGGTAACGATTGACACCAACCTGCAGGATGTGTGTCCCGATTGTGACCTGGAACCTCATGACACACGTCACCTGTTTAACTGCCCAGCCAGATCCACATAATTTAGCGTCAGATCCCTCTGGACGCACCCCAACTTAATCGCAGCTTTGCTTGATCTGGATACCGATTGATACCAAAGTTTACGTTGCATTCAATTATAAGGTCGTGGCCTTTGGTTTTGTATCATCTGACTATGGCCCGGTCAGATAGACCAGGTATTGTCCTCATCATAGGGTAGGTACATAACCTGGGTAGGTGGTAACCAGAGTTCTTTAATGAAGAACACATCAGTGCCATCTCTTCTCATAATTCCCAGTAGCTCATACTTTGTCCGAAAGAGGTTCAGGTTGATCTGAACTAAAGGGTGATTTTTTTGAGGTTAGGATTTTCATGCATTAGTATTTGACAGATCACGTGGGATTTCAGACATGGTGTCAAAGAGAAAGATGCTCAGTATGCTTTGACATTTCATCATGAATAGACTTACTAACGAGCAACGCTTGCAAATCATTGAATTTTATTACCAAAATCAGTGTTCGGTTCGAAATGTGTTCAAATTTTGTTCAGCGATGAGGCTCATTTCTGGTTGAATGGCTACGTAAATAAGCAAAATTGCCGCATTTGGAGTGAAGAGCAACCAGAAGCCGTTCAAGAACTGCCCATGCATCCCGAAAAATGCACTGTTTGGTGTGGTTTGTACGCTGGTGGAATCATTGGACCGTATTTTTTCAAAGATGCTGTTGGACGCAACGTTACGGTGAATGAACACATTTCGAACCGAACACTGATTTTGGTAATAAAATTCAATGATTTGCAAGCGTTGCTCGTTAGTAAGTCTATTCATGATGAAATGTCAAAGCATACTGAGCATCTTTCTCTTTGACACCATGTCTGAAATCCCACGTGATCTGTCAAATACTAATGCATGAAAATCCTAACCTCAAAAAAATCACCTTTAAGCTGTAGGCTGCTCATACCCCCATAACCACTTGATCGGCTGGCAGAACCATACTTTCATGGGTTAAGCCAAATTTTATTTCCCCTAGCAAGGACTTCATTAAAGGAGAACTGTTATATGACCCATTAGTAGCTAGTCTTACGCCTTGCTGTACAAATCGACTGCAAGAACTTGTCCCACATTAAACTCCATTCAATTCCTTTGCGGCAATTGAAGCACTTTAAAGTGGCTACATTCAAAAGCTTTTAGCCTTTGGCAAAATTTAGTTGGAAAACATTTTCAGCATTATTTGATTGACTAAATTGACAAGTGGTGGTACTATTCCAACTTGGCCTCAAAGCCAACGGTTAATCACACCATCACTTCCACATTTGCACAAATAAATATTTAATTAGGCCACATTGAGAGTTGAGTGAGAAAAAGTGTCAACTTTGCCCTCGTCTAGGTTGAAGTCGGTCGATAGGTAAAGGGACATTTTAATATTTTAGTGTGTCTAAATGGGGACGAGAAAATAAATAAAACACCAAAGGACGAACTGTCACTCAAACTTAACTGAAAGGTTTAAGCGAAAACAAGTGAAAGCGTGCTAAGTTCGGCCGCGGCGAATCTTATATACCCTCCACCATGGATCGCAATTGTCGAGCTCTTTCCACGGTATCTCTTTTTATGCAAAAAAAAAGGATAAATGAATATTGAACATCGGAGACTATAGCAGAAGTCATTGTGTAAAACTTCAGCCAAATCTAGTAAGCATTGCGCACTAAAGGGGCTGAAGAAGAAGCAAATTGGGAGATCGGTTTATAGGGGAGCTGTATTAGGCTATAGGCTATATTAGGCTATATGTTAAAAGTCGTGGGAAAAGCCGTTGAACAAAACTTTCAGCCAGATCGGATAATACTTGCGCCTTTTAGAGGCTCAAGAAGTCAAGATCCCATATTGGTTTATATGGCAGCTATATCAGGTTATGGACCGATTTGAACTATATAAGTCGTAACAAAACACGTCGTGTAAAATTTCAGCCAAATCGGATAGAAATTGCTCCATGTAGAGGTCCAAGAAGTCAAGACCCCAGATCGGTTTATATGGCAGCTATATCAGGTTATGGACCGATTAGAACTGTTCTTAGCACAGTTATTGAGTGTCATAATAAAACATCTCATGCAAAATTTCAGCTTAATCGGATAATAATTGCGCCCTCTAGTGGCTCAAGAAGTCAAGACCCCAGATCGGTTTATATTGCAGCTATATCAGGTTATGGACCGATTTGAACTATTCTTAACACAGTTGTTTGAAGTTAATTTGTGTACAAAGTACAGGTCGCAGTTTTCATCCGATCGTCTTCAAATTTGTAACCGGCATGTTTTTCGGCCTAGAGACGAAGGCTATTGAAATTGAAAAAAATCGGTTCAGATATGGATATAGATCCCATATATATATGTTCGTCCGATTTTCAGTAATAATGCAATAAAATGGTCATTTGATAACCGATTCTCCCGAAATTTGGCAGAAAGGATTTTCTTCACGACTCTCGATATTACTGGTGAATTTCATGGATATCGGTTCAGATTTAGATATAGCTCTCATGTATATATATCGCCCGATTTTCACTCCTAGAGCCACTGCAAGCACATTTATTGACCAATCTTGCCAAAATATTGCACAACGCTTTCCTCGACGAACGCTACAATATATATATAGGGTGTGGTCAAAATCGGTTCAGATTTAGACATAGCTCTCATATATATGTTTGTTCGATTTGCAGTAATATTGTAATAAAATGGTCATTTGTAAATCGATTCTCTCGAAGTTTGGCAGGGAGGATTTTTTTACGACTTTCGGCATTACTTGTGAATTTCATAGAAATCGGTTCAGATTTAGATATAGCTCTCATATATATATATCGCCCGATTTTCACTCCCAGAGCCACTGCAAGCACATTTATTGACCAATCTTGCCAAAATATTCCACAACGCTTTCCTCGACGACTACCACAATATACATAGAGTGTGGTCAAAATCGGTTCAGATTTAGATATAGCTCCCATATATATGTTCGTCCGATTTTCAGTAATAATGCAATAAAATGGTCTTTTGTTAACCAATTTTCTCAAAATTTGGCAGAAAGGTTTTTTCACGATTCTCGACATTACTGGTAAATTTCATAGAAATCGGTTCAAATTTAGATATAGCTGTCTTATATGTAGATGGCCAGATTTTCACCCCAAGAGCCACTGCAAGCACATTTATTGACCAATCTTGCCAAAATTTTGCAAAACGCTTTCCTCGACGACTGCCACAATAACTAACAAGTTTGCTCGAAATCGGTTCAGATTTAGGTATAGCTCCCATATATATGTTCGTCCGATTTTGAGAAATATTGCAAAAAAATGTTCAGTTGTTAACCGATTCGGTCGAAATTTTGCAGGAAGGATTTTCTTATGACTTTCAATATAACTGGTGAATTTCATAGAAATCGGCCCAGATTTAGATATAGCTGTCATATATGTTTATCGCCCGATTTTCACCCCAAGAGCCACTGCAAGCGCATTGTTTGACCAATCTTGCTAATTTTGCACAACGCTTTCCTCAACGACTACTACATTATCTGAGAAGTTTTTCACGAAATCGGTTCAGAAGTAGATATAGCTCCCATATATATGTTCGTCAGATTTTGGGTAATTTGCCTTAATGTTGTCATTTGTCAACCATAGTTTTTATAGTTTGAACATGTTTGCTCGCCGAGATCAAACATGATCAAAATTGGTTCAGAATTGGATATAGGTCCAACATTGTATTTATACGGAAGGTGTAGGGTATTATACAGTCGGCACAGCCCGACTTTTGCCCTTTCTTATTGGTTTATTATACGTCTATGATATCTGCATCTCTTTGCAACACTTTGCATTAGGCACTTTGTGTGGTATTAGGTTTTCAGTCATCAATTTATGACACAGTTTTGCGGAAGGCAAAAAATGAAAGAATAAACGGTAGCAACAAATAGCATAGCCCAATGTTAGTCTTAGTGGAAAAACATATTTACACATTTATTTATATTCAAAATTATAGTTACTCTGCTAAGGACTATTCTGGGAATTGTTAAGAAGTGTTTCATAAGGTTCAAAACCACCAATCCCCTTACAAACTACTATGGTTCATATTTTTCCTATCCCAAATTCTTCTTGGGTTAGTCCTTATTCACACTTGCTAAAAAAAAATTGGTAACACTTTGCCATCACTGTGAAAACGCAAACAAACCTAAAGCAATTCACAGCGGCACATACTCGAGTGTTACCCAGCATATGTGACAATATGTCAACGTATGGGTGAATATGAGAGCTAACTTTTATGAACCGACAGCAATCTATGTTTTTTTTTACCTATTTTGCTTAGATAAGAAACCGAGGGTTGGGAGGCATCTGTAACGCCCAACTGCTCATCCATTCAACCACCCAATGCAGAAAGTGAGTAGCAAAGAAGCACCACACCACTCCTGTGGGACTGGCAAGTGACAGACAAGTGTCAAAATGACATGCTACATAAAAGTCATTAACTAACAAATGGAGTCACACAGAAAAAGGTGCCTTGCAGGATACCCTTGAAAGAAAGAGAGAGGAAGAAATAAAAATAAACCTGGGGTACTGAGTTAAAAAGACTAATAGAAAAGTGAAAGCCATAACTCAAGTTCCAAACAAAGGTCATTTGTTTGTCTAACAACATCATATTTATCTTTTGTTGACTACGTTTTTTGTTGAGTATTTTTTCTATGATGTCCTTTTATCCTTGTATCTTGTCTCATATCTCAATTATTGTCATTGTAAGACAAATGAATCACTTTGACCAGAAAATTAGCATTAACTTATCATTATCTGCAATAACTTTAATGTGTATGGTCTCGCTGTTTGACATGGTCAACGGAAATGGAAAAGATAGCGAATATTTTATTGCATTTTTCTTTGCCTCTTGGCCTTCACCCGATGTTTCTTGGGGAGTGGAGTGGGGGGGGGGGTCTGAATTTATATTAACATAAAATTTCTATTTATTTTAAACGTTTTAATGTTGTTGGTCACACCAGCAGGTGATATTGACTAACCTTGGACAGTCGCATTCATGTCAAAAAGACATGAAATTACACTGCAGTATTGCGGGCTATTGTGAGTTTTGTTAATTTGAAGGATAACGAATGCTTCAAAAGCCATTTATCGCATACTTAGAGATATGGTGACTTATATATGATATTATTGTTTAGTTATCAGTTTATATGGCAGCTATATCTAAATATTGTCCAATCAGAACCGTATTTAGGGCGGATGTTGGGAGGTCTTAACTTACTCAATGTTTAAAATTTCAGCGAAATCGGGTAATAAATAAAACTTTTATTGGCTTCAGACCCCTTATCGGCAGATCGGTCTATATGGCAGCTATATCTAAATGTAGTCCGATCTGAACCATATTAAAGTCGGGTATCGGGAGGCTAAAAATAACTCACTGTTGCAAATTTCATCGAAATCGGTTAAAAATAAAATGTTTATGGTCTTCAGACCCTTAATCGGGAGATCGGTCAATATGACAGCTATATCTTAATATACTCCGATCTGAACCATATTTAGGTAAGATGTCGGAAGGCCTAAAATAACCCACTGTTGCAAATTTCAGCGAAATCGGATAAAAAACGAAGGTTTTATGGACTTCAGACCCTTTATCGCGAGATCGGTCTTTATGGCAGCTATATCTTAATATAGGCCGATCTGATACATATTTAGGTCAAATGTCGGAAGGCTTAAAATAACCCACAGTTTCAAATTTCAGCGAAATCGGATGAAAAACAAGGCTTTTATGGCCTTCAGACCCTTTATCGGCAGATCGGTCTATATGACAGCTATATCTTAATATACTCCGATCTGAACCATATTTAGGTCAGATGTCGGAAGGCCTAAAATAACCCACTGTTTCAAATTTCAGCGAACTCGGATGAAAAATAAAGTTTTTATGGGCATTAGCCCCTTTATCGGCAGATCGGTCTATATGACAGCTGTATCTAAATACAGTCCGATCTGAAACACATTTAGGTCAGTTGTCGGGAAGCCTTAAACTACTAACTGTTTCAGATTTCAGCGAAATCGGATAAAAAACAAAGGTTTTATGGACTTCAGACCCTTTATCGCGAGATCGGTCTATATGGCAGCTATATCTTAATATAGGCCGATCTGATCCATATTTAGGTCAGATGTCGGGAGGCTTAAAATTGCGCACTATTCCAAATTTTAGCAAAATCGGATAAAAAATAAAGCTTTTATGGCTTTCAGACCCTTTATCGGGAGATCGGTGTATATGGCAGCTATATCTAAATATAGGCCGATCTAAACTATATTTAGGTCCGTTGTCGGGAAGCCTTAAACGACTCACTGTTTTAAATTTCACCAAAATCGGATGAAAATCAAAGTTTTTATGGGCATTAGTTCCTTCATCGGAAAATCGGTCTATATAGCATCTATATCCAAATATGGTCCGATTTGGCCCGTTCAAGAACTTAACTAGCATGCAACAAAAAGACGTATCTGTGTCAAATTTCAGCTCAATATCTCAATTTTTTAAGGCACTAGAGTAATTACAACAGACGGACGGACAGACACACGGACATCGTTAAATTTTTTAAATTTAAATTAATTTAAATTTAAATTTAAAATTTAAATTTTTTAAATAAATTTTACGGCGATCCAAAATATATACACTTTGTAAGGTCGAAAATTGATGTTTCAATGTGTTGCAAACGGAATGACTAATTGAATATACCCCCTATTCTACGGTGGTGGGTACAGAAAGATAAAATAAATAAAAGTAAATAAAGTAAAATAAAACAAGTAAAAGGGTGTTAAGTTTGGTCGGGCCACCAAACTTAAGTAGCCACCACCTCGGGTATGTACGTGAACCACCTTTCGTCATTATCCGGTGAAAAATGCATAATTTACGTCCCCATAGTAGCTTTACCGAAATATGGTCCGATTTGGACTAAAATCGACAGGGATATTGAGAGGTCTAACCAGTACAAGTCATGAATCTATTTTGTAGAATAAATATTGGACTTTGTGGTAGCCATATCACACTATAGACCGATCTGAACCATAAACGACACGCATGTCGAAAAACCTAAAATAAGTCAATGTGTCAAATTTCAGCGAAATCGGATTATAAATGCGCCTTTTATGGGGCCAAGAGTTTAAAACGAGATATCGGTCTATGTGACAGCTATATGCAAATCTTGAACGATCTAGACCAAATTGCAAAAATATGTGAAGGGGCTTAACTTAACTCTCTGTCCCAAATTTCGGCAACATCGGACAATAAATGCGCCTTTTATGGGCCCAAGACCTTAAATCGAGAGATCGGTCTTGATGGCAGCTATATCCAAATCTAAACCGATCTATGCCATATTCTAGGAAGATATTGAGGGGCCTTAATTAACTCACTGTCCCAAATTTCGCCGACATCAGATAATAAATGCGCTTCCTATGGGCCCAAAACCTTAAATCGAGAGATCGGTCTATGTGGATGTTATATCCCAAATTTTGGCAAAATCGGACGATAAATGCACCTTTTATAGGCCCAAGACCTTAAATCGAGAGATCGGTCTATATGGCAGCTATATCTAAATCTGAACCGATCCAAGCCAAATTGAAGGAGGATATCAAAGGGCCTAACACAACTCATTGTCCCAAATTTTGGAAAAATCGGATAATAAATGCGCCTTTTATGGGCCCAAGACCTTAAATCGAGAGATCGGTCTATATGGCACCTATATCCAAATCTGGACCGATTTGTGCCAAATTAAAGAAGAACATCGACTGACCTAACACAACTCACTGTCCCAAATTTTGATAAAATCGGACAATAAATTCACCTTTTATGGGCCCAAGACCTTAAATCGAGAAATCGGTCTATATGGCAGCTATATCCAAATTTGGACCGATCTGGACCAAATTGAAGAAACATGTCGAAGGGCCTAACGCAACGCACTGTCCCAAATTTTAAGAAAATCGGGTAATAAATGTCGCTTTTATGGTCCTAAAATCGGCGGATCGGTCTATATAGGGGCTATAACAGGATATAGTCCGATGTAGCCCATCTTCGAACTTAACCTGCTTATGGACAAAAAAAGAATCAGGGCAAAGTTCTAGCTCAATATCTCTACTTTAAAAGACTGTAACGTGATTTCAACAGATAGGCGGACAGACGGACGGACATGGCTAGATATATACGCTTATCAAGAATATATATACTTTATAGGGTCGGATATTGGTATTTCGGTGTGTTGCAAGCGGAATGACTAAATAAATATTCCCCTATCATTCGATGGTGGGTATAATAAAATAAAATGAATAACTAGGCTCAAAAACATTAAGGCAGCATGAGCCGATGGGTTGCCTGATGAACTGTTTAAAACCGGAGGCGACTTGCTGAAAAGGCAGATGCATCATCTCGTCTGCGAAATTTGGCTAGAAGAACGCAAATCCAATGATTCGAATCTCAGCATATTGGTACTATGTCCCGTACACAAAATGTGCCACCTACCGAGGAATAAGTCTCTTCCCCATCACACACAAGATACTATCGAACGAACTGTGTGAAAGATTGATGTCTAAAGTCAACGAACTAATTGGGCCCTATCAGTGTGGCTTTAGACCTGGTGAATTCACCATTGACCTGTTATTACACTGCGCCAAATCCTGGAAATTCTCGCGAAGGACAAATCAACAACTGAAATTTTTTCGTTGACTATAAGCAGCTTTCCAAAGTAGCCAACATTAATACGACTTTGCAGGATAACGCTTGCTGATACATGTTCCTCAATTTTAAATAGGAAAGAACATATCTGAACCGTTCCAGATTTGGATATAGCTTCCATATAGTCCGATCTCTCGTTTAAAGGTTTTGGGCCCATTAAAGGCGCATTTATTGTCCGATTTCGCCGAATTTGGGACAGGGAGTTGTGTTAGGCCCTCCGATAGCGCTCCTCAATTTGGTCCATATCGGTTTAGATTGGGATATAGCTGCCATATAGATCGATCTCTCGATTTAAAGTCTTTGTCTTATAAGATTGACATTTATAATCCGATTTTGCTGAAATTTGACATAGTGTCTTATGTTAGGCTTTTCGACATCCGAGTCGTATATGGTTCAGATCGGTCTATATTTGGATATGGCTACCAAAACAGACCAATATTTTGTTCTACAGGATTGAACAATGACTGTTACATATTAAACCTCTCAATGTCCGTTCCGAATTTGGTCCAAATCGGACCACATTCCGATAAAGCAGCAATGTGGGCATAAATTATGCATTTTTTGCCGGATTATGACAAAAGATGGTTTACATATATACCCGAGGTGGTGGGTATCCAAAGTTCGGCCCGGCCGAACTTAACTCTTTTTATAAAACTTTTTTTATAAAACTTTAAAGTTGCATCGTTTGTCTGACAAAATTTCATTAAAATTTTTCCTTCATAAAATTATTCCTTCGAAATTTAATCTTTAGAGTCATTTTGATAAAACGAATTTATTTAAAGACAAATGTTCATAAAACATTTGTTTAAGAGAAAATTTTATAGAAATTTTGTTGGCAAAGTAATTTTATTGGTTTTAACTACCCCACTTCTTATTTACATAATATTTTGGCTTACGCATATAACATTTTACTCCTCTTCAGGCTCTGTAAAAGCTTTAAAATTTACAACAAAACATTTGTCAACTTCAAAACATTGTTTATTATGACTTTGTGACAACAAAACTAAAACTATTAACACTGCTTTCTTTCCACTTTCTTCGACATAGTTTCCTGGTCTGGTAAATAATCCCTAAGTCAAATGTAATGCATATATCATTATTTCCATTAAATATGACAAATTATTTAAGTTACTCCGACTCATTCATTTAGTCAATCTGACACTCAGTTGCTTGCACTTACACTCCTTACACCCACTGACTGACACATTTACCACAAGTATGCAAATACTAGTACAAGTGTAAAAAAATAAGCATGTGTGAAAACTTTTCTCAAAGGAAAAGGAAAATGTTTACTTTCCAAATACACACACATACACTCGGATTATAATATATGATTCCTTTTATACCCTCCATCATAGGATGGGGGTATACTGATTTCGTCATTCTGTTTGTAACTACTCGAAATATTCGTCTGAGACCCCATAAAGTATATATATGTCCGTCCGTCTGTCCGTTCATCCGTCCGTCCGTCCGTCTGTCTGTCGAAAGCACACTAACTTCCGAAGGAGTAAAGCTAGCCGCTTGAAATTTTGCACAAATACTTCATATTAGTGAAAGTTGGTTGGGATTGTAAATGGGCCATATCGGTCCATGTTTTGATATAGCTGCCGTATAAACCGATCTTGGGTCTTGACTTCTTCAGACTCCATAGAGGGCGCAATTCTTATCCTATTTTTGCACAACGTGTTTTGCTATGATATCCAACAACTGTGCCAAGTATGGTTTAAACCAGTCCATAACCTGATATAGCTGCCATATAAACCGATCTTGGGTCTTGACTTCTTGAACCTCTAGAGGGCGCAATTCTTATCCGATTGGAATGAAATTTTGCACGACGTGTTTTGCTATGACTTTCAACAACTGTGCCAAGTATAGTTCAAATCGGTCCATAACCTGATATAGCTGCCATATAAACCGATCTGGGGACTTGACTTTTGAGCTTCTAGAGGGCGCAATTCCCATACGATTTGGCTGAAATTTTACATGACGTATTTTATTACGACTTTCAACAACTGTGCCAAATAAGGTTCAAATCGGTTCATAACCTGATATAGCTGCCATATAAACCGATCTGGGGACTTGACTTTTAAGCTTCTAGAGGGCGCAGTTCCCATTCAATTTGGCTGAAATTTTGCATAACGTATTTTATTACGACTTTCCACAACAGTGCCAAATAAGGTTCAAATCGGTTCATAACCTGATATAGCTGTCATATAAACCGATCTGGGTATTTGACTTTTTGAGCCTCTAGAGGGCGCAGTTCTTATCCGATTGAATGAAATTTTGCACAACATGTTTTGCTATGACATCCAATAACTGCTCCAAGTATGGTTCAAATCGGTCCATAACCTGACATAGCAGTCATATAAACCGATCTTGGGTCTTGATTTCTTGAACCTCTAGAGGGCGCAATTCTCATCCGATTGGAACGAAATTTTGCACAACGTGTTTCGCTATGACTTCCAATAACTGTACCAAGTACAGTTATTGGAAGTCATAGCGGTCTATAACCTGACATAGCTGTCATATAAACCGATCTGGGGACTTGACTTTTGGGCTTCTGGAGGGCGCACTTCCCATCCGATTTGGCTGAAATTTTGCATGACGTATTTTATTACGACTTTCAACAACTGTGCCAAATAAGTTTCAAATCGTTTCATAACCTGATATAGCTGCCATATAAACCTATCTTGAATCCTAACTTCTTGAGCCCCTAGAGGTCGCAATTATTTTCCGAATTGCCTGCAATTTTGTACGACGCATCCTCTCATGACCATCAACATAAGTGTTTATTATGGTATGAATCGGTCTATAGCCTGATACAGCTCCCATAAAAATCGATCTCTCTATTTTACTTCTTGAGCCCCCAAAGGGCGCAATTCTTTTTCGAATTGGCTGACATTTTACACAGGTCTCCAACATAGTTTAATTATGGTCAGAACCGAATTTAATTGTGGTCCGAACCGGACCATATCTTGATATCGCTCTAATAGCAGAGCAAATCTTTTCTTTTATCCTTTTTTGCCTAAGAAGAGATGCCGCGAAAAGAACTCGACAAATGCGATCCATGGTGGAGGGTATATAAAATTCGGCCCGGCCGAACTTAGCACGCATTTACTTGTTTTTTGTTGGTTTATATACCAAGTATACTTCGCCCCTTCTTATCATTTCAAGGCATAAATGAATCCTTTCCTTGGTGTCTCTCAAAATAAAATATGTATCCTTTCATAAATTAGTTGGCAAAAGATTTCTCAACCAAAAGTCATACATATTTGGAATACTTTTGATGATGAATTATTTTCCATGAATGTGCACATTCACTCACTTCTATAGAGGAAACTTCGAAGAAGAGAGAAAGCTTGGTGGTAAATAAACCAAATATTTACAAATTAAGGGAATACATACTAGCATGGATAAGGCGATAATAATGATATATGTTTTTCTACGAAAAAAGGCATGTTAATAATAAGGGAATGCATAGTGTTTGGGTAAACTCTTTGGATTTTCTACTTTTAACAGAAAGTAGAGTTATTTAACCGTTGTTTTGGCTGAGACTTCGTGTAGTATTAAAACTCTTAAAACCATGCGGAATTTGGTAGAGATTGGGGAATATTTCCTGATTTAAGATCTTGAGCCGTAAAAAACGCTTTAGTTACCTCATTTCGCCAAGCTTTGGCATAGTGAGTTGTATTAGATGCCTGGACATCCATACTCTGGTATGGTCCAGATTGGTCTTTATTTGGATATAGCTGCCATCTGGACGGATTTCCGGATTGCATATTTTGAACCCATTACCTAATTACTAAGAAATTTCACGCAGTAAGTAGTGCCCGATACCTTAAACTTATTTGTTCCACAAATATTGCTTTTCTACAGGCTAAATTTAAATATTACTCTTTCAATATTTTTATATTTTGCGCCTAAAAGTATGCTCTGAAATTTTACCACCTATCTTAGAACACTGTACCTTCCTTCCACTGACATGATAATGATGTTGCCATTGCTGACAAGTCTTAGGGCAGAGTACAAGGATGTGAATTGTATGTTTAAATATGGGGAAAATTAAGGGTTATATGGTAAATAAATTTCAGAGGTTTTAATTAAAGTGAAAGGGTGTGGTGCGGTGCGGTTCGGTATGGTGTGGTGTGGTGCAAAGCTATGTGGTTGCTGCTCTTCTGCCACTTTTTGGTGTGTGGTTGATGAACTATTTTGCAAATCTTTCCCAGACAAGACAAAAACCAAAAGTAAAAACAAAAACAAAAACAAAAACAAAAAACATATCCTAGTTAGTGTAAAATTTGTGGTTTTCTTTGTGCTGCTGCTACTTCCACATATCCGGCCACACAACATAACTTTGAAGCGGCCTCCTTTAAACAAGAAAAAAAGGATAATTCATGCTTTCTCTCAAATTAATGATGAATTGTAAAGTTTTGAAGAGAAAATTCACTTTATGGTATAGCTAACATTTGTCTATGTAAAAAGAGATGATGGCTTTTGTGTTAGTTTCTTAAAGAGCGTCAAAGTTGATATAACCCAAAATGCCTATTTCCTTATTTTCCCATATTTGTGAGCTTAAATTTGTTTAATTTTCCTTTTTCCGCCTGTTTAATGAAACTTTAATAGGAGTTTGCTTCCAAGTTGGTTTTTCGGCATGTCCGTTTTTGTAAAATTTATGCTCCCGGTGGTATTATAAATTACTGTCACCTTGCAATCGATATTATTTGCGGCAATGTTTTGCTTTCCATACACAATACACAAATATACACACAAGGACTCCATATTCAAATGCTTGGTCGCTTCGTCGGAGAGCATATGAAACGCAAAGGGTGCCATCGAGACAATGACTAGTCATTTATTGTTGTCATAGAATTGTGCGACCGTTCTGTTGTTGCATTGCACTTCCATGTCATCGAACACCCAAGCTATTGCTAAGGATATTAACGTTCTCGCTTCTGCAATTGTACGCAAATGTTTGGTGCATGGGTGCGTATGAATGTGTGTTGTGAAAATATTTTATTGTGCATTTGTCTACGACAATCATAATTTATAGAAAAACAAGTGTGCCAATTATAGGCATAGTCAATAAACGGCGCAAATTCACCATACACATTGTAGTGTATTGGAAAAGGGGGCATTTTAGAGATACAGAAGAGGATCCGGATAACAATTGCGCCCTCTAGAGGCTCAAGAAGTCAAGACCCCAGATCGGTTTATATCGCAGCTATATCAGGTTGTTGACCGATTTCACCCTAATTTAGCACAGTAGTTGAAAGTCAAAGCATAACACGTCGTGTAACATTTAATTTCAATCAGATACGAATTGCGCCCTCTAGAGGCTCAAGAAGTCAAGACCCCAGATCGGTTTATATGGCAGCTATATTAGGTTATGGATCGATTTGATCCATACTTGGCACGGTTTTTGGATACCATAACAAAACACGTCGTGCTACATTTCATTCCAATCGGATAAGAATTGCGCACTCTAGAGGCTCAAGAAGTCAAGACCCAAGATCGGTTTATATGGCAGCTATATCATGTTATTTACCGATTTGAACCATACTAGGCACAGTTGTTGGTTATCATAACAAAACATGTCGTGCTAAATTTGATTCCAATCGGATAAGAATTGCGCACTCTAGAAGCTCACGAAGTCAAGATCCAAGATCGGTTTATATTGCAGCTATATCAAAACATAGACCGATATGGCCCATTTACAATACCAACCGACCTACACTAAAAAGAAGTATTTGTGCAAAATTTCAAGCGGCTAGCTTTTCTCCTTCGGAAGTTAGCGTGCTTTCATCGATATAAAATGTCGCGACGACCAAGAATATATATACTTTATGGGGTCTCAGGCGAATATTTCGAGTAGTTACAAACAGAATGACGAAATTAGTATACTCCCCATCCTATGGCGGAGGGAATAAAAATTACTATAGACAGTGATCAATAAACTTTCTTTGGTGTGATTGAAGTTTTCCTTAAACTTAATCCAGTATTCGAGGCATTCGCAATATTAGAAGACCGCTTTATCAAATTTAAGTAGCATTGTTGTCTAAGATGCGAAATCTGATTGTAGGGCATTGACTCAAATTATATACTCACTCACTCACACATGCAAATGCGTGTGGGCTCACACAAGTATAGAAGCCAATCCATATTCGAAAACGCAATAACACTGCAATGCGTTATCCTTCTGTCGGCTTCTAGGCCTGTCTAGAGTTGTGTCAATGGATTTTGAAAGGCTTGTCACACAGTCATAGTGCCGCACTATGTTTGCCACCCAACCCAGCAAACTACACATCCACAATTGCGTTGCATTACGTTGAATGCATTTAAAATAAATGTATGTAGATATGTATGCAAATACACACATACATACGTACATTGTCGGACGATTTAAACGCCACTACATTCATGGGCTCATAGATTTTTGTGCATTTTATATGAATGCCAAAAATATGCAAATTATTGCTGTTTATTATGGCCGCCATAAGGCCATTTTCCAAAACTTTACATTACCGATTTTGCACTCGCATTTTGCATTATTATGGACATATGGACATACACACAAATATGTGCCCGCGGTATATATGGCCATGTCTGTTGGCACAACGTGGCAGCGATTATAGCCAATATTGCGTATGTAAAAGCCAATTCTCAGGCGACCAAAAGGCGTTTTCACAATGACACCCAAACACTTGCCACGTATATGCGAATAAGCTGCCATCGTCCACCATTAAGTGTTAATTTGTAGATTTGACAACGGCCATTATTCAGTGCTACCGTTTTGCTCCCTTTTCGTTGTGGAAACCAACAAACCGTTCCATCGATATTTAAATTCAGACCAAGTGTAAATGTGTGGCATTGAAACAAAAAATGACCAAACCTGCTCCCAAAAAACATACAACTATCGCTTGTAAATACACCAAAGACGAAAAATAATTTATAATATGTGTTATTTGTGGTGCGGCATGGCATGACTTGCCGGCCGGCCGGAATCTAGGGGCTATGCTGATATACTCATGCCAATGGTTAACTCACCGTAATGCGAGTATCGATGGTAATTTCAATATCATTGAATTGGCCGCCATCAACACACAGCGCATAAACGGTATGCATTTTTTTTTTTTTGGACTGGAGGGTTTGCATCCGCTTTTGGGGTTCAAGCACTTTATCATACATTTCAGGTATGTCTGTTGTCTGTCTGTCTGTCTTTCGGGTCTATGGTGTTGATGGTGATTTCATTTTAATTGCATTTCGTTAATTGTTCGGCAAATGTTTCTTTATATGCATATTAATTTCAGCAATAAAACCAAACGCATGTCAGCATAAGGTAAGGAATACAAAATCAAATTGGACCAAAAAAAAGCAAGTAAAAAGGCATTAAGTTTGGCCGGGCCGAACTTTGGATACCCACCACCCAGGGTATATATGTAAACCAGCTTTCATCAAAATGCGGTGAAAATTGCATACCTTATGTCCCATAGAAGTTATATCGAAATATAATCCGATTTGGACCAAATACTAATAAGTAAAAGTCATTGTTCAATAGTGTTTAACAAAATATTGGTCTCTTTAGCAGCTATATTTAAAAATAAACCGATTTGAACCATATACAACATGGGTGTCGAAAAGCCTAACACAAGTCAATGTTCCAAATTTCAGTTAAATCGGATTATAAATGCGCCTTTTTTGGGGCCAAGACTTTAAATCGAGATATCGTTCTATATGGCAGCTATATGCAAATCTTAATCGATCTATACCAAATTGCCGAAATATGTGGGGGAGCTTAACTCAACTCACTGTCCCAAATTTCGGCAACATCGGACAATAAATGCTCTTTTTATGGCCCCAAAACCTAAAACCGAGAGATCGGTCTATATGGCAACTATATCTAAATCTGGATCGATCTGAGTGAAATTGAAGAAGGATGTCGAGGGGCCTATCACAACTCACTGCCCCAAATTGCGGCGACATCGGATAATAAATGCGCTTTTATGGGCCCAAAACTTAAAACCGAAAGATCGGTATATATGGCAGCTATATACAAATCTGGACCGATCTGAGTGAAATCGACGAATAGGTCTATATGGCAGCTATATCCAAATCTGATCCCAAATTTCAGCAAAATCGGATAATAAATGTGGCTTTTATGGGCCTAATACCCCAAAACGGAGGATCGGTCTATATGGCAGCTATATCCAAATTTAGACCGATCTTGGCCAAATTAACGCAGGATGCCAAGGGGCCTAATACAACTGACTGTCCCAAATTGCAGCGACATCGGACAATAAATGCGACTTTTGTGGCCCCAAAACCTTAAATCGAGATATCGGTCTATATGGCAGCTATATCCAAATCTGATCCGATCAAGACCAAATTGAAGAGAGATGTCGAAGGGCCTAAGACAACTCACTGTCCCTAATTTCAACAAAATCGGATAGTAATAACAGAACACTATGTGCATAATTTCAGCCAAATTGGACAAAAATTGCGGTTTGTAAGGGCTCAAGAAGTAAAATCGGGAGATCGGTTTATATAGGAGCTTTATCATGTTCTTCACCGATTTGGACCGTACTTGGCACAGTTGTTGAAAGTATTAACAGAATACTACATGCAAAATTTCAGCCAAATCGGACAAAATTACGGCTTCCAGGGGCATAGGAAATCAAATTGGGAGATCGGTTTATATGGGAGCTATATCCAAATCTGAACCGATACGACCCATTTGCAATCCCCGATGACCTACATTGATATTAAGTGTCTGTGCAAAATTTCAAGCGGGTAGCTTTACGCGTTCGACCGATATCGTGATTTCGATAGACGGACTGATGGACGGACGGACATGGCTAATTGGACTCAGATTGTCGAGACGATTTGCAAATTGCAAATTTTGCCCATGAACATTCCATTAAGGAACAGGGGCAAACTTCTCACATATCACTGAATGCAGTCCGATTCAAGTCTAAGCTCAATGATAGGGGACCTCCTTTTTATAGCCGAGTCGGAACGGCGTGCCGCAGTGCGACACCTCTTTGGACATTCCAACCTCTGCGCTAAGGTGGCCTCCGTCCGTCGAGACGATTAAGAATGTATAAACTTTACTAGCCGAACCAGGCCCGCTCCGCTGCGCCTTCTCTAACTCTCTAATATCTTTTTAAGGTGGGGATACTTCACCCTGAATGCGGATATCGAATTCGTGCCATTGTAACCTATGATGCTGAACGCGTTCGAATCCTGGCAAGAACATCGGACAAAGCGGTGTTTATCCCCTCTTAATGTTGGCGACATTTGCGAGGTAAAATGCCATGCATGGTCATTTAAAAAAATTTCTCCAAAAAGGGGTAGCACTGCGGGACGCCGTTCGGACTCGGCTATAAAAATAGGTCCCTTATCATTGAGCTTAAACTCGGTTCCTGGTGGTAAAAGTCTTCCTTAGGGTAATGTTTTCATTAGTGGAGGAATGACACCTCAGACATTTCGACTCAAATATGGATATCAAATTCGTACTGCACTTCCTAATCCCTTTAATTTGAGCCTCATATTGCCATGACCGGTACATATGAACCGTTTGTAGTGTATATTAGGGCTGGGGTGGCCAGCGGCACTTTGCACTGAAAATAGATATCAAATTCGTTCTTTATTCCCAACGAAAATGAAGTTCAGTTTAGGAATTGCTTTAGGGCGTACCTCAAAACACTTTGCCCCATAATTGGATATCAAATTTGTCTTCTACTCTCAAATACCTTTCGTGTGAGTCCCATATTGTCATAATGGGTTAAATAACCCATTTGACGTATCTTTAGGAGGAAAAGCGCCACCAAGACTTGATCGGCAATTTTAATGTAATATTCGTAATCTACTCCCTAATACCTTTCATTAGAGTCTCATATAGCCATTGTCGGCTAATATGCCCATTTGGGGCTATTTGGGTGTGGGCGACCTTCCATTACTTGGACCTAATGTTTTATGTCATATTTGGAGGTGGGCGACCTTACTTGGACCTAATGTTTTGTGCCATATTTTGCCTAATACTTTTCTTTTGAGTCCCATATTGACATGAACTGCGAATATATCTGTTAAGAGGAGCTGTGGGGTTGGAGGGGCCCGCTGGATGCTTGGACCCAAATTTTAATACCATAGTCGTTTTCTGGTCTCCAATAACTTGCATTTGATACTCTTATTGTGCCCATCGGACCACTTTCGGATATGAGCGGCCCAAGGGGTAAGGGTGAGGGTCCATCGAGGATCCACCATTCGCTATATAAAAATTATATAACCTACGTTTCCTTCCAGACAAACGTACACAATCTATGAAATCTTGAAGAAAATCGGTTCAGCCAAGTATCATATAGTCATAATGGGTCTAATGGCGTTTTTTAGAGTTGGCGTGACCTTCGATCTGATATTATATACCAGATTCGAAATCTACTCCCGAATACCTTTCATTTGAGCCCCATATTGAAATGAAGGTCCAATATGTCTGTTTGGGGGAGTTTTAGGGTTGGGGTGGCCTATGTTTCCTTCCAGACAAACGTACTCAATCTATGAAATCTTGAAGAAAATCGGTTCAGCCAAGTATCATATAATCATAATGGGTCTAATGGAGTTTTTGAGGAGTGGCGTGACCCCTACACTGCAATCTGATTTTGTATGCCAGATTCGAAATCTACTCCCGAATACCTTTCATTTGAGCCCCATATTGAAATGAACGTCCTATATCTGTTTGGGGGAGTTTGGGGCTGGGGCGGCCCGATGGGTACTTAGACTCACATTATAACCATATTCATATTCTACTCTCCAGTACCTTTCATTTGGTACCTATAATGTCCCGATCGGTCCACTTTTGCTTTTGGGTTGTGTTTTTGGCATAAGGGGGAGGGTCCGTCCCCCTTCGGATACCGAAAAATTATATAGCCTGTCTTTCCTTCCAGACCAAGCTACGCAATCTGTGAAAGTTTCAAGGTAATCGGTTCAGCCGTTTTTGAGTCTATACGGAACAAACAAACCGAGACCCATTTGAGCGTTTTTGTGGGAGTTGGGTGACCCCCTATACTTCGAAATGAATTTGTATGTCAGATTCGCCATCTACTCCCGCATACTTTTCATTCGATATCCATATTGTCCTTATCGGTCCACATTTGACTTTGGGTGGTGTTTTTGGGGTAACGGTGGAGGGTCCGCCTCCTTCCGTTATCAATAAATTATAAAGCTTACCTCTACTTCCTTACCATATTCGTAATCTACTCCCGAATACCTTTCATTTGAGTCCCATATTGTCATGATCGTCAAATAAACCTATTTTAAGGGGTTTTGGGGCTGGGGTGCCCTCCCAGGTACTTGGACTCAATTTTTATTATAAAATTCGTACTCTACTCTTGAATACCTTTCATTTGAATCCAATATTGTTCACTTTTAATTTTAGGTAGTACTTTTGGAGTAAGGGCGAGGGTCCGCCCCCCTCCCGATATCAACAAATTATATAGCCAATGTTTCCTTTCAGACCAACCTACACAATCTGTGATCGGGTCTGTGATCAAGGTAATCGGTTCAGCCGTGTTTGAGTCTATACGGAACAAACCGACAAAGAAATAAACAAACAAACACAAATTAAATTTTATATATAAAAAGGAGATAGGGCCCTAGATCAATATTTCGAGGTGTTACAAACGGAACGACTCGATTAGTATACCCTCATCCTATGGTGGTGGGTATTAAAAGATAATGGCGGAGCATTGATGCTTTAGAAGTCAAAAAAGATATCATCGTGCATAATTTCAGATAAATCGGAAAAAGCGCCCTCTAGAGGCTCAAGAACTAAAATCGAAAGATCAGTTCATAAGGGAACTATGTCAGATTATGCACGTATTCGGACCATGCTTCGACATATAGGTTGAAGGTCATAGGAGGAGTCTTCATGCAGAATCTTTGCCAAATCGAATAAGAATTGCGCCCTCTAGAAGCGCAAGAGAAAGTCAACTCGGGATATGGGTTTATGGGAGCTATATCGGGTCATAGGCAGAGTTGTTGGAAATCAAAATAGAAGTCATGTGTCGAAATTCTGGCCAATTTGATTGGGAATTTCGCCATCAAGGAGCCCAGGAAATATGATCAGGAGATCGGTTTATACGGGAGCTATATTGGATATAAATCGATTTTGAACAGACTTATTTCAGAATTTTACCCATCTATGAGCCCAAGAAGTCAAATTTGGAGTACTTGTAAGCCGTAAAAGTAGACTGTGCAACATTTAAGCCAAATTGGTTAAAAATTTAACGCTCAAGGATTCATATCGGAAAACCGATTTTGATAGTGCTTCAAAAAGTCTTTGTTCAAATATTCAACCAAATTCGTTATGAAGTAGGCCGTCCAAAATAATAATCAGGCGATCGATTTGCATCTGAGCCATATCTACAATTGGAAAAAAATTTTTAATTTTTTTCGGTTCCATCTATCCCACTCCAAAGTCTTGTTCTCACATCGGTAGCACTGAGCAACATTAATGTTTTTCTAAATTGCTGCAATTATGTACATATAAAACTTAACTGCGTGACAGGATATGACACAGCGGCTAAAATATGCTTTAAACTTCTTGCAAGAAAGTATTTTAGTCGGTGTCATGTTTCTGTTTGCCTAATGTCCTGTATCCATTACCATTTACAAATGCAAGGCTATTTCGCACATAACTCTGTACAAAATGGCCAACACAAAAAGGAAGTTTTCAGCAATCTCGAAAGGAAATGCAACATCTAGGCAAAAAGGGGCTAAGAAATTTCTAGAAAAAATTTCTTAGTTTGACGTTAAAAAATGAACTTAATTGCTCATAACATGCAACGAAAATGTTGGGTGAACCAAGGGGCTACTATGATGCGATGGACTGTTATAAGGAAAGGAGATACCAAACTTTACACAGTATCATAGCAAGAATTAATATTAACAAGTAAGAAGGCGTTAAGTTCGGCCGGGCCGAACTTTGGATACCCACCACCTCGGGTATATATGTGAACCACATTTCGTCAAAATCCAGTAAAAATGCATACCTTATGCCCCATAGCAGCTCTATAGATATCATCCGATTTAGACCAAGTACAAGTCATTGTTCAACCGAGAGATCGGTCTATATGGCAGCTATATCCAAATCTGGACCGATCTGAGAAAAATTGAAGACAGATATCGAAGGGCCCAGCACAAGTCATTGTCCCAAATTTCGGCGACATCGGACAATAAATGCGCTTTTTATGGGCCCAAAACCTTAAATCGAGAGATCGGTCTATATGGCAGCTATATCCAAATCTGAACCGATCAGGGCCAAATAGAAGAAAGATGTCGAAGGGCCTAAGGCAAATCACTGTCCCAAATTTCAGCAAAATCGGATAATAATTGTGGCTTTTATGGGCCTAAGACCATAAATCGGAGGATCGGTCTATATGGCAGCTATATCCAAATTTGGACCGATCTGGACCAAATTGACGAAGGATGTCGAAGGGCCCAACGCAACTCACTGTCCCAAATTTCAGCAAAATCGAATAATAAATGTGGCTTTTATGGGCCTAAGACCCAAAATCGGAGGATCCGTCTATATGGCAGCTATATCCAAATTTGGACCGATCTGGGCCAAATTGACGAAGGATGTCGAAGAGCTCAACGCAACTCACTGTGCCAAATTTCATCCAAATCGGATATAAAATGTGGCTTTTATGGGCCTAAGACCCTAAATCGGGGGATCGGTCTATATGGCAGCTATATCCAAATTTGGATCGATCTGAGCCAAATTGACGAAGGATATCGAAGGGCCTAACGCAACTCACTGTCCCAAATTTCAGCAAAATCGGATAATAAATGTGGCTTTTATGGGCCTAAGACCCTAAATCGGCGGATCGGTCTATATGGGGGCTATATGAAGATATAGTACGATATAGCCCATCTTCGAACTTAACCTGCTTATGGACAAAAAAGGAATCCGTGCAAAATTTCAGCTCAATATCTCAATTTTTAAAGACTGTAGCGTGATTTCAACAGACAGACGGACAGACGGACGGACATGTCTAGATCGTCTTAGATTTTTACGCTGATCAAGAATATATATACTTTATAGGGTTGGAAATGGATATTTCGATGTGTTGCAAACGGAATGACAAAATGAATATACCCCCATCCTTCGGTGGTGGGTATAAAAAAAGTGCTAAGTTTGACAAGCCAAGTCTTATATACAAATTCTGTGACCAGGATCTCTTTATGTAAATGCAAATGTTGCCCATGAGCATTCCCTTAAGGGACTGGGGCAAACTTCTCACATATCAATGAGTACAGTCCGATTTAAGTTTTAAGCTCAATGATAAGGGGCCTCCTTTTTATGGCATAGTACCTCACAAATGTTGCCAGTATTAGGAGGGGAAAACCACCGTTGAAATTTTTTTCTGAAGGTCTCGCCAGAATTCGAACCAGGCGTTCAGCGTCTTAGGCGGACATTCTTACCTCTGCGCTACGGTGGCCTCCATCTCTTTATAGGCAAACAAAATATAATGGATAAAAATTGTCTTGCTTTTGGAGCTACATGTTAAAGACCGATTCGAACCATGGAACGGAACGACGTGTTCCGTTATGACACCCAACAACTGTTCTAAGTTAGGTTCAAATCGGTCAATAACTTGATATAGCTGCCATATAAACCGATCTTGGGTCTTGAGCCACTAGAAGGCGCATTTCTTATCCGATTGGAATGAAATTTTGCACGACATATTTCGATATGACTTCTAACAACTGTTCTAAGTTAGGTTGAAATCGGTGCATAACCTGATACAGCTGCCATATAAACCGGTCTTGACTTCTTGAGCCTCTAGAGGGCGCAATTCTTATCCGATTGGAATGAAATTTTGCACGACGTGTTTTGTTATGATGTCCAATAACTGTGCTTAGTATGGCGCAAATCGTTACATAATCTGATATAGCTGCCATATAAACCGATCTTGGGTCTGGACTTCTTGGCCTCTAGAGGGCGTACTTCTCGTCCGATTCGACTGAAATTTTGCACGTGATGTTTTGGTATCACTTCCAACAACTACAATAAGTACGGTTTAAAGCGGTCCATGTTTTGATATAGCTGCCATATAAACCGATCTTGGGTCTTGACTTCTTGAGCCTCTAGAGGGCGCAATTCTTATCCGATTGGAATGAAATTTTGCACGACATATTTCGATATGACTTCCAACAACTGTTCTAAGTTAGGTTGAAATCGGTGCATAACCTGATACAGCTGCCATATAAACCGGTCTTGACTTCTTGAGCCTCTAGAGGGCGCACTTCTTATCCGATTTTGCACGACGTGTTTTGTTATGATATCCAACAACTGTGCCTAGTATGGTTCGAATCGGTCCATAACCCGATATAGCTGCCATATAAACCGATCTTGGGTCTTGACTTCTTGAGCCTCTAGAGGGCGCAATGATTGGAATGAAATTTTGCACGACGTGTTTTGTTATGATGTCCAACAACTGCGCCAAGTATGGCGCAAATCGGTACATAACCTGATATAGCTGCCATATAAACCGATCTGAGATCTTAACTTCTTGAGCCTCTAGAGGGCGCAATTCTCATCCGATTTGGAAAAAGATTTGTATAACCGCTTCTCTCATGACCTTCAATATTAGTGTCTAATGTGGTCTGAATCGATTCATAGCTTGATACAGCTCCCATATAAACCAATCTCCCAATTTAGCTTCTTGAGCCTCTACAAGACACAATTCTTTTCCGAATGAACTGAAATATTACAAAATAGCATATACTTATTCAATGTTCTTTGTTTGCCTGAAAAGAGAAACTGCGCATAAAACTCGACAAATGCGATCCATGGTGAAGGGTATATAGGATTCGGCCCGGCCGAACGCTCTTACTTGTTGAAACCTGTAGAGCAAATACAACAGACCGACGAATATCGTTAAATCGCCTTAGAATTTCACGACTATCTGAAATATATACACTTTGTAGGGTCGGAAATGGATGTTTCGATGTGTTGCAAACGGAATGACTTATTTAAAACATACCCCCTATCCTATGGTGGTGGGTATGAAAATCTGTTTTTTAAAAATGTCTATTTTGTCGGATCGGTGCGGATTTTGATATTGGATTTGATTTCGCTCCTATTTCACTCTTGCTCCGGCAAAAATAGTTCTGCCCTGCTTCGTATCCGTATTTGGAACATTTATCAGGTGTTGTTCATGCTAGGATACCTCACATCGGCTCATGCATCCCGATGCCTTAGTCAGAATTGGCTTTAGTATCTAGAGCCAGTAGACCATATTGGGCTTTTCTCCACGATCCTGAAGATGGTACTCCTAGTTATGTTTGCTATACAATATTATGCACTGTTATTTCGTTCTATCGGATGCATAGATCCTTCTGTTCAGATCTTCACTTACGCTTTGAAATATGATAGCATTATTTGCATAACTGACTAGTGCAAATCAATCTCTCCCCAGCGAGGATTCTTATCTATTGGTTATCATGTGGCTTATTCAGTCTCTAAGTCATCTGATACTGATTTAAGGATGTTTTATTGATGTTTATTAATGTTAAAGGTCGCCTTTATATCGATGGACACTGCGAATGTGTAAATCTTAGCATCGAAGGCCATCTTTATCCTTTATACTACATCGTGCAGGGGTAGTTAACATTCACTTCACTTAAACATATTGGGTTGCCCAAAAAGTAATTGCGGATTTTTTAAAAGAAAGTAAATGCATTTTTAATAAAACTTAGAATGAACTTTAATCAATTATACTTTTTTACACTTTTTTTCTAAAGCAAGCTAAAAGTAACAGCTGATAACTGACAGAAGAAAGAATGCAATTACAGAGTCACAAGCTGTGAAAAAATTTGCCAACGCCGACTATATGAAAAATCCGCAATTACTTTTTGGGCAACCCAATAGGTTGTTGTCTGTTCAATTGAACCATTGTGACTTGACACGAAAAGCATTTTAGCTGCACTTACCTTTTTTACACTCAAAGAAATAACAAGACCACTGATTTTGGATTAGTTTATATAAAATTTGTTTGTTGTTTGCTTTCTTTCTTTTATTGGTTGGTTTTGTTCATATCTTTAGAATATAGACTATATTTTAATAATATTTATAATTAATGTTATATTATTTTATAATATATGTATATCATAATAATGTATATATGTACATTTATGTATAGATCTTCTTGACGTTGATATTTGTATATATGTATAGGTTGTTGTTTGTTATTAAGAAGAATGTTTGAATATTTGCACATACAAAAATTTCGATTAATTTTTTTTTCGTTTGCAAATTAAAGGTTACTTTGGCAAAACAAAACAACAAGTGTTGGTTTCTTAGAAAAACAAAACTGGAAAAACTCAAACCAAATGTTTAAAAATTCAAATGAGCTAAAATACAAATTTAATAGTTTTTAATAAAATTAGTTTAGCTGTCTGTCAAAGTTGTTACTTCAAGTCTATCATTTGGTCTACGGTCCGTTTGTCCTGCGTTTTTCTGCTGCCTTTTATGAAGCAATCTCAAACAATTTATAGTTAATTTTTTTTGTATTCTTCACAAATACAGTAATGATTGCGTTTATTTATTATGATTTGTTGGGGTTTGTTTGCTTGTTTTTTTGTTTTTTGGTATAAATACATACATAGTTTTGTAATAAATTTTATTTATTATAATATGTTTATATTAAATTTTACTTATGATGTTTGCATTTTTTTAAAGATTGTAGGTTTTTTTCCATTCTCTGTTCTTTAATTTTTCTTATGCATGGGATTTTTGCTAATTAATAATTAATTAATTTTATGACTTTAATTTGTTGTTAATAAACCGTTAACATAGTTTAAATAGGCAAAACTGGCAACAAAATTTTATATTTTATTTATTTATAAAAGTATTTGTGAGCTTACTTGTGTGTGTGTATGTGTGTGTTTGTTTCATTGTGATTGTGTCTGAGTTCTTGATAATGAGTGTATTGGTATTTTCTCTTGTAGTAATAATTTGTTTAAGTTAGTTGTTATCGTTCATCGAACTTACGCTAATAGTTTGTAGCTTGACAACAAGGGTGTTGTAAGTGCTGATGCACAGTGGCTTTCAGCAAATGTGAAAATTTGAGTTTTTTTGTATATTAATTTTCTTTTTATAGTTCACTAGCTGGACAGGGCCCGCTCCGCTGCGCCTTCTTTAACTCTCTTTTATCTATTTAGGGTGGGGGCACTTTGCCATACCATGCATGGTCGTGTAAAAAATTCTCCCAAAGTGGTGTCGCGCTGCGGCACACCGTACGGACTTGGCTATAAAAAGGGCCCTTTATCGTTGATAAACTCAACTTGAATCGCAAAGCGCTCATTGATGTATGAAAAGTTTGCCCCTGCTCGTTTCCTGGGCTAATTTTTACTCTACTCCCAAATGCCTTTCTTTTGAGCCCCATAGTACTGTAGTGGTAAATATTTCGGGTTTAGGGGATATCTCGAGGGTGGTCACTTGGCCTTTAAAGTAAATATAAGATTCGTGCTCTACTTTCAGAAACATTTCGTATGAGTCCCATAATGGCATGATCGGTGAATAAGTTGTGTTTGATGGTGGGGTGGACCCCAGCCCGAAAATTAATGTAAATTTCCCGAAAATTACTAAATTTCCACCCCAAATAGTGAAGAATTTTGGGGTGGGGCGGCTCCCCATACACATGGCTCTATATTGTCGTGATTGGTCTATATATCCATTTGACGGGTTTTGGGCTGTCCCCCGTCCCCAACAATAAAAGACATGTTTTTTGGTGATTGTTAGAATTCAAAAAATTTCGAAATATTCTCCGAGAAATGGAATTTTTGAAATTAGGATAATGAGAAGTGATTTTTAGGGGAGACATTTCGACTTAAATATGGATATCAAATTCATGTCCACTCCCAAATCTCTTTACTTTGAACCCCATTTTGTCATGGTCGGTAAGTATGAACCGTTTGGAGGGTGTTTTGGGGCTGGGGAGGCCACCGGCACTTTGCCCTGAAAATAGATATCAAATTCGTTCTTTACTCCCAAATACCGTTGATTTGAGCTCCATATTGCTATAATCCGAAATGAAATTCAGTTTAAGTGGTGATTTAGGGCATACTCCCAAAATGGGATATCAAATTCGTTTTCAACTCTCAAATACCTTTTATTTGAATCCCATATTGCCATAATGGGTTAATTAATCTATTCGACGTATTTTTAGGAGGAAAAGAGCCACCTTGACTGGAACGCATATGCTAATGTAATATTTTTATTCTACTCCCAAGTATCTTTCATTTGAATCCTATATAGCCATGGTCGGCTGATATGCCCATTTGGGGGTATTTGAGGGCGAGGCGACCTCCCATTACATGGAACTAATTTTTTATGCCATATTTGTAATCTACTGCCGGATACTTTTTCATTTGAGTCCCATATTGATAGGAACGTCCAATATTTCTGTTTAGAAGAGTTTTTGGCGGCCCGCTGGGTACATGGACCCACAATTTAATATGATTTTCATTTTCTAGTCTCCAATACCTTCCATTGCGCCCATCAGTCCTCTTTTGATTTTGGGTGACGTTTTTGGTGTAAGGGCGAGGGTCAGCCACCATCCGATATCTAAAAATTATATAACCTATAGGTTTCCTTTTTTTGATTCTACGGATCAAACAAACAAACCGAGTCTCATATAGTCATGATGAGTCATATGCCCGTTTGGGGAGTTTTTAGGGTTTGGGGTGACCCCCTACACTTCGATCTGATTTTGTATGCCAGATTCGTAATCTACTCCCGAATACCTTTCATTTAAGCCCCATATTGATATGGACAACCAATTTGTCTGTGTTTAGACATTTTGGGGTTAGGGCGATTTCCTGGGTACTTGGACACAATTTTTAACACCATATTCGTAGTATGCTCTTTAATACCTTTCATTCGATATCCATATTGTCTTTATCGGTCCACTTGTGATTTTGGATGGTATTTTTGGGGTAATGGGGAGGGTCCGCCCCCTTCCGATATCAAAAAATTATAAAGCTAATTTTTTCTTCCTGACCATATTTGTAATCTACTCCCGAATACCTTTCATTTGATTCCCATATTATCGTAATCGTCAAATAAACCTATTTTAAGGGGGTTTGGGGCTAGGGCGCCCCCTTCCCCAGGTACTTGGACCCAACTTTTATTATGAAATTCGTATCCTACTCTTGAATACCTTTCATTTGAATTCCATATTGAACTGGCACTGAGCGCATCGAGAACAGTGGCTGAAATCTGTAACCACTCTTCTTAAAAAGTAGTGGAACGGCAAAGAGAGAATATCTTAATGACGGCTTTCATAAATATTTTCCCAAACAGCCAGGCACCTTTTAAACCTCAGCAGAACGTATTTCTGAATTAACAAGTAAAAGCGTGCTAAGCTCGGCCGGGCCGAATCTTAAGAACCCACCACAATCGATTCTGCTAAAAATTTATACAAAATAAATTTTAGTTGAAGGGCATAATTTTATTCTACATACGAAACTTCTGTCAAACCAGCAACAATGAAAGCTCTATTAACCGAACAAGGATGATGGAGGGACTGGTTTACACGGGAGCCATATCAGGTTCTTGACCGATTTGGACGGTACTAGACACATTTGTTGAAAGTCATAACAGAACACTATGGGCAAAATTTCAGCCAAAACGGACAATAATTGCGGCTTCCAGGGGCTCAAGAAGTTAAGTCGGGAGATCGGTTTATATGGGAGCTAGATCAGGTTCTTAACCGATTTGGACCGTACTTGGCACACTTGTTGGAAGTTCTAGCAGAATATTACGTACAAATGCTGGCGACATTTGCTATATAAAAACTTCTCCCCATAGAGGTGTCGCTCTTCGGCACGCTGTTCGGACTCGTCTATAAAAAGAAGGGCCCTTAATGATTGAGTCGGACCGCACTCATTGATTTGTCAGAAGTTTGCCTCAGTTCCTTAATGGAACTGGACAAATGTGCACATAATAGACGCATTTATTGTTTTGGGATGGAAAGTTGTAAAAGGTTCCTCGACAGCCCTCTTCAATACGGTCCAGATCGGTCTACATTTGGATGTTGCTGACATATATACCGATTTAAGCTTTTTGAAACCATACAAGTTTAACTTGACAAATTACATTTGCCCGTACATAGTTACGCTTCATACCGCGCTAATTACAATTATCGGTCACTTTCGATTCGATCTGTCAATCGTATATGCTTCGTGGATACTCTTAGCTGATCTACGATTTGTTCTGCCGATACAAAGGGATAGGTTATTTTTTCGGCTACTTCATTCCGTCACACAAACCTGCCTCGTATGTGCTTGAGACTACTCCCCGAATACTTACTGCTGATTCGATCGGACACACACACACATACACGGCTTGTCTTCACTAGTATACCCATATAAACTCCTCTAATGGGTTGTGCAAAAAGTTAAATCGAAGAAGGGTGTTTATTTCATTGTTTGTTTTTTATACCCTCCACCATATACAATACATATAGCCGATCTGGGATCTTGACTTCTTAAGCCTCTAGAGGGCGCAATTCCTATCCGATTTGGCTGAAATTTGGCATGAGTTGTTTTCTTATGACTTACAACAACTGTACTAAATACGGTTCAAATCGGTTTATAACCTGATATAGCTGCCATATAAACCAATCTGGGATTTTGACTTCTTGAGTCTCACGAAGGCCTAATTATTATCCGATTTGGATGAAATTTTATACAACTGCTTCCTCCATGACCTCCAACATACATATAAAATATGGTCTGAAACGGTCTTAAGCCAGATACAGCCCCTCTATAATCCAATCTCCCTATTTTACTTCTTGAGCCCCTAAAAGGCCCAATTCTTATTCGATTTGGCTGAAATTTTACACGTATACTTCTACTGTGGTCTCCAACATTCAATTCAATTAGCAAAGCAATTCTTTTCTTTTATCCTTTGTTTTTCTAAAAAGAGATACCGGGAAAGAACTCGACAAATTCGATCCATGGTGGAGGATACATAAGATTCGGCTCGGCCGAACTTAGCACGCTTTTACTTGTTTTCAATATTGTGGATAATTCTTAATCAATCAGTTTTTGTTAGTGTTCTTAAGGTTGGATCTTTGCTGCTATCGGTGTGAACTCTCAGATGCTAGGGAGGGACTGGTCATAGTATATAAGTGACAGTGTCCGCAATCGAAAAAACTTGTCTCAACATATTTAGATCAAGGTGTTTGCCCAGCGATTCGTTCTCATTCGCGATTCGTTCGCAACTGCGATCCATTTTCATCTGCACCCTGCTCGCATTCGCGATTCGTTCGCATCGGCAATTCGTTCGCATTGGCGATTCGTTCGCATCGGCGATTCGTTCCCATTCGAGATTCGTTTGCAATCGCGATTCGTTTGCAACCGCGATGCGTTCGCATACGCGATTCGTTCGCATTCGCAATTCGATCGCATCCACGATTCGTTCGCATCAGCGATTTGATCGCATCCGCGATTTGATCGCATCCGCGATTTGATCGCATCCGCGATTTGATCGCATCCGCAAACAGTCAATGAGAAGATTATTGAGTGTTGGTGTGACAATGAGTGTTTATTTCATAGTTTTTTTTTTTTTTTTTTTTTTTTGCCCAAAATTGTGGATAATTCTCAGTCAATAAATTTTCTTTAGTGCTCTTAAGGTTGAATCTTTGCTGCTATCGGTGTGAACTCTCTGATGCTAGAGAGGGACTGGTCATAGTAGATAAGTGGCAGCGTCCGCAATCGAAAAAACTTGTTCAACATAGTTCAAGGTGTTTGCCCAGCGATTCGTTCTCATCCGCGATTCGTTCGCATCCGCGATTCGTTCGCATCTGCGATCCGTTTTCATCCGCACCTTGCTTGCATTTGTTCGCATCAGCAATTCGTTCGCATTCGCGATTCGTTGGCGTCCGCGATTCGTTCGCATCGGCGATTCGTTCGCATCGGCGATTCGTTCGCATCCGCGATTTGTTCGCATACGCGATTCGTTCGCATTCGCCACTCGTTCGCATCCGCGATTCGTTCGCATTCGCAATTCGTTTGCATCCGCGATTCGTTCGCATACGCGATTCGTTCGCATTCGCGAATCGTTTGCATCCGCGATTCGTTTGCATTCGCAATTCGATCACATCCACGATTTGTTCGCATACGCGATTCGTTCGCATTCGCGACTCATTCGCATCCGCGATTTGTTGGCATTCACGATTCGTTCGCATCCGCGAATTTTTCGCATCCGCGAATTTTTCGCATCCGCGAATTTTTCGCATCAGCGATTCGTTCGCATCCGCGATTCGTTTGCATCCGCGATTCGCTCGCATCCGCGATTCGCTCGCATCCGCGATTCGTTCGCATCCGCGACTCGTTCGCATCTTAAGATAGCATAGCCGGAAGTAGAAAACTTGTTCTCACATGCACCCTCTTTCTGCAAGAAATCTTTTCCGGTTAATAGAGGCATGCATAACCGAGGTTCAACTCTATGTATATCGATCTCCCGATTTAATTTCTTAGGCTCATAAAAGGTAAGTTTCTTAACCGATAAATTTGTTTCAATCATTTGAGTTAGACCCTTACATAGCCTTCTTGAATATGGTGGAGATCGGTCTATGTTTAGATATAGCTGCTTTGGGTTCATAGCACAGCTCAGTTATTTATTTTATTGCAAGGCCGAATAAATGTAGCGCGAAGCGTGTTATTTTATTTTGTTTATTTTTAGTTTATTTTATTTTATTTTAATTTATTTTTATTTTATTTTATTTTATTTTAATTTTTTTTTTATTTTATTTTATTTTATTTTATTTTATTTTATTTTATTTTATTTTAATTTATTTTATTTTATTTTATTTTATTTTATTTTATTTTATTTTATTTTATTTTATTTTATTTTATTTTATATTATTTTATTTTATTTTATTTTATTTTATTTTATTTTATTTGATTTTTTTTATTTTATTTTATTTTATTTTATTTTATTTTTATATTTTTTATCTTTTTTGTTTTTTTTTAGTTTCATGTTCATTATATTTATAATTGTTATTTTTTTAAAATGTTTTGCTTATTTCCTTTAAAAAACGAATTTCTCCTTCTTATGCATCAACACTTACCCCATCTTGTGCAATATTTTCTGCTTGCTAACACATATCAATAATAACAATGAAAAAATTATTTGTAACAATAACTAAAAAATTAATCATAATAATTATAGTATTTATAATAGTAATAATATACGTAAAGCTTTCTCTTTGGCTTCATCACAAAGAGAGTGAGTGTGATATTTTGTAAGAATAACATAGAGGGCTTTAATGATGAAAAAGTTTCATTTTAGTTAAGGCTGGTTGTAATTCTTTTTTTTAAGAACTTAAAAAAAGCTGTTTTTTATGTTACGGTTGATGTTGTTGTCACTTTGTGGGTAATAGGAAAAGCTTTGCAACATAATTTTGACTATGAAATAATTAAGTGTTGTGTATTTCTTTTGTGCGATTTCAAATGTGAGTTTTCTCTTTTTTGTGAGAGAATGATGAGATAGCTAGAGAAGGGAAGGGGATAGCTTGAAAGCTTGAGCAAAAGCTTTAAGCTTTAAATACACCAAAGCTTTTAGGTATGCCATCAAAGTAAAGCTTAAGTTAACAGGGCATAATGCATTCCGCCTTCATTGCGATCAAGTGATCACCATAGTCATCATCTTACTTGTGGCTATTTGGGAATATTTTGTTATAATTTTTGTTTTTGTTTTTGTTTTCTAAATCTTTTGTCATAACTACTTTTAAAAAATGTCAGTCATATCATATTTGCATCAAATTCTTTTCTTTAAAATTAAAATTTGGCCTTTGAATTTCGAGATTGATAATAAATTTCGATTTGAATCTTTTCTTCGATTTTTGTTTCATTCCATTCATGCTTCGTTTTGTGGTTATAGTATAGGGTATTAGGAAGTATAGCCTACTACATTTTTATACAGTTACAGGACAATAAATGCCGTTTTTGGTGGTGGGTGTTTCATTAGCTCGTGTGGACAGCGGGTGTTTAGAAATCACTGATTTCTCCCTCAGTCTCGGGATAAGTACAGGTAAAGGGATTCATTAGCCAGGTGCACAAACCTTTCTCCTGTCGCTTCTTTTTTACGGTAATGCGATTATGATGCTCTTTCGATAGGCCCGAGGTAAAACTGCTCTCATCACTATCGCGCGCTGTGGCCACACTGTGATAACCACTTTCAGCTCTGCGAGATATGCCTGAATGTTTGGAGGTGCGCGGTGTTGAACTGTCATGGCCACTATCGTAGGCCTCGGAGGAGGTATTCAAGGGCAACAGAGGTAGCTGGGATTGTGTGGTTATGGGTAGGGATGTATGCAATTGTGTGAGCACCACATCATCATGTTCTTCCTGCTCATGATCCAAAGAGGATCTCTTCGAGGGAGAGAGCAAAGCCGATTTCTCATCAACTTCACAGATATCCTCATGCTCCAGCACAAAGGGTTTCTCAATTTTGGGTAAATTAGGATCTGAAGCACCATCAGGATGTCGCAGAGAGGCATACTGTTCCATGCCTGCAATTTGCATAATGCCATTCAGACTCGGCAGACTTCCTTGGCTGGGGCTTCGTGAAGGTTGTCTGTGGAATAGACACAAAAGCACATGGGACTTTTATAAAAAAAGATTGTTCAATTGGCTATAGATTTTTTTTAGATGTGGAGTTTTTGTTTGTCTTTGTGTTGGTAGATTAACTTACCTTGGGCTGGGTGGTCTATAGGGTGGTTCGCTGCATACACTTCCTGGGCCGGTATTAAAACGATAGGCCGGTTCACTGTATACACTACCTACATCGCAACCGCTGCGAAAAACCGGTGTTACTTCGGCCATGGCCAGCTGCGAGGTAAATATCTCACGTAAACGCGCTAATTGGTCAAATTGATTTCTGGAAGAGAAAGAAAAATAAAAACAGATTCAAAGACAGATTCAAAGTTTTAAGCGTATATTTTTGTTGCTGCGAATTTCTTCTCCCCTGCGAAGTTATTTTGCCTCAGCGAATTTATTTCGTCACAGCCAATTTATTCGCCACTGTGAATTTATTCGACAGCGAAATTATGCAACACTGCGAATTTTTGCAATGCACCAAATTTTTCGCCACAGAAAAAATTTTTTTTGGTTCGAATTTATTTTGCTACTACATATTTTTTCGCTAGAGCGAATTTTTTGGCCAATGGAAATTTTTTCGTCATTGTGATTTTTTTCGATATTGCGAATTTATTTGTCACTGCGTAAGTTTTAAGTGCATATTTTTGCTGCTGCGAATTTCTTCTCCACTGCGAAGATATTTCGCCACAGTGATTTTTTTCGCTTCAGCGAATTTTTTTTTCGACACAGCCAATTTATTCGCGACGTTGAATTTATTTGACATAGCGAAACTAAACAACACTGCGAATTTTTGCAATGCACGAAATTTTTTGCCACAGAAAAATTATTTTTTTCGGTTGGAATTTATTTCGCTACTGCGAATTTTTTTGCTACTACCTATTTTTCCGCTAGAGCGTACATTTTTGTTGTTGCGAATTTCTTCTCCACTGCGAAGATTTTTCGCCACAACAAATTTATTCGCCACAGCGAATTTTTGCAATGCAACAAATTTTTCGCCTCAGCAAAATTATTATTTTCAGTTAGAATTTTTTTCGCTACTGCAAATTTTTTCGCTACTATATATTTTTCCGCTCGAGCTAAGTTTTTCGCCAATGCAAATTTTGTCGTCATTGTGAATTTTTATTTCGATATTTCGAACTTATTTGTCACTCCGTAAGTTTTAAGCGTATATTTTTTTTGCTACGAATTTCTTCAAAGCCAATTTATTCGCCACGTTGAATTTATTCGACACAGCGAAATTAAGCAACACTGCGTATTTTTGCAATGCACCAAATTTTTCACCACAGCAAAATTATTTTTGTCGGTTCGAATTTATTTCGTTACGGCGAATTTTTTCACTTCTACCTATTTTTCCTCTTGAACGAATATTAACCTGGGAATATTTTGCTACTGTTTTTTGTTTCGCCAATGCGAATTGGTTTGCTACTGCAAAATTATTCGTCAATGAAATTTTTTTGATTTCTTGCCACTGCAAATATGTTTGCAATTTCGTACTATGCGCTCTTGCAAATTTATTCGCTCGCGCGAATTTGTATGGTACTAGTGCTAGTGCAAATTGGTGTGCTACTGCAAATTGGTTCGCTATTGCAAATAGGTTCGCTAATGCGAATATGTTCGTTAATGCAAATGTGTTCGCTAATGTGTTCGCTGATGCGAAAGTGTTCGCTAATGCGAATGTGTTCGCTAAAGCGAATGTGTTCGCTATTGCGAATGTGTTCGCTAATGCGAATGTGTTCGCTTATGCGAATGTGTTCGCTAATGCTAATTGGTTTGCTACTGCAATGTGATTCGCTACTAGAATTGGTTCGCTACTAAAATTGGTTCGCTACTACCAATTGGTTCGCTACTGTGAATTGATTTGCAACTGCGAATTGGTCCGCTACTGCAATTCGGTTCGCTACTGCGAATTGGTTTGCTACTAAGAATTGGTTCCCTTATGTGAATGGGTTCGCTACTGCGAATTGGTTCGCTACTGAGAATTGGTTCGCTACTGCAATTTGGTTTGCTACTTCCAACTGCTTCGCTACTACGATTTTTTTCGATACTGCGAATTAATTCGTTCCTCGCGAATATTTTCGCTAGTGCGAATTTTATCATCCCTAAGAATACCATACATATTTTCGCCATTAAAAATTGATTCGCCAAAACTGATATGTTTGAAATTAGGCATTTTGGGCTTTTCCGAATTTATCATCAAAGCGAATTTTTCCCAAATGCGAATTATTTCACCACCGCAAAAAAAATCCCCACTGCGCTTGGGTACTTTTACGCAGCCGCAATTTTATTTGCTACTACGAATTTGTTTTCATTTCCGTATTTTATTCGCCACTACGAAGTTTTTCGCCAGTACAAAATTTTATGCCAATGTGAGTTTTTTCGCCGCTGCGATTTTATTCGCTGCTATGAATCATTTAGCCACCGCGACTTTTTTGCTAATGCGATTTTTTTATTTGTGTTTGTGTTTATTTTTCTATACGATTTTAATTCATTAACCGCGAATTTATTCGCAACTGGGTATTCATACGCCATTCCGATTTTTTTGCTACTACGATTTTTTTTTGCGTTGCAATTTTATTGGGCACTAGGCGTTTTGTCGCAATTGAATTTTTTTTTTTAATTACGAATTCAATTTTCATGGCGAATTTTTGTTACTGCAAATGTATTCATAACTGCGAATTTATTCTTCACTGCGTACTTTTTGCCACTGCCAATCTTCTATCGCTGCGAATTTCTTAGTTACTCCAAATTTGTCGTCTAATGCGAGTTTATGAACTACCGTGAATTTATTTATCATTGCGAATTAAGTGACGATTTATTCGTCACTGTGACGATTTATTCGTCGCTTTGAATTTATTCGCT
The DNA here is from genome assembly GCF_963082655.1 of Stomoxys calcitrans. Taxonomy (NCBI): domain Eukaryota; kingdom Metazoa; phylum Arthropoda; class Insecta; order Diptera; family Muscidae; genus Stomoxys; species Stomoxys calcitrans. Next base: position 18,710,467 of record NC_081554.1, on the reverse strand, counting down.
ACGGCAAAATTTATGCGCCGCCTCTAATTGCGAATTTTATTGCCACTGCGAATTTTTTGGCGCTCCGAGTTTATTAGCCGCAGCGAATTTTTTCACTTTTGAAATATTTTTCACTAATGCGTATTATCCTACAGCGATTTTTCGCTATTTGCAATTTTATTCGCCATTGCGAATAAAAAAATCCAGTGCAATTGTGTTGCAGTCCTGGATTTCCTCGCAAGTAAATAATCCCTGAGGAAGCCTTGGCTGTCCTCCCTTCAACCCCCTGCAATGTATATTCAGCTTACCTTGTCCTATCACCCATGGCACAATCACTAAACGCATCGCCAGCCATATTGAAACTGGACACTATGGACATATTCTCCACGTGACTCAAAGCCGCCAAGGGATGGTCACTGTTTTGAAAAAAAAGAAAAAAAGCGCAGAAAAGAAGACAAAAAAAAAAGAAAACACCATGAATTAAAATTTCTTGCCATCACAATAGTAAAACCTCATAATGAAAGTTAACAAGGTACAAGGACTTAACACTCACCCTCCTCCTGCTGACATGGTGCGAGCAATTTCCTCCTCGGTCACCTGCAGACCACAATCCGACATACCCATGCTGTGTTGCGAATAATGGTGAGAGGATTGTCGTGATAATTGCCTTTGCACCATATGTTGTTGCTGCTGCTGCTGCTGCTGTTCCACTTCATGCCGTCTCAGCTCCTGGTGCTGCTGCTGCTGCTGGTATAACGACTCCCGCGACACATGCCTTGACAATATGCGATGTAGACTCTCATGGGATATTTCCCTGGAGCCCAAGGGCTCTATCAAGGGTAATGCTGGTGGCACTTCTGAAGGACCACTATCTTGGTCTTCATCACAATCGTTTTGACGATCCATAGGAAGATTTGAGTCCGAAGCTGAGGTGGGAGGCAGATGTGTGTGGGAATGATGTTGATGACCTATAAGGCCATAGCCCACATTTCCATGCGAGTGTATGGAGTGTAAATCAGTCTCATCGGTATTAAAGTTGTCCAGGTGTGCATGATGATTCAGATGTGTTGAGGAGGATAGGCCGGCTGGTTGTGAGTGTCCCGAATTTTGGCGATAGTGATGGGACTCTCTTATTTCGGCTGGTGCTGAGGCATTGGTGGTACTTAGAGCGTTGGTAAGGCCGGGACCTAAAGGATTCACCAATTCCAGTTGACTGCTGTGCAGAGAGTGTTGATCGGATGCGTTAGCCTGGTTGTTGAGAGTTTGCGGCTGTTGCTGCCTTGTACTTGTGGCATAGATATCCTCGTTGTTGTCCAGGGACTTTTGCTTCAATTGTGCCATATGGAAGGTAATGTTGCGCAAATGTTGGGCCTGTTGTTCACGGTGGGTATGGGTGGGCGAGGAACCAGCCGAGGCGGTTTGGAAGACTTGTGACGTTTGGAACTCCACCCATTGGCGAATCATGGACTTCTTATGGGAATCCATGAAACCATAACCCTGAGCTTGCGAAGGAGCTATGGGCAAATTGCCTGCTGTCAGGGAACGGCTCGATTGTGACTTGGGACCATCTATCCAGGTTTCACATTGCTTGATGTGATTGACCTCACGCATTAAATGGCGAGCCTCGGCCACCTTGGCTCGCGAAACTCTAGGGCCATCAATCCATTGTTCCTCGGTGATTTTGCGCATGGGACTGCCAGGACATTCAACCGCCTCTGTAGCACCGGCAAGCGCTGCAGAACCTCCCACACCAGGCCTTCTTAGGGGGGAACCCTTGGGCGAGGGCACATTGGAAGCCTTAGAGCACATCATCGTCATGCCAGGATGCCTAAGGGAGCCCGCCACTATTTTGGGCGAGGAGGCGGAGTTGGGCAAAGTTTTGACACTATGGACAGGAGAATAGAACTGCTGCTGCTCGCCACTGATGGCATTGGTATTTTGCGTTGCCTGAGGTGTGGGACTATGGGCCATGCCACGCTTTAAACTACCCGTTCTGGCAGCCACACTGGGACTCTGCGGTGCTTTTTGTGCGCTGGCCTTTTTGGCAGAATTTGGTATTTTGGAAGGACTGGGCTGCTGTTTCTCCACGCCACTACCTTTGAGTGCCTTGCTCATCACTCCTCGATTATCGCCACTGCTCAAAGAGGGCAAATACACTGGCGGATGTTCACCATCGGTGGCATCATCTCCTGGCCCCATATAAATGACAGTGTCAGCCGAAAGCTCTGAACTGGAAGGGTCAGCACCGGAACCAGCCGATGAGCCAGTAGATTGATGACCTTCAAAGCACAATAATTTGAGAGGGGAGAAGGGCAGAGGACAAAAGACACAAATATCGTTTAGTTTAGGGCATGGGGCACTTTGTTTTTGTCTAGCGTCAACATTTATCTTGGTAATTTACAGATTAATCAGAGTCGAGAATGAGAGAGAGAGAGAGAGAGTCGGAAAAGGAGTGGGCCACTTACCATTTAGTCCTGCAGTGAGGCCGCCCACTGCTGATTTATCACCTGCCAAGGGAAAGCGATGTTTTCTTCTCCGCATGCGATGTATACGTGAGGCCAATTGTATGGTGGTCAAAGCATCCGTATGCGACTGCAATGGTCAGAGAAAGATGGATGGAAAAGAAAAATGCATTTCGCATGACAAGGTATATGGCTAGCCAGTCACTCAGTCAGTCACTCACTCAATCATTGAGGGCAAAGGATGCAGTTGGCAAAGCGGAAGTTGCAAGGAAAGAGCTTAACGAATGTTTGTTGGTCTTGGCTGAACTCACATGCATTACGATTAAGAATTCATTATCACGTAACTCGTGACTGCTTGATTCCTTGAACTTCCCTAGCCTGTCAATGGATGCGGGGGGTGGGGAACTGCATTGCCTTACTTACCTGGGTATGCATAACATGAGCCATTATGGAGACATGACATGTCAACGGAGCCAGACAATCTTTCAGCAGGGGCGTCAAAGGATGGTCCTTGTTGGGCGGATGCCGCTGACCACTTAAGATGGCCAGCAGAATATTTCCTATGCCCGATAGAGGCAAACCGCCCGTACGATTGGCACAGCCTCCCAAATCGATAAGATGCAAACGACTTCGTCCTCCGGCCACTAAGTGAAAGGGAATCGAGAATACAGCAAAATTCCATGAAAATTCATTCAGCATTAAAATACCAATTCCCAATGTTAATGTGGGAATTCAAAGTGTCAGACGATGGCTTTGCCCTGAAGGCAAGAAGCACTCAGGCCAAAAGGACATTTTCTGGCATCGTTTTACTTACCTCCACCTTTACGTGATAGACTGTATTGATAGACATGCAGGGTAAATATCATGGCTGGCTCCAGACCACCTTGTGGTGGTCTGCCAGCCAGAGCAGCATCTAGGAACAAGGCAGCACGTTCGGCAGTGGGGGCACGCAACTCGGTGGGGCCACCCAGAAAATCGTCACGCAAATAAACCCCCGGAGAGTCATCAGAGTCTATTTATGAGGCAACGAAGGGCCCGGGGTAAAATCCAAGCGGGAATGAAAACCGAAACAAAAACAAATGCCATTTTAACAATGTGAAATTAAACGTTAGACAAACACACACTTCATTGTAATATAAAATGCAAATGGTTTAGGTTTTTTTTCTCTTTTTTTTTTTGCAGCAAGCCATCAAAGTAATACGAGGAGAAAATGAGGTTGGAGGGAGGGGGAAGGACTAAAGGAAATAGAATGCCTGGAAAATGTTGCTCCATAGAGTTGGTGTAAGCCAATGTAATGTGGTTAGCAAACCACCTACATCTCCCTTTGCCTTCCCAAACGATAACCTGAGGAATGCTTAGAAATTTCTTTGTACGGGGAGAGGGGGGGAGGCATTCATGACTGAATAGTTGTCTTGGGAACTCTGTCATAATGCTATGCTCATTCTAAACTGAGGGTGGTTGGAGCTGATATTCCCATCCATTCAGCAGGGAGTAGTTTTAGATTATCTCTCTCAGACGTTCCTTACTAGCTTTTTGTTTTAAGCATACCACCACTCTCCACCTTATAGCCTAGATGACTTGTGTTGAATTGTTTCATAAACGAGCTTTAAAATGTTTTGAGTGAGCGGGCCAGGTCACATTGGGGCCAAAGTTATTTGTTTCTAGTTTTTTTTTTGTCTTCTCTTCCTCGTTTTTTGCATTCCAAGTGGAAGCAAGGGGAAAATCAAGCGTTTATGTGCAAATAATACTTGAAAGAGAGTTCATTCATTCATGCTTTGGTTCATAAAAGAGTTTTGATCTCTAAGCGACTGTAATGATTATTTAAATTTTTAGTTTCTTTTAAGGGTTTTAAATTGGCTATGAAACCAGGCAATCGCCCGGGGAACAATAATATCTATGTTTGAAAATCGTTTTAAAAGCTGCAGAATGATGATGGTATGCTAATCTTAGTCCTTGATGAACTGGCAGTAAATCACGATTTTCCTAAGAATAATCTGCGACGAAGGATTTAAGAACAACATTGTTTGGTTGGAATCGCTCTAACGTAGGTTGGGTAAAATTTTAATTAATAGTATTTATTCCTCTCTACCAAAATTGGGTCAGATAGCATAGTGATAATATATAGGTTAAAAGAACTCATCTTTCCAAATTTTTGGTAAATCGGCTAAAACACAATAGGGGGACGAGTCCCCACTTTACACTATATTAGAATTTAGCGACCATCAGAACTAAATATTTCCATGTTTGGAAACGTTTACGCAAAATAAATATATATCCATATCTCGTTGGTGGTAATAATATGCAATTAAGTTGAATACATGAGCGGAAAACGTTTTAAATATAATTTTTAAAAATGTTTTAATATTGTAAAAAAAATTCATAAATTTCCGTTTTTGAAAAAGTCGGCAATATATCATAATTTAAAAAATTCGAAAAATTTTCGATTTTTAAAAAATTCAAAAAAATTTCCGATATCTAAAAATGTTCGATAAATTTTCAAGTTCTGAAAAAATTATTGGATGAATTAAAATTTTTTAACAAAATCAGTATATGTCGGTTTAAGAAAAATACGATACATTTAAATTTTAAAAAATTGATAAATTTAAATTTTTTTACAAATCGATAAATTTAGATTTTTGAACAAATCGATAAATTATGATTTTTGAACAAATCGATAAATTTCGATTTTTGAACAAATCGATAAATGTCGAGTTTTGAACAAATCAATAAATTTTGCTTTTTGAAACATCGATAAATTTCGCTTTTTGAAAAGTTCCACATAGATATGTACATTTATTTTTTAAAAGCTTTTATTGCATTCGATTAAAAAAAATTCTACAAATTTTCGATTTTTGAAAAATTCTATTAAATCACGATTATAATAAAACAACCAATTGAAATGAATACCTGTGGAGAAAAAGTTCTAAATACAATTTTAAAAACGTTTTTGAATTATAAAAAAATTGCTAAATTTTGATTTATTTTTAAAAATTCGTTAATATATATTATTGTTTGAAAAAAATCAATAAATTTCGATTTTTAAAAATTTTAAAAATTTTTCGAATAAAAAAATTCGATATCTGAAAATATCCGATAAATTTTCAAGTTGCACAAATTTAGATTTTTGAATAAAATCAATATATATAACAATACATTTCGATTTTAAAAAATCGATAAATTTAAATTCTGAACAAATCGATAATTTTTGATTTCTGAACAATAAATTTCAATTTTTGAAAAATCGATAATTTTTGCTTCTTGAAAAATCGATAAATTTTGCTTTTTGAAAAATTGATAAATTTCGCTTTTTGAAAAGTTCCACATAGATATGTATTCTTTTTTTTTTGAAAAACATTCATTAAATTCGATTTTTTAAAAAAAATCTACAAATTTTCGATTTTTGAAAAGTTCTAAATACAATTTTAAAAACGTTTTTGAATTATAAAAATATATTGCTTAATTTTAAATTTTAAAAAGTCGTTAATATATATTATTGTATGATAAAAATCAATAAATTTCGATTTTAAAAAATTTTAAAAAAATTTTCGATTTTAAAAATTCGAAAAATTTCCGATACCTGAAAATATCCGATAAATTTTCAAGTTGCATGAATTTAGATTTTTGTATAAAATCAATATATATCGGTTTAAGAAAAAATCGATATATTTATATTTTTGAACAAATCGATACATTTTGATTTTTGAACAAATCGATAAATTTAAATTTTTGAACAAATCGACAAATTTTGATTTTTGAAAAATCGATAAATTTAAAATTTGAAAAATCGATAAATTTTGATTTTTGAACAAATCGATAAATTTAAAATTTGAAAAAATCGATAACTTTCGATTTTTGAAAAAATCGATAAATTGCAATTTTTGAAAACATCAATAAATTTCGATTTCTTAACAAATTTGATAAATTTGGATTTTTGAAAAAAGCGATAAATTTCGATTTTCAAAATTCGATAAATTTTGCTTTTTTAAAAGTTCCATATGGATATGTACATATATTTTTGAAAAGCTTTTATAAATTTCGATTTAAAAAAAAAATTTACGATTTTTCGATTTTTGAAAAGTTCGATAAATTTTCTATATTTTGAAAAAGCGAGATAAAATTTTTTTTTTTGAAAATATTAAACATGTTTTGATTTGGGGCTCAAACCACCCCCATTAACCCCACCAATTGAGCATATCATCTAATCACGACTATATGGGACTCAGTTTGTTTGTTTGTTACGTATAGACTCAAAAACGGTCAAAATTTTCACTGGTTGTGTAAGTTGATCTGAAAAACACATAGACTGTATAATTTTTGGATATCTGAATAGGGGCGCACCCTCCGACTTACCCCAAAAACACCATCCGAAATTAAAAGTGGACCGAGCGGAACAATATGGGTATCAAATGAAAGGTATTGGAGTGTAGAATACGAATATGGCATTAAAATTTGAGTCTTAGTCCCCAGTACCCAAAACCAAACTCCAAAACTCCCCCAAACAGACATATTGGGGGAGTTGCAACCTTACTCCCAAAATACAGCCCAAACTGGACATATTTACCCACTACATAAAATTCATAGATTTGTCAGAAAAAACGATGTTTATCGATTTTTTTTACGAATTTTTGTTTAATATTTGCATATTTTCCACAAAACTCGATTAAAATCGATTCTTGACAAACCCGACCGTTATCAATATTTTATTTCCTAATTTAGCCAGGGGTGTGGAGGTAGCATTCATTATAAATTTTTTATAAAATTAGTTTTTTTTTTTAATTTGATATTTAATTTTTTTTTTTTTTATTTTCTCGATTTCCCATTCATAAACAAACAAAAAACACCTTTAAAAACTATACAAAAATAAACCATTTGCATTGAAATATGAATTAAAGTTGCCTTGTTTGAGGGTTTTAAATACTTTCAACATTTCAAAAATTACAGCTACTTACCCGTCGCATGAGCAGCTAATAAATCCTTTGACGTTGAATCCGGTTTCGTGGCACTTACGCCCAAAGCGCTGACACGCACCGAAAAACGGGCACCGCTCTTTTGACGGCGTTCGTTGATGCCTTTGTACAGCCAAGAAATCGCACAAGGAATGCCACCTAATTCCGTGGGCGGATTAACGCCACCCAGCATAGTCTTGGACTGACCTGTAAGGTGGTTGATGGTGGCAAGCAAGCACAGCAAAATCAAAGGAGATGACATTTGTAAAGAAACCAAACGAAAACAAAAAAAAAGAAAGAAAGAAATTTGCCAGATAAGCATGATTGGTAAAACTAACGAACTGAGGCACGAACTAGAAAAATTTATTGCAATTTCCTTAGCTCTGCTCACACACATACATATACACCTACACACATACAAACACCAAAGGAAATGAATACAAATGAAGATGGTGGCGGTGTAGGCAAGGTAAGGCAAGAAATCAACATTGCCAAAGGATGACAACTTACCGGAATTAGGATAACCAATGGTAAGCAGGCAGCCATCGGATCCTTCTAAAACGGCAGGGATTACTTCAGACAAAGCAGAGGCACAAACATCAGACTGAGGAAATAGAAAAGAACACAAAAAATTTATCAAAGGGAAGCATGTCTGTCCATTCTCTTCAGTTCTTTCGTACAGGACGACTCATGACAAATTATCCCAGTTCTTGGGGATGAAGACAGCACCTACCTGTTGATCCTCAGCAGTGAAGAGATTGTCAAAGGCAAACATTTTGGGTGCGGCCACCATGGGCCCTCGTTCTTGTGATGAGCAGGCGGCCAGATTGGAGGCCGCCGCAGGATCTGTTAGGGTGACTTGCCGCTTCTTTTTATCCACGGCCATGAAATGGGGAGTTTCCGTATCCGTATGAGTGTCAGATACACGCAACATAACTTTAACCTAAAATCGAAGCAAAAGAGAATGCATTGCCTAACTTTTTCGAAAAATCTAATAAATATTCTTTAAAATGTTTGCATCATTAGCCATTTTTTATGTGTAACCATGCAATCATGTTGACAGTTTAAGCTGTTTTTAATGACTAACATAGGTGAGATTTTCTAAGAAATTTTTTTCTTATCCAGGCATTTTCCATATTTTTCCCGTTTGATTTCATTTGAACATGCAAATGCCATTATGTTCACCTACCTTGCCTATGCCATAATTCTCCTTATTGGCCAAACGACGCGCCAAACCGGGTGGCATGGGCGGTGGCGCCCTTTGTAAGGCGCCACAGAAGCCACCATTGCGTGAGGAAGTATTTGCCATATCGGTGGTGCGTGATGATTTTGATGATGTACTTTGTGCTGCAAGTTTCTGAGCCGCTCTGTAAAGGAAAAAAAAAAACGAAACGTTAATTAACATTAATTTGCAGTTTAAGGAGTTAACATGAATGAAATTAATGAGTAGGAAAAAAAATTAAACAAAACCTTACCATAATGGGTAATGTGCTCCCTGTCGATTAAATGAAATCTAAGGAAGTCTATTAAATGTTTGTAAAAGCTCGATTAAGAGTTGGAAACATTTTCAATTAAGTTGCTTGCATAGCTGCATAACACTGAAAGGAAACGGATATTGCAGGCGTAATGGGTATGCAAAAACAAACTGAGTTCATACTTAATCCCCATACCTGTAAATCCCCATACCTGGTTAAATGCATTCTGCCTTGGCCCAGAATGTATTTTTAAGAAAATCGATTCAGTAATAGGTTCAGATATAGGTCCAACCTAAATTATTTATAGGTCTTACCTAGCCTATCCCCTCAAAAATACTTCTGCTTAATATCAACAATAGATTTAAAAGAGGTGCTACCTGATTTACATTTCTAAGCCGCTGTAATGCTGTAGAGTTTAGGCAGTTACATTTTCAAGTCGCAATACTTGACGAAATATATTTGATAAAATTTTTGTGTGCATAAACTTTAAGTACAGCCATGAAAATATATATATTTTTTTTAATATTTTAAAACAGTATAACAGTTTGTATAACAGTATAACAGTTTGTATAACAGTATAACACTTTGTATAACAGTATTACATTTTGTGTAACAATATTATTTTTCAAATTCTATCATATAAAGCATATGATGGTTAGTTTAGGTTAGTTTTAAGTGGCAGTTTGCCATCAGACTCACTTAGACGTTTTCGTCCATTGTGATACCACAAGAACAGAAGAAGGAAGATGCCTTCTAGTTTCTACCGTTGAACCATCCAGATCGCTTTAAAAAGCCCAATAACTTGTGAATGTTCACATCCGCTAAATCAGAGAGGTTCTCAAAGAAATGAGAACCTTAAGTGGAACTCCTTCTGACTGCTAGTGCGGGGCGCACACACAGAAGGTGTTCTACAGTATCTTCGTCTTCGCTGTCCTCACAGCTTCTGCAAAAGTTATTGCAGGCAACCTCCAGTCTGTCAGCATGTTTTCCCGATTAGACAGTGACCTGTCATGACGGACATTACGACTGAGTTGTCGATAAAATCTTTAATTTTCGATGTTTTTGTTGATATTTGAAAAATTACATCGCAATTTTGCAATTTTCAATCGATATTTTTCTGTCTCTAAATCGTTAGTCTTCGATTTTAAAATCGATATATTTCAGTTTTCATATCGATATAACTCGAATTCAAAATCGATATTATTTTATTGATACAATCGATTGTTAAAGTTATGTTTATACATATTTCTTCGATTCAATTCGAAGAGAAGATTAATATTTACCCAGTTTTTTTATGTCGACATTTTTTGATATTTTTCTATCGACATAATTTGATTTTTAATTTTTAATTTTAGCAGAAATTGGACATGTGTATTAAGAAATTCTTAAACTAAGCCAAACGAAAATTCCTGGTTTATTATAATTTTTATAATTTAAAAATAAGCTGCTGTAATCCAATGGCAAATTATGGGTTGCCCAAAAAGTAATTGCGGATTTTTCATATAGTCGGCGTTGACAAATTTTTTCACAGCTTGTGACTCTGTAATTGCATTCTTTCTTCTGTCAGTTATCAGCTGTTTCTTTTAGCTTGCTTTAGAAAAAAAGTGTAAAAAGAGTATATTTGATTAAAGTTCATTCTAAGTTTTATAAAAAAGGCATTTACTTTCTTTTAAAAAATCCGCAATTACTTTTTGGGCAACCCAATATAATTAAAAATTCTACAATCTTCTAGTTTCCGCATTGAATGTTTACCTCCTTGTCCCAATTTCTTTTTAAACGACTAGACATGCCAGATATGTTAAATAGTAATCGTGTGTTTTAACCCAATAAATTGTAGAGTGCCTTTCTCACCATATCCTTCCTCATTCACAATTTGCAATTGAATGAAATCCTTCGCATGCACTTGAAAACTAGTTGACGTCTAATGACATTTATTAAAAAGTAAAATTTCATTAAGAAAATGCTTTTACTGCAAAGAAGGGATAACAGGATGCAGTTAAACACAGAACGAGGAGAAGCAGGAAGGAAAAGCGAAGATGCTGGAGTCTGAGCATCTTGCCTCTATGGCTTCTCTGTGATACCTTGGCACCCATCGGAGGCACTTAAAGCACGTTCACAGCAAATTCCCTTTCACTATCCCCAAAAGGCAATGGGTGGTGTTGTTAAGTGAAATAAAGTACTGCCGCTTTTGGAGAATTGCATTTCATTAAGTGAGTGTGACATTCGTTTTGTCAAGGAGTCGGTGGCACCATAAAATATCCTTCCCCATCCATCTTAAGAAATACAAGAGGTACACAGAAAATGCAAGTTTTCTTCTCCCCCCTCCTGCAACTTTTAGCGTCTCTGCCACATTTTTATGAGGTAATAAATAGCAATTTTTCTACATTTTGCCTGGGTGACGTTGATGAAATACCAGTACACAATTCCACTTGTATCTGTCGGTGATTTGTGGCATCGTAAACACATATTTATGGCATTTTATGATGATTTAGTAAATTTTTCGTCTGCACGTACATTAATTCGTTGGTATTTTGTGGAAGATATCATATCGATATTGGTGACAAAAACGAGTCGAAAAGCACACTTATTACAACATTTTGTGCTGGAAAACTCATCATTTGATCTCAACGATAAGAGCTTATGAGCAAACAAAGGGGAAGGGGTGCTGATGGCTGTGGCCGAGCTATTATGGAAAATACGATTACATTAAAAGTTGTTGTAGGGCAATAAAAACAGAAATTAATATTAAACTTTTTATGACCTCCCAAAAATGAAATAGTCAATAATATCAGAGGGGTTCGGTTTTGGGCGACTTTTCAATGGCCAGAAAAATCCATTATTGGAGGGGTAGCAAAGTCCCGTTAGCCACATGGGCTTGGAATAAATTATTTTATCGAAATTTCAAAAGTCTATTTAATACAAAAATGCTGAAAATCTATCAAGTCAGGTCTCAAAAATTTTGTTTATAAAATAATTCTTTGAAAGCACTACATACGCAAGAACATTTCATCAAAATTCCATTTTCATTTTAATAAAAAAAATCACAAAAATTAATTTCCAATCGAAAATTTCGTGAAAAATTGAATTCCAAAGAAAAATGCGACATAAAAAATTTTGCTGAAATACCCACCACCTCGGGTATATATGTAAACCACCTTTCATCAAAATCTGGTGAAAATTGCATACCTTATGTCCCATAACAGTTATATCGAAATATGTTCCAATTTGGACCAAATACTAATAAGTGCAGTAGCTATATCTAAAAATAAACCGCTCTGAACCATATACGACACGGGTGTCGAAAAGTCTAACATAAGTCATTGTGTCAAATTTCAGTGAAATCGCCTTTTATGGGGCTAAGACATTAAATCGAGATATCGGTCTATATGGCAGCTATATTCAAATCTGGAAAGATCTGGGCCAAATTGCAGAAGTATGTCGAGGGGCTAAACACGACTCACTGTCTCAAATTTCAGCGACATCAGACAATAAATGCGCATTTTATGGCCCCAAAACCTAAAATCGAGAGATCGGTCTATATGACAGCTATATCCAAATCTGGACCGATCCGTGCCATATTGCAAATGCATGTCAAGGGGCTTAGCATAACTCACTGTCCCAAATACCGGCGACATCGGACATTAAATGCGCCTTTTATGTACCCAAAACGTTAAATCAAGAAATCGGTCTATATGGCAGCTATACCCAAATCTGGACCGATCTGTGCCGAATTGAAGAAGGATGTCAAAGGGCTCAATACAACTCACTGTCCCAAATTTCAGCAAAATCGGATAATTAATGTGGCTTTTATGGGCCCAAGACCCTGAATCGGAGGATCGGTCTATATAGCAGCTGTATTCAAATCTAGACCGATCTGGTCCAAATTGAAGAAGAATGTCAAAGGGCACAACACAACTTACTGTCCCAAATTTCAGCAAAATCGGATAATAAATGTGGCTTTTATGGGCCCAAAACCCTACATCGGAGGATCGGTCTATATGGCAACTATATCCAAATCTGGACCGATCTGGTCCAAATTAGCGAAGAAAGTCTAAGGGCCTAACACAACTCACTGTGCCAAATTTAAGCAAAATTGGATAATAAATGTGGCTTTTATTGGCCTAAGACCCTAAATCGGAGGATCGGTCTATATGGCAGTTATATCCAAATCTGAACCGATCTGGGTCAAGTTAAACAAAGAATGTCGAAGGGCCTAACACAACTCACTGTCCCAAATTTCAGCAAAATCAGATAATAAATGTGGCTTTTATGTGACTAAGACCCTAAATCGGCGGATCGGTCTATATGGGGGCTATATCAAGATATAGTCCGATATAGCCCCTCTTCGAATTTAACCTGCTTATGGACAAAAATTGAATCTGTACAAAGTTTCAGCTCAATATCTCTATTTTTGAAGACTATAGCGTGATTTCAACAGGCAGACGGACGGACATGGCTAGATGGTCTAAGATTTTTAAGCTGATCAAGAAGGTGTTAACCGATTCTCTTGAAATTTGACAGCAAGGCTTTCCTTATTGCTCTCGGGTCATATAACACCTTGTGGTACAGGGTATTATAACTTAGTGTATTTGTTTGTAACACCCAAAAGGAAGAGAGAAAGACCCATAGATAAGTATACCGATCGACTCAGAATCTCTTTATGATTCAATTTGGCTATGTCTGTCTGTCTGTCCGCCTGCCCGTCCGTCTGTCTGTCCGTCTGTCTGTCCGTCTGTCTGTCCGTCTGTCTGTCCGTCTGTCTGTCCGTCTGTCTGTCCGTCTGTCTGTCTGTCCGTCTGTCTGTCTGTCTGTTCGTCTGTCCGTCTGTCTGTCCGTTTGTCCGTCTGTCCGTAATTTGCGTACATACTACAGGTCATGTAGTAGGGCATGTTTTTCGGCCAAGGGACGAAGCCTATTGAAATTCGAAAAAATCGGTTTAGCTCCCATATATATGTTCGTCCGATTTGCAATAATAATGCAATAAAATGATCATTTATTAACCGATTCTCTCGAAATTTGGCAGAAAGGATTTCCTTATGATTCTCGATATTACTGGTGAATTTCATAGAAATCGCTTCAGATTTGGATATAGCTCCCACATATATGTTCGTCCGATTTGCAGTAATAATACAATGAAATGGTAATTTGTTAACCGATTCTCTTGAAATTTGGTAGGAAGGATTTTCTCTTGACTCTCGAAATAGTTTGCGAATTTCATAGAAATTGGTTCAGATTTGGATATAGCTCCCACATATATGTTCGTCCGATTTGCACTGATAATGCAATAAATTGGTCATTTGTTAACCGATTCTCTCGGAATTTGGCAGGAAGAATTTCCTTATGGCTCTCGATATTACTGGTGAATTTCATAGAAATCGGTTCAGATTTGGATATAGCTCCCACATATATTTTCGTCCGATTTGCAGTAATAATGCAATGAAATGGTCATTTGTTAACCGATTCTCTTGAAATTTGGTAGGAAGGATTTTCTCTTGACTCTCGAAATAGCTTGCGAATTTCATAGAAATCGGTTCAGATTTGGATATAGCTCCCACATATATGTTCGTCCGAATTGCACTAATAATGCAATAAATTGATCATTTGTTAACCGATTCTCTCGGAATTTGGCAGGAAGGATTTCCTTATGACTCTCGATATTACTGGTGAATTTCATAGAAATCAGTTCAGATTTGGATTTAGCTCATATATATATATCAACTGCTAGAATCACAGCAAACTCATTTATTGACCAATCTTACCAAAATTGTGCACAACGCTTTCCTAAATGACTACCACAATATCTAAGAGACCCATCGAAATTGGTTGAGAATTAGATATAGCCCACCTTTTTTATTTACAGGGTAGGTATAGGGTATTGTATAGTCGGCACCGCCCGAATATTTATTTCCAACTCTCATATCCCCCTCAAAGATGACTTGACTAGACTTTTCCAATTTGAGGTTATTTCCATGCCACGGTGACACTGACAACGGTTATTTGAAGTTTATTTTTTGGTTTCCAGCTAAAACAATTTCACTTTTCATTAAATATTTAACAACTTGCCAAAGTGCAAAATCATTGCTAAAGGCATCAAAATCATTGGCAAAGGGCAAAAGGTTAGCGAGGTAATATCTAGGTAAAACAAAAATGTATCCATTTCATGTTTGGTACCTCGTCCTAGGTGTGAGTTAACCTCCTTTAGGGCTATGAGCTGCCGCCAATCATTTTCGGGTTCATGAACTGTCAACTTTTAAGAGTTTCCAAGGCAGAGCTGAAGGCTCGAGTTGTGCCGTTGTGTGAAATTTAAGACAGCTGTCAGTTTGTTGTTTTGTCTGTCATGATTTTTAATAATAGTAAAAGCTCTACCCTCTGGCTTTTGCTGCTTTTTTGTTTCTTACTTTTTCTAGGGAATGTTTTGAGAAGATGCTAAGGGTTTGTTTTCATGCCATTTTATTCTCTACTAGTCTGAATAATTTAAGCACTTGCTGTCTCTATGTCTGTCTGTCTGTTAAGTGTAGTTATGATTGCCTCATAGTAGACAGAGATAGACAAAAACTTGGTTTTTGGAGGAGCAGAAGATAACTTTCTGTGAAAGTTTAGGCATTTGTTACAATTTCTTGTGTTTCCTTAGGGGGTGGTGGCTCATGGCAAATGGGCATGTGTAGCTATTTTTGAGGTAAAGATTAAAACCTTTAAATGACTTTTGACTTTTGTGCATTAATATTGTGTGGTATATTCGTTTATACGAAAGCAGTAAGGAAAGGCAAAAGTCGGGCGGTGCCGACTTTATAATACCCTACACCTACCCTATAAATACAAAGTGGGGGCTATATCTAATTCTGAAGCAATTTTGATGGACCTCGGCGGATGTTTTCAAATATGTTCAAAATGTAATAACCATGGTTGATAAATGACAATAAATTATCCAAAATCTGACGAACGTTTATATGGAAGCTACATTCAAATCTAAATCGATTTTGACCAAATATCTTAGATATTGTGGTAGTCATCGAGGAATCCGTTGCACAAAGTTTTGGCAATTTTGGTCAATAAATGCTCTTGCAATGGCTCTAGGAATGAAAATCGGGCGATATACATATATGGCAGCTATATCCAAATCTGAACCAATTTCTTTGAAATTCACCGGTTGTACTAAAAGTCGTAAGAAAATTACTCCTGCCAAAATTTCGAGAGAATCGGTTAACAAATAAGCACTTTATTCCAATATTTCCCAAAATCGGACGAACATATATACATGGGAGCTATATCTTAATCTGAACCGATTTGAACCAAACTTTATGAATATTGTGGAAGTCGTCGAGGAAAGCGTTGTCCAAAATGTTGGGGAAATTGGTCAATAAATGCACTTGCAAAGGCTCTAGAATAATGTCGACAGTCATAAGAAAATCTTTGCTGCCAAATTTCGAGGGAATCGGTTAACAAATGACTACGATATTTCAATATTTCCCAAATCGGACGAGCAGTTATATATGGGAGCTATATCTAAATCTGAACCGATTTAAGCCAAACTTTATGGATATTATCGAAGTCGTCGAGGAAAGCGTAGTACAAAATTTTGGGAAGATTGGTCAGTAAATGCGCTTGCAAAGGCTCTAGTAGTGAAAATCGGGCGATATACATATATGAGAGCTATATCTAAATCTGCACCGATTTCTATGAAATTTTTTAATAATGTCGATAGTCATAAGAAAATCTTTCCTGCTAAATTTCGAGAGAATCGTTCGAGAAATGACAATTTTATTGCATTATTACTGTAAATCGGGCGAACCTATATATGGAAGCTACATCCAAATCTGAACCGATTTTTTCCAATTTTAGTGGGATCTGTCTCCGTCAGAAAAAAAATCCTTCCTGCTAAATTTCGAGAGAATCAGTTAACAAATGACTTCGATATTGCTATGTTTGTCGAAATCGTACGAACATATATATGGGAGCTATATCCAAATCTGAACCGATGTCTATGATATTCACCAAAAATATCGAGAGAAGGAGGAAATCCTTTCTACCAAATTTCAAGAGAATCGGTTAACAAATAACCATTTTATTGCATAATTGCTGCAAATCGGACAAACATATATATAGGAGCTTTATCCAAATCTGAACCGATTTCTGTGAAATTCATTAGTTATGTGGATAGTCAAAAAGAAATCCTTCCTACCAAATTTCAAGAGAATCGGTTTACAAATGACCAATTTATTGCATTATTATAACAAATCGGACGAACATATATATGGAAGCCATATCCAAATCTAAACCGATTTCTATGAAATTCGCCAGTAATGTCGAGAGTCAAGAAAAAATCCCTGGTGACAAATTTCGAGAGAATCGGTTAACAAATGACCATTTCATTGCATTGTTACCGCAAATCGGACGAAAATATATATGGGAGCTGTATCCAAATCTGAACCGATTTTTTCCAACTTTGTCTTCAGGCCGAAAAACATGCCCGTACCAAATTCCAAGACGATTTAATGAAGATTGCGACCTGTAAATTGTAAACAAATTAACATGGACAGCCGGACAGACAGACATAGCTAAATCGGATCAGAGAGTGATTCTGAATCGAGAAATTTTCTTGAAATTTTGTCTTTAGAGAAAATTTCTTGAAATTTTGTCTTAAGCGAAAATTTCTTGACATTTTGACTTATTATACCCTCTACCATAGGATGATGGTATACTACTTTCGCCATTCTGTTTATAACACCTGGAAATATGCGTATGAGTCCCCATAAAGTATATATATTCCTGATCGTCATGTCATTTTAAGTCGATCTAGCCATGTCCGTCCGTCGGTCCGTCCGTCGGTCCGTCCGTCGGTCCGTCCGTCGGTCCGTCCGTCCGTCCGAACGTTTGTCTGTCGAAAGCACGCCAATTTTCGAAGAAGTAAAGCTAGGCGCTTGAAATTTTGCACAAATACTTTTTATTAGTGTAGGTCAGTTGACTTCTTTAGCCTCTAGAGGGCTAATGGCTTCCAATAACTGTGCTAAGTATCTCGCAAATCGCTACTTAACCTGATATAGCTGCCATATATACCAATCTTGAGTCTTGACTTCTTCAGCTTCTAGAGGGCGCAAATCTCGTCTGATTTGATTGAAACTTTGCACGTGGTGTTTTGGTATAACTTCCAGCAATTGCGCTAAGTATGGTTCAAATCGGTCCATAACCGGATATAGCTGTCATATAAACCAATCTTGGGTCTTGACTTCTTAAGTTTCTAGAGGGCGCAATTGTCATCCGATTTGGCTGAAATTTTGCACGAGGTGTTTTGTTATGACTTCCAACAATTGCGCTAAGTATGGTTCAAATCGGTTAATTTTTTGATATTGCTGCCATATAAACCGATCTTGGGTCTTGACTTCTTGAGCCTCTAGAGGTCGCAATTGTCATCCGATTTGGCTGAAATTTTGCACGAGGAATTTTGTTATGACTTTCAATAACTGTGCTAAGTATGGGGCAAATAGCTACTTAACCTGATATAGCTGCCATTTAAACCGATCTGGGATCTTGACTTCTTGAGCCTCTAGAGGGCGCAATTCTCATCCGATTTGGCAGAAATTTGTATACAACGGCTTCTCTTATGACCTTCAACATACGTGTCTTATATGGTCTGAATCGATCAGTAGCTTGATACCACTCCCATATAAACCGATCTCTCGATTTTGCTTTTTGAGCCCCTACAAGGCGCACTTCTTATCCGAATGAACTGAAATATCGCACAATGACTTCTACAATGTTCAGCATTCATTTATGATCCGAATCGGACTATAACTTGATACAGCTCCAATAGCATAACAGTTCTTATTCAATATTCTTTGTTTGCCTAAAAAGAGATACCGCGCATAGAACTCGACAGATGCGATCCATGGTGGAGGGTATATAAGATTCGGCCCGGCTGAACTTAGCACTCTCTTACTTGTTTTTTTTTTCTTAATTTTTTCACTTTTTTTTTAACTTTTCCTTCAAAAAATACCACAACCCATTGAAACTTTTCAATTTTCTCCCCTCAAATAAAATACCAAAAGTCATTATTGGCAAAAATTATAAGCTAATATGGTTTATATACCTCCAATATTAATCAATTTGTTCAAGGGCCAACAAGGAAGATGCTCCAAGGCATTTATTTTTTACATTGGGGAAATACAAACGGCATCGAAAAGGATAATCATAAATCCAGTGTTATTTTGCTTACAGAAAGTTTTCCACCATTATTATGCCTCGATTGTTATCCTTGCTGATAGCTAACCAATTTATGTGCGGGCAATAGTAACCCAAATCTTAAGGACTTTTTAATAAAAGAGAGCCAAGCCAAGGAAAAAGGGAATCAGGGGACCAGAATGGGTCAAAGTAATAAGAAAGGAAATGCCAAAGTATGTTAAGGCTTTTCAAATATTTATTTCTTATAAATTATTAAGTGTGTTATGGGTTTATAAGCATTATGGAGGTATTTTTCCTTTTTCACCCCAACATAAATTGAAAACACTCAACAAAGCGGGAATTGTGTATTCAAATGGTTTTTCTTGTTTTTTTTTTTCGTTTTACTTCTAAGAATCCCTACAAAATAGAAGAGGAAGATTTTGTGTTTTGAATGTCAATTCATGGCAGAAATTCAATTTATTTCCCTCAAAAACAGCACACAACGGAGGACATGTCAAACTGAATGAGGGACCTTACCTCCCTCTCCCGCTTTGCTTCTCTGTAGACTACTAAGCCGGGGATTGTTAGTGGCCATTTTACTGCAAATAAGTTATAAATCCACAAGAAATTAAAAAACAAGACATAACCCAAAGGTTGAAATTTAACATTTGCACAGGGACCAAAGTAAATAGAAGAAGTGGAGGAGCAAAGACAAAATAAAGTGATCCGATGTTGTCCTGGGAATGTCCATCCATCTATTCACAGCTTCGACTGTGTTTTCGCCCACTACATAGCACAAAAGGAGCCAAAACAAGCCATTTTTAAGGACAAATACTCATAATTTAAGGATAACCTGCACAAGGACATTCACAACTGAAAAAAGGATTGCCAAAGTAATGTATTGGGTTGCTCAAAAAGTAATTGCGGATTTTTTAAAAGAAAGTAAATGCATTTTTAATAAAACTTCGAATGAACTTTAATCAAATATACTTTTTATACCCACCACAGAAGGATGGGGGTATATTCATTTTGTCATTCCGTTTGCAACACATCGAAATATCCATTTCCGACCCTATAAAGTATATATATTCTTGATCAGCGTAAAAATCTAAGACGATCTATCCATGTCCGTCCGTCTGTCCGTCTGTCTGTTGAAATCACGCTACAGTCTTTAAAAATAGAGATATTGAGCTGAAATTTTGCACAGATTCTTTTTTTGTCCATAAGCAGGTTAAGTTCGAAGATGGGCTTTATCGGACTATATCTTGATATAGCTCCCATATAGACCGATTCGCCGATTTAGGGTCTTAGGCCCATAAAAGCCACATTTATTATCCGATTTTGTTGAAATTTGGGACAGTGAGTTGTGTTAGGCCTTTCGAGACATCCTTTGTCAATTTGGCTCAGATCGGTCCAGATTTGGATATAGCTGCCATATAGACCGATCATCCGATTTAGGGTCTTAGGCCCATAAAAGCCACATTTATGGTCCGATTTCGCTGAAATTTGGGACAGTGAGTTGTCTTAGGCCCTTTGACATGTTTCTTTAATTTGGTCCAGATCGGTTCAGATTTGGATATAGCTGCCATATAGACCGATCCTCCGGTTTAGGGTCTTAGGCCCACAAAAGCCACATTTATTATCCGATTTTGATGAAATTTGGGGCAGTGAATTGTGTAAGGCCCATCGACATCCATCGTTAATTTGGCTCAGATCGGTCCAGATTTGGATATAGCTGCCATATAGATCGATCCTCCGATTTATGGTGTAAGGCCCATAATAGCCACATTCATTATCCGATTGTGCTGAAATTTGGGACAGTGAGATGTGTTAGGCCCCTTGACATATTTCTTCAATTTGGTCCAGATCGATTCAAATTTGGATATAGCTGCCATATAGACCGATTTCTTGATTTATGGTTTTGGGCCCATAAAATGTTCATTTATTGCCCGATGTCCCCGAAATTTGGAACAGTGAGTTATGTTAAGCCCCTTGACATACTTCTGCAATATCGCACAGATCGGTCCAGATTTGGATATAGCTGCCATATAGACCAATATCTAGGTGTTAGGTTTTGGGGCCATAAAAGACGCATATATTGTCCGATGTCGCTGAAATTTGAGACAGTGAGTTTGGTTAGGCTCTTCGACGTCCTTCTTCAATTTTGCCCAGATCGGTCCAGATTTGAATATAGCTGCCATATAGACCGATCCGTGGATTTAAGGTTTAGGGTCCCAAAAAGAGGCATTTATTGTCCGATTTCGCCGAAATTTGGGACAGTGCTTAGTGTTAGGCTCTTCGACATGTTTATGCAACTTGGCCCAAATCGGTCCAGATTTGGATATAGCTGCCATGTAGACCGATATCTCGATTTAAAGTCTTGGCCCCATAAAAGGCGCATTTATAATCCGATTTCACTGAAATTTGACACAATGACTTATGTTCGGCTTTTCGACATCCGTGTCGTATATAGTTCAGATCGGTATGAGGTGTATGAGTATAAGGTATGAAATTTTCACCGAATTTTGATGAAAGGTGGTTTACATATATACCCGAGGTGGTGGGTATCCAAAGTTCGGCCCGGCCGAACTTAACGCCTTTTTACTTGTTTACACTTTTTTTCTAAAGCAAGCTAAAAGTAACAGCTGATAACTGACAGAAGAAAGAATGCAATTACAGAGTCACAAGCTGTGAAAAAATTTGTCAACGCCGACTGTATGAAAAATCCGCAATTACTTTTTGGGCAACCCAATATATCTTTCATCCGATATGCCCTCTTAAGGCTGTAGTAGCTACAATTTTGATCCCATCTCTTCAAATATTTTCATGAGATGTTTTAAATGAAATCCCAATACGGGTGCAAAATTTCATCGAAATCGAATCGGATTTGGATAAAACTCTCATATATATCTTTTATGCGTTTCGACTTTAAAGACTGTAGATATTTCAATAGGTATACAAAATTAAAATCTTACTACATTTGGATATAAGTGCTAGGGTAGGGTATTATATGGTCGGCTCCTTCCGACTTTTGCCTTTCCTTACTGGTTTGAATTTTTTTTGGCCAGAATGTTGGTTATTACCTGAAGTTTAGAAGGAAATCTATTTTCCTTTATTGGATAAAAAATTTATCTATTCAAAAAAAAAATTTAATAGTGGCAACTCTGTTTTGCTATTTTCATGGTAAACAAGTAAAAGCGTGCTAAGTTCGGCCGGGCCGAATCTTATATACCCTCCACCATGGATCGCATATGTCGAGTTCTTTTCCCGGCATCTCTTCTTAGGCAAAAAAAGGATATAAGAAAAGATTTGCTCTGCTATTAGAGCGATATCAAGATATGGTCCGGTTTGGACCACAATTAAATTATATGTTGGAGACCTGTGTAAAATGTCAGCCAATTCGAATAAGAATTGCGCCCTTTGTGGCCTCAAGAAGTAAAATAGAGAGATCGATTTATATGGGAGCTGTATCGGGCTATGGACCGATTCAGACCATAATAAACACGTATGTTGATGGTCATGAAAGAATCCGTCGTACAAAATTTCAGGCAAATCGGATAACAATTGCGACCTCTAGAGGCTCAAGAAGTCAAGATCCCAGATCGGTTTATATGGCAGCTATATCAGGTTATGAACCGATTTGAACCATATTTCGCACAGTTGTTGGACATTATAACAAAATATTACGTGCCAAAACTCATTCAAATCGGATAGGAATTGCGCCCTCTAGAGGCTCAAGAAGTCAAGACCCAAGATCGGTTTATATGGCAGCTATATCAGGTTATGGAACGATTTGAACCATACTTGGCACAGTTGTTGGATATAATAACAAAACACGTCGTGCAAAATTTCATCCCAATCGGATGAGAATTGCGCACTCTAGAGGCTCAAGAAGTCAAGACCCAAGATCGATTTATATGGCAGCTATATCAGGTTATGGACCGATTTGAACCATACTTGGCACAGTTGTTTGATATAATAACAAAACACGTCGTGCAAAATTTCATTCCAATCGGATGAGAATTGCGCACTCTAGAGGCTCAAGAAGTCAAGACCCAAGATCGGTTTATATGGCAGCTATATCAGGTTATGGACCGATTTCAACCATATTTGGCACAGTTGTTGGATGTCATAACAAAACACTTGGTGCAAAATTTCATCCCAATCGGATAAGAATTGCGCCCTCTAGAGGCTCAAGAAGTCAAGATCCAAGATCGGTTTATATGGTAGCTATATCAGGTTATGGACCGATTTGAACCATACTTGGCACAGTTGTTGGATGTCATAACAAAACACGTCGTGCAAAATTTCATCCCAATCGGATAAGAATTGCGCACTCTAGAGGCTCAAGAAGTCAAGACCCAAGATCGGTTTATATGGCAGCTATATCAAAACATAGACCGATATGGCCCATTTACAATACCAACCGACCTACACTAATAAGAAGTATTTGTGCAAAATTTCAAGCGCCTAGCTTTACTCCTTCGGAAGTTAGCGTGCTTTCGACAGACAGACGGACGGACGGACGGACGGACGGACGGACGGACGGACAGACGGACGGACATGGCTAGATCGACATAAAATTTCACGACGATCAAGAATATATACACTTTATGGGGTCTCAGACGAATATTTCGAGTAGTTACAAACAGAATGACGAAATTAGTATACCCCCCATCTTATGGTGGAGGGTATAAAAACAGCAGTAGTGGTAGCATTGGGCAACCATCGGGTTGAGTCTTAAATGTGAGATGTGATATGCCCACACTACATTTGGTGTACCCTAGTAGAAGGTGACACTATCTGAATATGAAATGTTTTGTTGGAAGATTAAAAAATGGTTTTTCGTGTTCCTTCTTAGGAACCCTAAGATGGAAAGAAATCCGAAAAAAAACCTAAAAACAAACAAACAAAAATTTGATGTGGGACATGAAATATGAGGAAAATTAATGGCAATGGAGATGGAGTGGAATGGTATGTCCCGTAAGCAGACAACCTTTT
The DNA here is from genome assembly GCF_963082655.1 of Stomoxys calcitrans. Lineage (NCBI taxonomy): Eukaryota > Metazoa > Arthropoda > Insecta > Diptera > Muscidae > Stomoxys > Stomoxys calcitrans. The sequence goes on along the minus strand of NC_081554.1, from coordinate 18,686,449 downwards.
TGTGTTAGCCCTAAGTCCCCCCAACCACCCACCATCTAAGCAAACACCACAAAAAAATTCTAATTCAAATTCTAATAAAACATTCCAAGAGTATTATTAAATTGTACCAAAAACAGAAGAAAAAAATGAATCCTTGCTGTGGTATGTTGATTTAAACGCATCTCTTTCCCCTTGTCCTCCTTTCTACGACTTTCACTACCAACCAACACTTGAAAATCCCCCAAAGAGGTGTTTAATTTTCCAACTTTCATAGAAGCTGAGGGGGCTAAAAAATGAGAGAGAAGTAAAAAATAATTGAAACAGGTAACGTCTAAAACTAAATCCTTGGTGGGCCCAAAAGCAGAGAAAGAAAAAAAAAATACAAAAAGCCAGTAATAATTAAAGCAAATGTAAGGGGATTACAAGCCAAGCGATAGAGAGGAAGAGACTGAGAGTGAAGGGAAATACCAACACAAATAGGTTTAAGCTAGAGGGAACACAGTTTTTTTTTCTGCCTTACAACATAGAACCAGTACCACGGATATCATCAGACATGCTGTTAATACGTTAATTAACAGCGACACAAATGCACAGACAGCAACATGGGACACAGGACATGGGACCCATATGCGTTATGCTACAGCCTATGTATTTATAAAAAACTGAAAAGTCAAACAGTGGCCTAGATTTATTTGAGAAAGAAAATAAGCAAAGGATATGCAGGGCAAAAATGTTGCCAGTGTTGCTTGGGGATTCTTCTTTCGCATGACTTATTCTAGGCTGGAAAAAAGGCCAAAATCATGGCCTACAGGCCACCAAAGCGCAGACGATAGCACGTCGGCCTATGATGTTGAGGTCATGGGTTCGAATACTGGCGAGAACATTAGAGAAAATTTTGGGCTATCATTTTTATTGATATTTGGCTTATGCTGGTGAATTTTGTCAGGTATTGAGCCATGAAAGGCCACCGTAGCGCAGAGGTTAGCATGTCCGCCTATGACACTGAACGCCTGGGTTCGAATCCTAATGCTGGCAACATTTGTGAGGTACTATGCCATGTAAAACTTCTCTCGAAAGAGGTGTCGCACTGCGGCACGCCGTTCGGACTCGGCTATAAAAAGGAGGCCCCTTATCATTGAGCTTAAAAACTTGAATCGGACTGCACTCATTGATATGTGAGAAGTTTGACCCTGTTCCTTAGTGGAATGTTCATGGGCAAAATTTGCATTTGCAATTTGCATTTGAGCCATGAAAAACTTCTCTAGAAATATGTGTCGCTCTACGGTATGCCGTTTGTGCTTGGCAATAAAAAGGGAATTTCTTATATTTGAGCTTAAATTTGAATCACACAGCACTCATTGATGTGAGAGAAGAAGCTCCGCTGTTCCCTAATGGAAATTGGATCTCACGCCTTTATTAAAGATACCAGCTAATAGCAACTAGTGGGTGTTATTAGCATTTTTATGTATATTTGACACAATTTTCGTCTAAACTTTGGCCATTTTTTTTCAAAATTGGGTAATTTTGCCAATTTTTGAAAAAAAAAATTGTTTTTGGGTATTTCTTCAAAATATTGGAGTTTGGGTAAATGCTTTTGTGAAAATTCTTTTTACCCATTTGGGTGTATTTTTATACCCACCACCGAAGGATGGGGGTATATTCATTTTGTCATTCCGTTTGCAACACATCGAAATATCCATTTCCGACTCTATAAAGTATATATATTCTTTATCAGCGTGAAAATCTAAGACGATCTAGACATGTCCGTCCGTCTGTCCGTCTGTCCGTCTGTCCGTCTGTCTGTTGAAATCACGCTACAGTCTTTAAAAATTGAGATATTGAGCTGAAATTTTGCACAGATTCTTTTTTTGTCCATAAGCAGGTTAAGTTCGAAGATGGGCTATATCGGACTATATCTTGATATAGCCCCCATATAGACCGATCCGCCGATTTAGGGTCTTAGGCCCATAAAAGCCACATTTATTATCCGATTTTGCTGAAATTTGCGACAGTGAGTTGCGTTGGGCCCTTCGACATCCTTCGTCAATTTGGCTCAGATCGGTCCAAATTTGGATATAGCTGCCATATACACCGATCCTCAGATTTGGGGTCTTAGGCCCATAAAAGCCACATTTTATATCAGATTTGGATGAAATTTAACACAGTGAGTTGTGTTAGGCCCTTCAACATTCTCCGTCAATTTGGCCCAGATCGGTCCAGATTTGGATATAGCTGCCATATAGACCGATCCTCCGATTTATGGTCTTAGGCCCATAAAAGCCACATTTATTATCCGATTTTGCTGAAATTTGGGGCAGTGAGTTGCGTTGAGCCCTTCGACATCCCTCGTTAATTTGGTCCAGATCGGTCTAAATTTGGATATAGCTGCCATATAGACCGATCCTCCGATTTATGGTCTTAGGCCCATAAAAGCCACATTTATTATCCGATTTTGCTGAAATTTGGGACAGTGAGTTGCGTTGAGCCCTTCGACATTCTTCGTCAATTTGGCCCAGATCGGTCCAAATTTGGATATAGCTGCCATATAGACCGATCCTCCGATTTATGTTCTTAGGCCCATAAAAGCCACATTTATTATCCGATTTTGCTGAAATTTGGGACAGTGATTTGCCTTAGGCCCTTCGATATCTTTCTTCTATTTGGCCCTGATCGGTTCAGATTTGGATATAGCTGCCATATAGACCGATCTCTCGATTTAAAGTTTTGGGCTCATAAAAAGCGCATTTATTGTCCGATGTCGCCGAAATTTGGGACAATGACTTGTGTTGGGCCCTTCGATATTTGTCTTCAATTTGGTTCAGATCGGTCCAGATTTGGATATAGCTGCCATATAGACCGATCTCTCGGTTGAACAATGACTTGTACTTATAAGCATTTGGTCTAAATCGGATGATATCTATAGAGCTGCTATGGGGCATAAGGTATGCATTTTTCACTGGATTTTGACGAAATGTGGTTCACATATATACCCGAGGTGGTGGGTATCCAAAGTTCGGCCCGGCCGAACTTAACGCCTTCTTACTTGTTCAGAATATTCGTCAAAACTTTGAAAAGTTTTGTCCAAGTTGTGGTGTTTTTTCCCAAAAATTTGGGATTTTGTTTATGAGAATTTCTTTGAATCTTTGGGGTTTTGACAAAAAATTTGAAATTTTTGACACAATTGGGAAATTTCTCGGATTTGGGCATTTTTTCAAAAATTTTAGGAATTTGGGAAATTTTGTCAAATTTAGGGGAATTTATTTCTTAGCAGCTAAAAACCCTTGCCCTTATATATCTTGTACTCTTGGTAAATTTGTCAAAACATTCATCACACCCTAGGGGATTTTCGTCAAAATTGTGGGGATTTTTGCCAGAATTTTGGTGATATTTTGGTATTTCCTCAAAATTTTTGGATTTTCCCAAAAATTTTAAAGTTTTTGCCACAATTTCAGAAAATTTACTGAATTTGGGGATTTTTTGCAAAATTTTAAGAATTTTAGTGAAAACTCTGGGTAATTATTTCCTAGTAGCTAAAAACCTATATCCCACTAAAAAATGTAAGAAAATTTTTAATCATATTTGTCACAACTTTCTTCAAAACTTTGGAGATTTTGGTATAAACGGTTGGGATTCTTGATACTTATGCCAGAATTTCGGGATTTTTTTTTTTTTTTGGTTTATAATGACAAATTTTTGATTTGGACAAAATTTGTAAAATTTTTGCCCTAATTTGAAGAAATTTTATGCACAAGCGGATTTTTTTTAAAAATTTTAGCAGCTTTTGTGAAAACTGTGTCAAAATTATGGGAAACCATGCGACCTATGGCGCAGTGTCCGGTTATGACCCTTATCAATGTGATCAGCAACTGATTCATTCTCTTCCGGTCGAAGGCCAGAGCGCCTTAGCGGTCCGGCAATATTTCCCTGAGTCCCATATCCCCACCCACTCCACTTTGGTCATCTATCTGATCTTCAATGTTCAGAAGCTCGACAAATGTCGAGTAGGCAAGACTGGTTCGCCAGATGTAGACGAACCACTATTTGGGCATTCGTCCGCCCCTGCATTTCCTGAAATCCCTTCATGTCCGGAAACCTATATCATCAACACATCATGGACCCGTAGCCTTTCCAGGCCCATCAAATAATCCGCACAAACCTCGACCTCACCGTCCTTGAACCCAAGGTCTTGAGCGTCGATGGCGTCGTAGTAGACCCCGATTTTGTCAAAATTATGGGAGCTACACCCCAGAAGCTGAAAATCTATGCCCTTCTATACAAATTTTGAACCCTTTTGGATATGTTTATCAAAATTTTCTTCAAAACTTTGGAGATTTTTGTAAAAATTTTTGGGATTCTTGGTACTTTTGTCAGAATTGTTTGTTGATTTTTTTTTTTTTGGTATTTGATAAAAAATAGAATTTTGACGAATTTTTGGGATTTTTGACACTATTTGGGGAAATTTCATGCATTTGGAATTTTTGTGCAACCTCTGGGTCAAAATTATGGTAATTTATTTTAAATTTTTCAAATGTTAGAAAATTTTTTACACCACAACCCCAGCAGAAGTCATTGTGCGGCACTCCCAATGCACCGACATGTGGCCTATAGCACGATGCCCGGTGCTGACCCCTATCAAGGTGCACATTAACCTCTTATCGAGTACCAATAACTCTTCGTCCTCCTACGCTCGAAGGCCAAGGCGTTTTAGCGGTCCGGCCCCTGAGTCCCATATCGCCTTCGACTCCACTTTCAGCATCTATCTCATCTACTATTTTCAGAATGCTCGACAAATGGCAGGTAGGCAAGACGGGTGACTGATTCGCCTGGTGCAGACGAACTCCTCCTGGCGCATTCACTGGCTCCTTCATTTCCTGGAAACTCTTCATGCCTGGGAAGCCATATCAGCGTCACATCATGGACCCGAAGCCTATTCAGGCCCTCCAAACAATCCGCCACACCCCCCGACCTCACCGTCCTCGAACCTACTCGTTTTGGGCGCCGCCATACATTACACATAAATCCTTAGATTTGAGGGCGGTAATTTCATTACCTGAATTTCTCCTGCGGCTGCTGTAGTGGCACATAATCTGCCTCAAAGACCGTCCATTCGTTCGGTTGTCTCAGAGACATACCGATATTAAAGCGTCGCAGTAGACCCCCAATTTCGTCAAAATTATGGGGAAAAAACTATGTTCAGAAGCGAAAAAACTATGTTCAAAAAATGACAAATAGGGTAGGCCGGGGACTTGATCGCCCGGCGCGGTTCAGCTCCTCCTGGCGCATTAATTGGCTCCTTCATTTCCAGCAATTTCTTCATGTCCGGGAACCCATTTCAGCGGCACATCGTGGACCGAAACCTACTTATAATCCTGAGTTTTGAGGGCGGGAAATCCCTTAGCAGAATTTCTCTTACGCCTACGGTAGTGGTCTACGCGAAAGACCATTCACTCGTCCAGTAGTTTCAGAGACATACCGATGTTGAATGCGTTGGAATAGACTACCAGTCCATTCACTGCCTCCATTTTGGAGCCATCAATGAAGATTAAGATCTCATTTTTCTCAAACACAGCATTCGACTTCCCTTCCTACTATTCAGGAAAACGTATCCTGAATGCTCTAATCCCAATCAGTGAACACGGCAAACTAGAGTAGTTCTGGCTCAATTACAATACGACAGCCGCTTCAACTCCTACAGAGCAAGGATGATTACCGACGTGGAGGATGTATGTCCCGATTGTAACCAGGGACCACACAACACACCTCAACTGCTAAACTTCCCAGCCAGACCAACTCGGTTCAGACCCAGATCTCTCCGCACGCACTCCATCTTAGTCGCAGAGTTTCGGGATACACAACTGAATCAAGCAGACAAGAGACAGAACACAACAACAAAAACAACCCAAACGGTGCCGATGCCAGATAATCGGAGGTCATCCACAGTCTACCCTCCGCATCCATAGCATCGACAATGGAACTGTGGGCGTAGCTGTCCTCCTTAAGCATGCCGAGCACCCTCAGCCTAAGCGCGACTTTGGTGGTGCCGATGCCAGAAAATCGGAGATCACCCTCAGTCTACCGTCCGCATTCATAGCATCCGCAATGGAACTGTAGCCGCACCTGTCCAACTTTAGCATGCCGAGCTTCTTCACCCTAAGCACTACTTTGACGGTTCCGATTAAGGTCTTAATGTGCTGCATATCCATCGTCGCTTTCAGACCTGCTTGCGTTTCGAAACTCAGTGCCCCTGTGTTTCAAACGCAGGCCATTCGCTGGATCTTCTCGAACTCCTAGTACCAGTCCTCTTGTCCAAGGCCCTTCATTATACCAGTACTGGTCTCACAATGGTTGTATGCATCTAATACAGTGATGGGCAAGTACACACACACTACTGCACATGTTTGTGTACGTGTGCAAGAACATAAGCCCATGGGCTAGGAAATAATGTGCACTTGTGTGAGTGTGTCCACCACTGATCTAATAAATCATAGGTCAGTCTGTACTGGTCCCACAATGGTTGTATGCATCTAATACAGTGATGGGCAATTACACACACACTACTGCACATATTTATGTACGTGCACGAGAACATAAGCCCATGGGCTAGGAAATAAAGTGCAAATATGGGAGTGTGTCCACCACTGATCTAATAAATCGTAGGTTAGTCAGTATTGGTCCCACAATGGTTGTATGCATCTAATACAGTGATGGGCAAGCACACACACACACTACTGCACATATTTATGTATGTGCACGAGAACATAAGACCATGGGCTAGGAAATAATGTGCACATATGGAAGTGTGTCCACCACTGATCTAATAAATCATAGGTCAGTCAGTACTGGTCCCACAATGGTTGTATGCATCTAACACAGTGATGGGCAATTATACACACACTACTGCACATGTTCGTGTAGAAGAACATAAGCCCATGGGCTAGGAAATAATGTTCACATGTGTGAGTGTGTCCACCACTAGTCTAATTAATCATCTTGGGGGTTTTCCCCACTTCCTATCGGACAACCTTCTGCAGTAGTAAAAAGCGCACAGTGCTTAATGGCTCCTTTCCTCCTTTTTGGGTATATTTGTCAAAATTCTTGTTAAAACTTTGGAGATTATTGTCCAAATCGCGGAGATTTTTGAAAATATTGCCAGCATTTTGGGGATTTTTTCGTTTGATATATACTTCAAATTTTTGGGTTTTGACAAAAATTGTGGAATTTTTTTCAAAATTTGTGGAAATTTCATGCATTTGGGAATTTTTGTCTAACATTTAGAAATGTTTGTATAATCTGTGGGTATTCTTGTCAAAATTATGTGAAATTATACCAGGAGCTGAAAACCTATGTCCTCCCAACAAATGTCTAGAACAGTTTTTACCTCTAAAGTCGATAGAGGTTTTGGACATATTTCCGGTTTTCTGCCTCTGGACCACTGTGCCACTTCTTTGATCTAAAATTCCTGCCTTCACTTGCCTCTACTACAACACTGTGCGTTATGTATCCATTTATTGTGTCTTGTTTATTTCGTTTAATTTTTACCCTCTCCTCTCGATTGTGTTTTTCCTTTTTGAAAGACAACCAAATAACATTAGTAAAAGGTGGCATCATAAATAGTCCGACAAACAACATATTCACTCATTCATTCTCATACACTCACTCACACTCATACAAACAAATACCAGTAACGACACAACAAGAACAGCAACAAAACATTCATTGAGGTTACCAATTACAGCAAGCAGACAACTTCAAGAGAACTTTCCATTGTTTAGAGGTAGGTATGAGACTGTCTGTGCGGTTGAATAACATGACCGCAATGGAGAAATTTTTAAATCCTTTAAAAACAGGAAACAAGCACAGGCACAAATACCAAAATACAAAACACCTGCTAACAAACTGTTATGGGTGACCATGCGTGTGTGTGTGTGTGTGTGTTTTGTATGCCTTGCCGCCATATTCATTACATTTATACAGTCAGTTGATGGTGCCTTGGTTCGTTCGTTCATGCATTCATTCATTTCTAGTCACTCTCATTTGGCATGAATGTGTTTTGTTGATATTATTTACGCTCACTTGTCGTGTCTTACTCCCCAAAGTTTGTTGTTGTTGGTGTGAATTGTGTTAGCATAGCAGTAGCAGGAGTTGCTTGGCAATGCTAATGGGTGGTAATGGGCTGTTGGGCGTTGTTAGATTTGTAAATTAGTCACCTTCGCTATGGACTGTGGCACAAGGGAAAAGAGGCAGGGGTAAACGAAGGTGAGCAGGCACACATATACACACATGTATGTGTGTCTGTCTGTGTTAGAGTAAAGGAGTGAATTTTAATAACATAAATATTTTTATTACGAGAAAAGTTTAGGGAGAGGGTTTACCCCATCCCCAAAAGTCATGTAACAAGTTTACACAAACACTCAAATGTATGAAAATAGACAGACAAAGTCAGAGTCAAAACACACAGACATATGCTTTAATGATTTTGGTAATATGTTTTATTTATCTACTTTTCTTGTTAATTTTGCATGATACTGGGGAGAAGAGTTGTTACTTCCCTGCCAAATGTATTTCTTTTGGCAATATTTTTTAATCAAATCTGTTATTTACACATGTATTATTGCTTGTTTATAAAGGTAGCTCATATAGGAACATATTTGTTTTGTAAATACATATTACACAAGTATCTACTTATGGCAATAAGGCAATGGCCTAGTCAAATGTTTTTAAACTACATATGTATATTAGAGAAAATTTATGAGTTTAATGGATAATATTAGTTTTGTTTAATTAAAGTTACCATAATTGAGCTGGAAAGGTAATGGATAATACTTTTTTAAGAGAAAAAAATGCCCAAATAAACCTTTTAGGGATATAAAAAAAATATATTTAAATTAAGAGTCATTTGACCAATAAGAGCTTTGTAAAAAAAAGGGGAATACTACTAGAATATGGTGTTTAGTAACCATAAAATCCAAAATGGAGCCATAATTGGTCGTTTAAAAGCAATATTGACAAAAATGTCTCTTGTAATTTCATTAAATTTTTTCAAAATAGTGCAGATTTCGGAGATGGGTGCACTTATTTAGGCAAAATTTTGTATGCCACCTTATGGTACCCTAAAAAATCTGAAATTGTTATAAAATTTTGGGATCAGATAACCTGGGGGGACGCCCCATCCCAGAACCCATCCGAATGGACATGTTTACCGGTTGGGACAATATGGGTATCAAATGAAAGGTATTTAGCAATTGGGTACACATCACGGATGTGAACATTCGCAAGTTATTGGGCTTTTTAAAGCGATCTGGATGGTTCAGCGGTAGATACTATAAGGCATTTTTCTTCTTCTGTTCCTGTGGTATCACAATGGATGAAAACGTCTAAGTGAGTCTGATGGCAGACTGCCACTTAAACCTAACCTAACCTATATCAGGTTATGGACCGATTCAGACCATATTTAACAACTATTTTAAATATTATAGAGAAAGTCGTTGTTCAGAATTTCAACCAAATCAGATATGAATTGGAATCTAAAAAACTATAATCAGGAGATCGGTTGATTTGGGAGCTTTATCAGGTTATAAACCGATTTGATCTATACCTGGCACAGTTGTTAGAAGTCATAATAGAACACCCCATGTAAAATTTCAGACAAATCGAAAAAAAATTGTGCCTTCTAGAGGCTCAAGAAGTCAAGGTCCAAAATCGGTTTATATGGCAGCTATATCAAAACATGGACCGATATAGCCCAATAACAATACCAACTGATCCACACCAATAGGAAATATACAAGTGCCGGTATCTGTCAGATGCGAAAGCCGGGCAATGACAAAGGAAATGCTCCAACGTCTCATCACCTTCACACATGCTATCACTTGCCGCACCGATTTTACATACGTGAACACCTAGTCCTATATGTCCAGTTATGATACCAATAGCTATACTGACGCCCTTCTTTCTTCCTTTCAGTAATAGCCTTGTCTTCTTACGATCTGGATCCTCCCATAGGATTTTCGCCGTCCTACCGACCGTTTCGCTGTTCCACAATGTTGCATGCGCATTCGTCGCCCACTCTCTTAACTCGACTCGACAGGCTTCGGGTTAACCAAGTTTATTGGATTTCATTCGACATTTCCTCAGAGACTCTATCTTAACATAAACTTTTGAGGGGTATGCATATGAGCATAATTCTTAAACATATTTTTTTTAGAATTAAAACACTATACAAAATTGTTATTCACTTAATTTTTGATTTTTTTCAAAATTTTCCCCAATTTTGTGCAATATTTTTAAAAAAAAAGTTTATGATAGGAACCAAGGTTGCAAAGTTTCCATGCAGTAGTTTGTGGTCCATCACTTACAATGAAATATTTCCAAACATTTTACAACATTTCATTCATTTGTGGCTTCTTGTTGTTGGTGGTGCAATGTAAACATTGGCATAGGCAAAACTATAATAAAAAGTAATTACATTTTCCGCATATCCAAGCACTCATACATACGTCAAAAAATGTTAAAGCCAACATTAATGAAAATGCCCAAGGAGAATAAAAAGCAATAAAAACACCGGAATCCTTGATTTTTATTTCCTCTCTCACAGCGGTTTATGGTAATGGCGGGAGCACGATTGGCCTGATGGGCATGAGTTACGAAAATAAAATTAAATAGTAAAGTAAATAGTTGGACCAAACAAGAAATTCAATGGAGAGCATTTCGTAAATACGAAATGAAATAGTTGATGTGTGTTATGACCAATTTACAAAAAAAAAAAAAAATAAATAAAACAAAAAATCCACTAGAACAAAAGTGGCTATATTTGTGGAGCATAAGGTAAGCAAAGGGGTATTTAAAAAAATTTTAGATTTCCTTTGGTTTGTACCGGTTAGAGTATTTCTGTACTTTGATTTTAAAAAAATTTTTGGGGAAAAAAATTTTCATAGAAATCTGTCTTTTATGGATATTAAGGAAAATTTTGTGGAAATTTCGTACCTAGAAAATTTTCAATGAAATTTTGCTTGACAACTTCGTCCTATGGGAAATTTCTCTATGGCAGCTATATCTAAATATAGCCCGATCTGGACCACATTCAGGACTGGAGTTGGGAGTCTTGATGCAACACACTGTTTTAAATTTCATCAAAGTCGGGAATTAAATGCGCCTGTCATAAGCCTAAGATCCAAAATCGGCAGATTGGTCTATATAGCAGCTATATCCAAATATTTTCCGATCTGGACCATTTTTGGTTTGGATAAAACTCACTATGACAAATTTCAAAAAAAATCGCGTAATAAATGCGCCTGTCATAGGCTTAAAACTCTAAATCACCAGATCGGCAGCTATATCCAAACTTTTCCGATTTTTAGTATTTGGGGAAGATTTAATGAAAATTTCGCCTTTAGAGAACATTTTATGGAAATTTTGTCTTAAGAGAAAATTTTATTTTATTTCTTTACGAAAACTACATTAAAGTTTTGTATTTTGAGAAAATTAAAATTTTGTCTTTCAAGGCAAAATGTTACGGAAAATTACTTAGGAGAAATGAGATAATTATACCCAGACCACTACTGTGGTACAGGGTATTATTTCTTACCAAAAAAGAGAAAAAAAAGAGGAGAGATGGGCCCAATGATCGACTCTGGATCACATGATGATTCGATTAAGCTATGTTCGTCTGTTTGCTGTCCATCTGTCTGTACGTCTGTCTGTCCGTCTTTTTTCCGTCTGTGTGTCCGTCTTTCTATCCGTCTGTCTGTCTGTCCGTCTGTCTGTCCATCAGTTTATCCGTCAGTCAGTCCGTCTGTATGTCTGTCTGTTTGTCTGTCCATCTGTCTGTCCGTCTGTCTGTCCGCCTGTCTGTCTGTCCGTCTGTCTGTCCGTCTGTCTGTCCGGCTGTCTGTCCGTCTGTCTGTCCTCCTGTCTGTACGCCTGTCTGTCCGTCGACTCAGAATCACATGCTGATTCGATTTAGCTATCTCCGCCCGTCTGCCTGTCCGTCTGCCTGTCCGTCTGCCTGTCCGTCTGCCTGTCCGTCTGCCTGTCCGTCTGCATGTCCGTCTGTCTGTTCGCCTGTCTGTCTGTCCGTCTGCCTGTCTGTCCGTCGGTCTGTCTGTCCATCTGTCTTTCTGTCTGTTTGTCTGTCTGTCCGACCGTCTGTCCGACCGTCTGTCCGACCGTCCGTCCGTCCGTCTGTCTGTCTGTCAAAAGCACGCTAACTTTCGAAGGAGTAAAGCTAGCCACTTGAAATTTTGCACAAATACTTCTTATTAGTGTAGGTAGGCTGGGATTGTAAATGGGCTATATCGGTGCGCGTTTTAATATAGCTGCCATATAAACCGATCTTGGGTCTTAACTTCTTGAGCCACTAGAGTGCACAATTCTTATCAAATTTTGCTGAAATTTGCATAAGGTGTTTTGATACGACTTTCAATAGACGTGCTAAGTATGGTTTAAGTAGGTTCATATCCTGGTATAGCAGTCATATAAACCGATCTGGGGTCTTGACTTCTTGAGCCAATAGACGGCGCAATTATTATCCGATTTAGTTGAAATTTTGCATAAGGTGATTTCGTTTAAGTAGGTTCATATTCTGGTATAGCTGCCATATAAACCGATCTGGGGTCTTGACTTCTTGAGCCACTAGAGGGCCTAATTATTATCCGATTTGGCTGAAACTTAGCACAAGGTGTTTTGGTACGACTTTCAACAGATGTGCCAAGTATGGTTCAAGTAGGTTCATATCCTGGTATAGGCGCCATATTAACCGATCTGGGGTCTTGACTTTTTGAGCCACTAGAGGGCGCAATTATTATCCAATTTGGCTGAAATTTAGTATAAGGTGTTTTGTTATGACTTTCAACAGATGTGCTAAGTATGTTTCAAGTCGGTTCATATCCTGGTATAGCTGCCATATAAACCGATCTGGGGTCTTGACTTCTTGAGCCACTAGAGGGCGCAATTATTATCCGATTTGGCTGAAATTTTGTGCAGCGTCTTCTTCCATGGCCTTCAACATACGTGTCAAATATGGTATGAATCGGTTTTTAGCCTAAAACAGCTCCACTGTAAACCGATCTCCCTTTTTTACTTCTTCAGCCTCTAAACATTCCTACTAGATTTGACTGAAATTTTACACAATGACTTCTACTATGGTCTCCAATATTCAATACAATTATTGCCCGAAATGAACCATAACTTGATATTGTTCCAATAATATAGCAATTCTTTTCTTTTATCCTTTGTTTGCCTAAAAAGAGATACCGTGGAAAGAGCTCGACAAACGCAAACCATGGTGGAGGGTATATAAGATTCGGCCCGGCCGAACTTGGCACGGTGTTACTTGTTTTTTATACCCTCCACCATAAGATGGGGGGTATACTAATTTCGTCATTCTGTTTGTAACTACTCGAAATATTCGTCTGAGACCCCATAAAGTATATATATCCTTGATCGTCGTGACATTTTATGTCGATCTAGCCATGTCCGTCCGTCTGTCCGTCCGTCCATCCGTCCGTCTGTCTGTCGAAAGCACGCTAACTTCCGAAGGAGTAAAGCTAGCCGCTTGAAATTTTGCACAAATACTTCTTATTAGTGTAGGTCGGTTGGTATTATAAATGGGCCATATCGGTCCATGTTTTGATATAGCTGCCATATAAACAGATCTGGGGACTTGACTTCTTGAGCCTCTAGAGTGCGCAATTCTTATCCGATTGGATTGAAATTTTGCACAACGTGTTTTGTTATGATACCCAATAACTGTGCCAAGTATGGTTCAAATCGGTCAATAACTTGATATAGCTGCCATATAAACCGATCTTGGGTCTTGACTTTTTGAGCCTCTAGAGGGCGCAATTCTTATCCGATTTAAATGAATTTTTGCACGAAGTATTTCGTTATGATATCCAACAACTGTGCTAAGTATGGTTCAAATCGGTCCATAACCTGATATAGCTGCCTTATAAACCGATCTTGGGTCTTGACTTCTTGAGCCTCTAGAGGGCGCAATTCTTATCCGATTTGAATGAATTTTTGCACGAAGTATTTCGTTATGTGCCAAGTATGATTGAAATCGGTTCATAACCTGATATAGCTGTCATATAAACAGATCTTGGGATTTGACTTTTTGAGCTTCTAGAGGGCCTGAATCGGTCTATAGCCCGATACAGATCCCATATAAATCGTTCTCTCTATTTTACTTCGTGAGCCTCTAGAGGGCGCAATTCTTATACGAATTGGCTGAAATTTTACACAGGTCTCCAACATATAATTTAATTGTGGTCCGAACCGGACCATATCTTGATATCGTTTTAATAGCAGAGCAACTCTTTTCTTATATCCTTTTTTGCCTAAGAAGAGATGCCAGGAAAGAACTCGACAAATGCGATCCATGGTGGAGGGTATATAAGATTCGGCCCGGCCGAACTTAGCACGTTTTTACTTGTTTTTTTTAATTTTGTCTTCGGAAAAATTAAATTATGAATTATCCGATCTCCCGATATGACTTTTTTGTACGATTTGGCTGAAATTTTGCACGTAGTGTTCTGTTATGACTTCCAACAGTCATGCAAAGTACGGTTCGAATTGGTCTTTAACCTGATATAGCTCCTATTTAAACCGATCTCCGGATTTGACTTCTTGAGCCCATGGAAGCCACAATTTTTGTCCGATTTAGCTAACATTTTGCAGATAGTGTTCTATTATAACTTCCAATAACTGAGTCAAATACGGTCCAAATCGGTCTATAACCTTATATAGCTCTCATATAAACCGATCTACCAATTTGACTTCTTGAGCCCCTGGAAGCCACAATTTTTTTCGATTTAGCAAAAATTTTGAAGTTAGTATTCTCTTATGACTTCCAACAACTGTGCTAAGTACGGTCCAATTCGGTCAATAACCTGATATAACTCCCATATAAACCGGTCTCTCGATTGTTCATATGCGGTTCCTATTAGCTTTAATTTTTGATGGTTCGACGGATGACAACTAAATTAAGTTTGTATAAATTTTTAGCATAATCCATGGTGTTGGGTTCCCAAGATTCGGCCCTGCCGAACTTAGCACATTTTTATTTTTTTTTTTTTGTTTTGATTTTGTTGTGATGAAGGTTTTGCCCCATGTCAGTTTTAAATTGTTGCATCACTTAATGCATCTGCAGTTGCCAAATTAATTCCTTTGTTTGTTGCTGCATTGAGGCATTCGTCTGTGTGGCTACCATCAACCATCCATCCATTTATCTATCCATCCATGCCATATTCGATGGCTGTGAATAATGATGTTTTATGTATGGCATAGTAACGCAGTTTTAAAATCATTTTTTCATGCTCCAGTAAGTTTACGAATGTTTTGCAATTACTATGCAATTTTTACAACCATTGTTTTTATTTATTTTTTATTTTTTTTTTTTAAATGCAGACAAATGCCAACGAATTTTCTCATTATCCTTTATTGTTGGTTTTTACCCAGTGCTGTACTACGTTTGTGAGAACTTTTTTTTCCTGGCAATGTGTAGAGAAATCCACACTTTTTCAACCTGATGTTGCCAATCAACCAAACAATTAAATAAATAAAATATGTTTTTAACTTTGTTTTTGCTCTGATTTTAAAGTAAATCCAGCACTTATCACTAATGGTGTTTGTTTAATGAAATTACACAAGATTTACATAAAAGTTATAGCCGAGAGATGGGTACGGACTATTAGCTAAGGGTTTTAATATTCATTATGCATTAATGAAAGAACGAGGTAAACAAATGTGGAATAAAGAACAATGTTGAAAAAGCAAAGGTTTTTGTAGACTACTTTAACTGAAGAAGAAAAAACAAGTAAAGGGGTGCAGAACTCGACAGGAAAGGATCTCATATAGCATCCATTATGAATCGGAATTGTCATGTTCGTTGCCCTGTATCTTTTTATAGGTAAACAAAGGATATTCGATAAGAATTGCTATGCAATTGGAGCAATATCTGGTTATGAACAGACTCGGGCCATATTTGGCTTCCATGTTGAGGCCCTTATTAGGAGCATTCCATTATCCGCAACCTGTGGAAGCGCCCGGTAGCTTGCAGCTAAAGTTTTCACGATACCAGTGAATTCTACACAGATCAGACCTCAATGTTCCAGCCTTTATGATGCTCACTGCTATCTCGTTCCGGGCTTTGGAACTTCTCTTTTCCCTGAGCTTGATTTTATACCCTCCACCTTACCAAGGGGGTATACTAATCTAGTCATTCCGTTTGTAACTTATCGACATATTAATCTGGATCGTCTCGACATTCTGAGTCGATATGGCCATATCCGCCCGTCTGTCGATATCCCGATAGCGGACGCACGCGTAAATTTATGATTTATGATTTTTTGTGTATGCTGTAAGGTTGTCATAGGTTGCAAGAACCACCCCCCATCCGGCGAGCTCTAGCCGTGCTCAACGCCAGCATACCGGCAAGGCACCACAACCGCGGATTTATCGTCCGGTAAATCCTGCACCTCCGAACACCACCATAACAAAATTAGCACAAATACATAATATTGATGTAGGTCGTTGGAGATTGCATACGGGCCATATCGGTTCAGATTTTATAGTTATAGCTCCCATATAAACCGTTCCCCCGATTTGATTTCTTGAGCCCCTGGATTTGGCTGTTTTTTGTCCGATTTGGCTGAAACTGAACATGTAGTATTTTGTTATGACTTTCCACAACTGTGCCAAGTTTGGTCCAAATCGGTCTATGATCTGATATTTGTAGCTCCCATATAAAACCGATCGGCCGATTTGACTTCTTGAGTCCTTATTTTTCCAAACTGCAATTTTTGTCCGATTTGCATGTATGGCCATATCCGTCAGTCCGTCCGTCTGTCGAAATCTCGATAGCGGCCGCTTGAAATTTAGCACAGATACTTTATATTGATGTACGTCGTTGGAGATTGCAAATGGGCCATATCGGTTCAAAATTAGATATAGCGCGCCCTCTAAAGGGCGCAATTATTATCCGATTTGGCATAAAAATTGCATTAAGTGTTTTGGGTTGATCATCAATAACTGTGCCAAGTCTGGTTAAAATTGGTTTATAACCTGATATGGCTCCCATATAAACCGATCTCGGATCTCGACATCTTGAGCCGCTAGAGGGCGCAAGTATTAGCCGATGTGCCGCAAATTCTGCATGAAGTGTTTTGTTATAACTTCTAACAACTGCTCCAAGTATGGCCCAAATCGGTCCCCAACCTTATAAAGCTCCCATATATTCCGATCTACGATCTTGATTTAGCTAGCCTCTAGAGGGCGCATTTATTTGGCAGAAATTTTTCATGAAGTGTTTTGGGTTGATCATCAACAACTGTGCCAGGCATGGTTTAAATCGGTTTATAACCTGATATGACTCCCATATAAACCGATTTCGAATCTTGACTTCTTGAGCCGCTAGAGGGCGCAAGTATTAGCTGATGTGCCGCAAATTGTGCATGAAGTGTTTTGTTCTAACTTCTAACAATTGCTCCATGTAAGACCCAAATTAGTTCACAACCTGATAAAGCTCCCATATATTCCGATCTACGATCTTGATTTTGTGAGCCTCTAGAGGGCGCATTTATTTGGCGGAAATTTCTCATGAAGTGTTTTGGTTTGACCGTCAACAACTGTGCCAAGTCTGATTGAAATCGGTACATAACCTGATATGGCTCCCATATAAACCGATCTCGGATCTTGACTTCTTTAGCCGCTAGAGGGCGCAAGTATTAGCCGATTTGGCTGAAATTTTGCATGAGTTTTTTTTACTTCAACTTCTAACAACTCCGCTAAGTATGGTTGAAATCGGTACATAACCTGATATAGCTCCCATATAATCTTATATCGCATCTTGACTTCTTGAGCCGCTAGAGGGCGCCACTATTATCCGATTTAGCTGAAATTTTGCATGAGGTTTTTTACTCCAACTTCTAATCTATAATAATCTTATATCGCATCTTGACTGCTTGAGCCGCTAGAGGGCGTCATTATTATCTGATTTAGCTGAAATTTTGCATGAGGTTTTTCACTCCAACTTCTAACAACTCCGCCAAGTATGGTTGAAATTGGTTCATAAGCTGATATAGCTCCCATATAATCTTATATCGCATCTTGACTTCTTGAGCCGCTAGAGGGCGCAATAATTATCCGATATGGCTAAAATTTTGCGTGAAGTGTTTTGACTTGACCATCAACAATGGTGCCATGAATGGTTTAAATCGTGTTATAACCTGAAATAGCTTCCGTATAAACTTATTTCGGATCTTGACTTTTTGAGCCCCTAGAGGGCGCATTTATTATCCGATTTGGCTAAAATTTTGCACAATGAATATCACTTTAGCCTGCAAAAGCCAAAAGCCAAAAGCATGGCTTCAGTCGGTTCATAACTTGGATAATCCTTTGTTAGTCTATAATCCTTTGTTAGTCTATAAGGAGATAGCGGCACAAAGAACTTGACAAATGCGTTCCATGGTAGAGGGTACATAAAATTCGGCCCGGTCGAACTTAGTACGCTTTTACTTCTTTGAGGTACAGGATATTAGATTGGGTTGCCCAAAAAGTAATTGCGGATTTTTTAAAAGAAAGTAAAGAAAGTTTTAAAAGAAAACTTAGAATGAACTTTAATCAAATATACTTTTTTTTACACTTTTTTTCTAAAGCAAGCTAAAAGTAACAGCTGATAACTGACAGAAGAAAGAATGCAATTACAGAGTCACAAGCTGTGAAAAAATTTGTCAACGCCGACTATATGAAAAATCTTTTTGGGCAACCCAATAAAATTCGGCCCGGTCGAACTTAGTACGCTTTTAATTCTTTTTATACCCTACAACACTACTGTGGTACAGGGTATTATAACTTAGTGAATTAGTTTGTAATACCCAAAAAGAAGAGAGATAGACCCATTGATAAGCATAACGAACGACTCAGAATCACTTTCTGATTCGATTTATCTATGTCCGACTGTCTGTCTGTCTGTCCGTCTGTCAATGTTAGTTTGTGTACAAACTACAGGCCGAAATTTTCATCCAGTCGTCTTCAAATTTGGTATGGGCGTGTTTTTCGGCCTAGAGACGAAGCCTATTGAAATTGGAAAAAATCGGTTCAGATTTCGATGTAGCTCTCATATATAAAGGGTGATTTTTTTGAGGTTAGTATTTTCATGCATTAGTATTTGACAGATCACGTGGGATTTCAGACATGGTGTCAAAGAGAAAGATGCTCAGTATGCTTTGACATTTCATCATGAATAGACTTACTAACGAGCAACGCTTGCAAATCATTGAATTTTATTACCAAAATCAGTGTTCGGTTCGAAATGTGTTCATTCACCGTAACGTTGCGTCCAACAGCATCTTTGAAAAAATACGGTCCAATGATTCCACCAGCGTACAAACCACACCAAACAGTGCATTTTTCGGGATGAATGGGCAGTTCTTGAACGGTTTCTGGTTGCTCTTCACTCCAAATGCGGCAATTTTGCTTATTTACGTAGCCATTCAACCAGAAATGAGCCTCATCGCTGAACAAAATTTGTCAAAATTTGAACACATTTCGAACCGAACACTGATTTTGGTAATAAAATTCAATGATTTGCAAGCGTTGCTCGTTAGTAAGTCTATTCATGATGAAATGTCAAAGCATACTGAGCATCTTTCTCTTTGACACCATGTCTGAAATCCCACGTGATCTGTCAAATACTAATGCATGAAAATCCTAACCTCAAAAAAATCACCCTTTATATTCGTCAGATTTGCAAGAATACTGCAATAAAATGGTCATTTGTTAACCGATTCTCTCGAATTTTGGCTGGAAGGATTTTCTTATAACTCCCGACATTACAGTTGAATTTCGTAGAAATCGGTTCAGATTTGGATATAGCTCCCATACATATGTTCGTTCGATTTGCAGTAATAATGCAATAAAATGGTCATTTGTTACCCGATTCTCTCGAAATTCGGCGGGTAAGATTTTCTAATGACTCTCGACATTACTGTTGAATTTCATGTAAATCGGTTCAATATTAGTTATAGCTCTCATATATATGTTCGTCAGATTTTGGGTAATCTGCAATAATGTTGTCATTTTTCAACCCTAGTTATTACAGTTTGAACATATTTTTGCTCGCTGAGGTCCATCAAAATGGTTCAGAATTGAATATTGCTCCCACATTGTACTTATAGGGTAGGTGTAGGGTATTATACAGTCGGCACCGACCGACTTTGGCCCTTCCTCACTGGTTTTATTATCCATCTGAACAACTAGGCCATCTGAAACAGTGGGCATACAAAAATCGATTTATAATAAGATATAGCATCCATATATTGACATCGCCCAATTTACACGTATAATTCAGGTGTACAACATCGCTCGAGTTTTGCCTTTCTTTACTTGTT
Organism: Stomoxys calcitrans; assembly: GCF_963082655.1. Taxonomy (NCBI): domain Eukaryota; kingdom Metazoa; phylum Arthropoda; class Insecta; order Diptera; family Muscidae; genus Stomoxys; species Stomoxys calcitrans. The sequence goes on along the minus strand of NC_081554.1, from coordinate 18,666,083 downwards.
TGGATAAATTTTTGTCTGACTGAAAATATTACCTTAAGCATTGAACTTAAATTGGATGAGCACAGAGAGAGCATATTTACCTGAAAAAGAAAAGAACGAATGGTTAATAAAGCGATGCGAATTGTATTAAATGTGTATTGTGTTAAAAGTTTAAAAATTTTGATTATGTTCTCACAAATTGAATGTAAGAATGGACCATTACACAGTTTTGCCAAATCGGAAAATCTAGGATATAATTCTGGAGCCTTTGGAGGGATAGAGATATGTACACGAAACTTAGCATAGTCAATAATGAGGCATTGTTTTTGTGAAAAAATATGCGAAGCTCTTTGGCAATGACCAACATTCAAACCCCATGGATCAACTTTTGGATCCATTGTTGTGGAAAAAAAAAAACTCAAAATTGACTACGTTGAGTGTCGTGCAGAGCTATTTTCAAGATTTTTTTCAATTTGGCAACACTGTTCATTGTTACTTAAATGAAATATTTTTGAGTTTTATTATTAAATATTCAATTTCCAGCTACAAACAAAAAATTGTCTGCTAAATTTAAATACTGCCGCATTTATTTAAAAGAATCAACAATTTTTATTACCTTCATCATAAAAATTCCAAATAATTTAATGATGGAACTCTACAATGCGAGTACAATAGTGAAATATTTTATTTAAATTCAATTTTATTATCATAGACAAAGGTATTAAAAAATTTATGACTTGGTTGCCACTCTCATGGCATAGTGTTGATTGTTATTGCATTTAATAACTCAATATGTAAATCGGTATCAGATTGAATCTGTATTTGTTATGCTTGGCATATTTAAATGTTAAAATGCATATGAAATAAATGTACATTAGGGTGGAGTGGGTAATTTAAAGTAAAAAGTTTGCCCAAAAAGTAATTGCGGATTTTTCATATAGTCGGCGTTGACAAATTTTTTCACAGTTTGTGACTCTGTAATTGCATTCTTTCTTCTGTCAGTTATCAGCTGTTACTTTTAGCTTGCTTTAGAAAAAAAGTGTAAAAAAGTTCATTCTAAGTTTTATTAAAAATGCATTTACTTTCTTTTAAAAAATCCGCAATTACTTTTTGGGCAACCCAATATATCTGCAGAGTGAACGTTAAGGAAAGAGTTAAACGGAGGCTGAGTGCGCTCTAATCTTGGACCTGGGGCGGTCCAGTGGATACACATTTCTTTGGTTAAGCTTATCCTCACCTATGGGCGTTTGGTGTGGCACCTGGCCCTGAAGAGGGTGAGTCTAAGCGGTATGATGGAGAAGGTAAAGGGTTTTAAGGCAGTGCTGATATCGGGGACAAGTAAGAGTGCCCCGAGAGCGAGAGCAGCACTTAACGCTACACCAGACCTTTCCACTTTTGGGTAGAGGTCGTGGTCTGCCTTCTAACTGAGGGGGTGAGGGACATGACATTTTTCCGATTTCGGGTATTCGTTTGTTCTGCGAAATTCCGCTGGAGTCTAATATCTTGATTTCTTTTTATTCGCCCTTTCGTTTAGGATACACCCTATTGTTTTGATGATTAATTTAAATAGCAATATTATTATCGCTCAACATATCACTTTTTCTGTTTGTCATCAATGATTGGTTACATTACATTGGTTCATTTGTGAATATTATAAGACACACTATGTGGATTGTTGAATATTCAATGGGCACGTAGATAGAGGCGCTATCACATATCATCAATCAATTGGACAGTTATGGACAAAGAGACTACAGCCAAAAGCCATACAAAAGGCAATATAAATTCCCATTAAAAAAATCAAAAAAAAATATTTTTTTTTCCGAAAAAAATAGTCTATGTATTGACAGAAGCCCAGCGGTAGGTTTGACAAACAAAAGAATGGTTATTTATGACTTGGAGTACAGCATATAACCAACTACATGGCAATCTATCAGTCTGTCTGTCCGTCCATCTATTCCCCCCTTTTAATACCACTTTGCATTTTAAGTACTTAATTAACGTTTATTAATTACTTTATTATTGTCAGATTAAATGACAATAATTTTGAAAAAAAACGAATTTGTTGTTAATGTCTTTTTTTGTTATTTTTTTCCCTTGATTTGTTTTAATTACCATAATCTGTGTTTTACATACCAAAACTGTAGCCGAGGTGTGGTTAACCCTTGAATAATGGCCAGAGATACATTGATTTGAGGTGACAATTCTCAAAGGTGGGGGAAATGTGGGCATATTTATGGTGTAGACTAGACAAAGTAGTTTATAAAACCCCAGGACTACAAATGTCTAGGGCTTATTAGAATTCAATAAGCATAGAAACTTGAATTCTATCAAGAGACTATAGTCTGGTCAAGTGGCAAATGACAGGTATAGATTGATGGACTGTCTGTGGGAGTCATATACCCTGATAAAATGTAAATGATATTTAATGAAAAATACTAAATGTTGCCCTTGAACATGATAAAGGTAAGAAACTTGAGCCCTTATCTTCTTCTTCTTATATATATAACAAGCAAAAAGGCGTTAAGTTCGACTTTGGATACCAACCACCTCGGGTATATATGTAAATCACCTTCCATCAAAACCCGGTGAAAATTGCATACCTTATGTCCCATAGCAGTTACAACGAAATTTGTTCCGATTTGGACCAAATACATATAAGCACAAGTCATTGTTCAACTGTGTATAACAAAATATTGGTCTAAAAATAGACCAATCTGGACCATATACAACATAGATGTCGAAAAGCCTAACATGAGTCACTGCTTCAAATTTCAGTGAAATCGGATTATAAATGGCCTTTTTATGGGGGCAAGACTTTAAATCGAGATATCGGTCTATATGGCAGCTATATGCAAATCTTGATCGACCTCGACCAAATTTGAAAGCTATATGGAGGGGCTTAACATAACTCTTTGTTCCAAGTTTCAGCAAAATCGGATAATAAATGTGGCTTTTATGGGCTTAAGACCCTAAATCGGAGGATCGGTCTATATGGCAGATATATCAAAATCTGAACCAATATGAGCCAAATTGAAGAAGGATGTGAGAGGGCCCAACGCAACTCACTGTCCCAAATTTCGGCGAAATCGGACAAGAAATGCGCTTTTGATGGGTTCAAAACTTTAAATCGAAAGATCGGTCTATATGGCAGCTATATCCAAATTTGGACCGATCTTTGCCATATTACAGAAGTATGTCAAGGGTCTTAACATAACTCATTGTCCCAAATTTCAGCAAAATCGGATAATAAATGTGGCTTTTATCGGCCTAAGACCCTAAATCGGAGGACAAGTCTATATGGCAGCTATATCCAAATCTATACCGATCTGAGCCAAATTGACGAAGGATATCGAAGGACCTAACACAACTCACTGTCCCAAATTGCGGCGACATCGGACAATAAATGCGCCTTTTATGGCTCCAAAACCTAAAACCGAGAGATTGGTCTATATGGCAGCTATATCCAAATTTGGACTGATATGTGCCATATTGCAGACGTATGTCAAGGGTCTAAACTTTACTCACTGTTGCAAAATTCGGCGACAACGGGCAATAAATGCGCCTTTTATGGCCCCAAAACCTAAAATAGAGAGATCGGTCTGTATGGCAGCTATATTTAAATCTGGGCCGATTAATGCCAAATTGAAGAAAGATGTTGAAGGGTCTAAGGAAACTAACTGTCCCAAATTTCAGCAAAATCGGATAATAAATGTGGCTTTTATGGGTTTAAGGCCCTAAATCGGAGGAACAGTCTATATGGCAGCTTTATCCAAATAGGGCCCGATTAAGGCCAAATTGAAAAAAGAGGCCTAACACAACTCACTGTCCCAAATTTCAGAAAAATCGGATAATAAATGTGGCTTTTATGGGCCTAAGACCCTAAATCGGAGGATCAGTCTATATGGCAGCTATATCCAAATCTATACCGATCTGGGACAAATTATGGAGTAATGTCGAAGGGCCTAATATTACTCACTGTCCCAAATTTCAGCAAAATTGGATAATAAATGTGGTTTTTATTGGCCTAAGACCTTAAATCGGTGAATCGGTCTATATGGGGGCTATATCAAGATATAGTCCGATATAGCCCATCTTCGAACTTAACCTGCTTATAAACAAAAAAAGAATCTGTGCAAAGTTTCAGCTCAATATCTCTATTTTTGAAGACTGTAGCGTGATTTCAACAAACAGACGGACGGACATGTCTAGATCGTCTTAGGTTTTTACGCTGATCCTTTATAGGGTCAGAAATGGATATTTCGATGTGTTGCAAACGGAATGACAGAGTGAATATACCCCCATCCTTCGGTGGTGGGTATAAAAAATCAATTTGTGTTTGTTTGTAGGTCTGTTTGTTTGTGTGTTCCTTATAAACTCAGAAACGGCGGAACCGATTTTCTTGAAATTTTCACAGATGGTGCAAAATGATCCCGTGATGAAAATAGGGTACCACATTTTTCGATATCGGAAGGGGGGGCGGACCCACCCCCTTACCCTAATTTTCAAAAACTCCAGATCACGGAAATGGGTTATGCGATTTAAGCTAAATTTTGTGTGCTCTCATATAGTACACTAAAAATAAAAATTTGGTATCCAAATTTCGGATGGGGTACCTAGGGGGGGGGCGCCCCACCCTAAAACCTACCAAACATATTTCTAGACCAATCACTTCTAAAGGGTGATTTTTTTGAGGTTAGGATTTTCATGCATTAGTATTTGACAGATCACGTGGGATTTCAGACATGGTGTCAAAGAGAAAGATGCTCAGTATGCTTTGACATTTCATCATGAATAGACTTACCAACGAGCAACGCTTGCAAATCATTGAATTTTATTACCAAAATCAGTGTTCGGTTCGAAATGTGTTCATTCACCGTAACGTTGCGTCCAACAGCATCTTTGAAAAAATACGGTCTAATGATTCCACCAGCGTACAAACCACACCAAACAGTGCATTTTTCGGGATGCATGGGCAGTTCTTGAACGGCTTCTGGTTGCTCTTCACTCCAAATGCGGCAATTTTGCTTATTTACGTAGCCATTCAACCAGAAATGAGCCACATCGCTGAACGGTGAATGAACACATTTCGAACCGAACACTGATTTTGGTAATAAAATTCAATGATTTGCAAGCGTTGCTCGTTAGTAAGTCTATTCATGATGAAATGTCAAAGCATACTGAGCATCTTTCTCTTTGACACCATGTCTGAAATCCCACGTGATCTGTCAAATACTAATGCATGAAAATCCTAACCTCAAAAAAATCACCCTTTATATGGGACTCAAATGAAAGGTATTTAGGATTAGAAAACATATCTGATATCCAATTGTCGGACCAAGTGTTAGGGGGACCACCCCAACCCCCCAAACACCCCTAAATCGGACATATTTACCGATCATGGAAATATGGGACTAAAGTTCTGGGGATAAACCTCTTCCCCAAAACACCCCTCAAACAGGACTTATTTACTGACCATGACAATATGGGGCTTAAATAAAAGGTACTTGAGTGTAGAATTCGAATCTGCTATCTAAATAAGGGACCAAGTGTTTGGGGGGCCGCCTCTCCCGAAAATATACACCAAAGGGGACAATTTTACAACCATAGCTATATGGGACTCAAATGAAAGGTCCTTGGAAGTAAAGCACGAATCTAATATCAATGTTCGGGAAAAATGTCTATGGGGCCACCCCACCCCTACAACACCACCCAACCCCCAAAACACCCCTAAATTGGACATATTTACCGATCATGGCAATATGGGACTCAAATGAAAGGTATTTGCGAGTAGAATACGAATCTGATATCCATATGTGGGACTACGTTTCTGGGGGTCCATCCCTTTCCCAAAACACCCAAAAAACAGGACTTATTTAAGGACCATGGGAATAAGGGGCTTAAATAAAAGGTATTTGAGTGTAGAATATGAATCTGCTATCCAAATAAGGGACCATGTGCTTGAGGTGCCGCCTCTCCCGAAAAACATACCCCAAAGGGGACAAATTTACAACCATAGCAATATGGGACTCAAATGAAAGGTCTTTGAAAGTAAAGCACGAAACTGATATCAATGTTCGGAAAAAAGTGTCTATGGGGCCACCCCAACCCCATAACACCAACCAAATAGGATGTATTTGCTGATCATTGCAATATGGGGCTCAAATAAGAGGATTTGTAGAGTGGAACACGAATCCGATATATATTTTCAAGGCCAACTCACTGAGTGGCCGCCCCATCCCCCAAAACACCCCCCAAATTGGTCATGTTTGCCGACTATGGAAAAACGGAGCTCAAATGAAGAGTATTTGGGAGTAGACCACGTATCTGATATTAACATTAGGGACCAACTGTCTAGGGGGCGTCCCACCACTATAACTATCCCCAAATAGGACGTATTTGCTCACCAAGACAATTTGGATCTTAAGGAGAGTGTAACTAAGTATTCATAGTTTTTAGGGCCAATACCCCAAACCGGACATATATGCTGACTTTTGCAATAAGGAGTTTAAATGAGATTAGAAAACGCATTTGATATCCTATTTTGAGGCCGATGGCAATATGGGGTTCAAATAAATGATACATAGATATATGAGAGCAGAGCACGTTGCTGATATATTTTCCGAGCTTAGTGTTTGGGGGATCACCCCACTCCCCGAAACACCCCTAAATCGGGCATATTTACCGACCTTGTCAATGTGAACTTAAATGAAAGGTATTGGGGGATAGAGCAAGAATTGATACCCCTTACCCAAAATACCCCACAAACACCAATTTTTTAGTGACCATCACAATATGGGGCTCAAATAAAGGTATTTGGGAGTAGTATCCAAATGAAGAACAATGTATTTTAGGCATCACCCCTTTCCCAAAACACCCCCAAAGGGTAAAAATTTTTCAACCAAGCCAATATGTGGCTCAAATGATAGATATTTGAGATTAGAAAACGAATTTGATAACCAATTTTGGGACCATGTGTTTGGGGGACGCCTCATCGTTCAAACTCCCCTAAACCAATGGCAATATGGGGTTTGAATAAATGGTATTTGAGACAAGGACACGATGGTGATATTTTTTCAGGGCCAAGTATCTCGGGGACCACCTCACCCCCGAAAACACCCTTAAATCAGATATCATGAGAATACCGGTCTGAAATGAAGTATTTCAAGAATTTAGTACACCTTATATCCAAACCTAAATTCGTAGACCAATAAAGATATGGGATTCAGACTGTAAGTCAAGCGATATACTCTTTTCGTAGCATGGTATTTCACTAAAAGCTCTTTAATTGTCGAAAATAAATATTTGAAGGAAAATTTTGTTCCATATAAAGTAAAAGAAGGCATAGCGGAGCGGGTCCGGTCCAGCTAGTGTCTTATATTCTTAAATTTTCTTTAATGAATATTTTTTCTGAATTTCCCTAAAATTTCATTGAACAAACCTTCTGCTTTTGAACTATTTAAGACTTTAAATCTGAGATACTATTTCTTATGCTATGCAGCAAATAAATGCCTGTTTACCTTCTACAACTGGCCCAAGCAAAAAAAAAAAAACTACCATGGCCATATATTTTGTGCTTATTTTCTCATACAATAAAATCGATTTATTTACTCATACAATTGGCAATTCCAAGCACTTCTTGGGTCTGGAATCGCATAAGAAATAATCCTACGGTAAAGACTTTTTAGACCTAAATACACACACACACACACACCCATATAGGCACATAATAGAAGCAACTTAAGACATGCCATAGGCAACAAAAAGGGACAACAAGACCAAACAACCAACAGGAGTCTAAGAATAAGTAATTTAACGCATGGACAAAGGGTTTACCAACATTCACCTAACAACCCATAACCCAACTTCTTTGCCTTTTCTATGTCGAACAACTATGTCGCCATCTGCCATTCTTAGACTTAGTGCTGTCCTTTGCAGCACAATTTAAATGTCCATAAAATATACCAACTTCAGCTTTATTTGCAGACAACAACAAAAGCTGAGCCCATATTTTCCAAAAAAGAAGAAAAAGAGGAAATCAGTGATTTGACCCTTTTTCTGTTTTTATTTTTATAAACTGCTGGTCTCTCTTTTCTCCCCTTAAGTGGGAAGTAGGGCATAGAGGCCATAAAAGGCCATTATTGTATATAGCCAACATACTGTCGAGTGATTTACTGAAAATGTCTTGTGCCGTTATTTAGAAACTTAAATCTTTAAATAATTTAAAATAATATGAAAAGAGTCTAATGAAATATTTTTTTTTTTAATAAGGAAAAAAGAGGCTCCAACTCCATGTGAAAAAATAAAAAGAAAACAAATAAAAGAGTGCTAAGTTCGGCTGGGCCGAATTTTGCTGACCCACCACCATGGAATCCGCTAAAAATATTGGGTTGCCCAAAAAGTAATTGCGGATTTTTCATATAGTCGGCGTTGACAAATTTTTTCACAGCTTGTGAAATGTGCATTCTTTCTTCTGTCAGTTATCAGCTGTTACTTTTAGCTTGCTTTAGAAGAAAAAAATGTAAAAAAAGTATATTTGATTAAAGTTCATTCTAAGTTTTATTAAAAATGTATTTAATTTCTTTTAAAAAATCCGCAATTACTTTTTGGGCAACCCAATATACCCTTACTAGCTGACCCGGGCCCGCTCCGCTGCGCCTTCTTTTACTTTATATGGAAAAAAAGTTTCCTTGGAATATTTATTTTTTTTCTCCTTTGGGGGTGTTTTGGGAAAGGGGTGATGCCCTAAATACATGCTCCTACATTTGGATATCAAATTCGTATTCTACTCCCAAATACTTTTCATTTGAGCCACATATTGCGATGGTCAGTAAAAAATTGCTGTTTGTGGGGTATTTTGGGAAGGGGGTAGACGCCCAGAAAATTGGTCCCGAAAATGGGTATAAATTTTTGCTCTACCCCCCAATACCTTTTATTTAAGCTCCCCATTGACATGGTCGGTAAAAATGCCCGATTTATGGGTGGTTTGGGGATTGGGGTGGTCCCCCAAATACAAAGCCCGGAAAATATATCAGCAAAGTGCTCTATTCTCACATATCAATTGGATATCGTGCTCTATTCTCACATATCTATTGGATATCAATTTCGTTTTCTAATCTCATTTAAACTCCTTATTGCAAAAGTCAGCATATATGTCCGGTTTGGGGTATTGGCCCTAAAAACATGAATATTTAGTCCCCCTCTCTTTAAGACCCAAATTGTCTTAGTGAGCAAATACGTCCTATTTGGGGGTTGTTATGGTGGTGGCAAGTCCCCTAGACAGTTGGTCCCTAATGTTGATATCAGATACGTGGTTTACTCCCAAATACTCTTCATTTGAGCTCCATTTTTCCATAGTCGGCAAACATGACCGGTTTGGGGGGTGTTTTGGGGGCTGGGGCGGCCACTCAGTGAATTGGCTTTGAAAATATATATCAGATTCGTGTTCTACTCTAAGATACCTCTTATATGAGCCTTATATTACAAAAGTCAGCAAATACCTACTATTTGGGTGGTGTTGATGGGATGGGGTGGCCCCATAGACACTTTTTTCCGAACTTTGATATCAGGTTCGTGCTTTACTTTAAAGACCATTCATTTGAGTCCCATATTGCTATGGTTGTAAATTTGCCCCCTTTGGGGTATGTTTTTCGGGAGAAGCGGCCCCCCAAACACTTGGTCCCATTTTTGGATATCAGATTCGTATTCTACATTCAAATACCTTTTATTTAAGCCCCATATTCCCATGGTCAGCAAATAAGTCCTGTTTGGTGGGTGTTTTGGGAAAGGGGTGGACCTCCAGAAACGTGGTTCCACATTTGGATATCAGATTCGTATTCTACTCGCAAATACCTTTCATTTGAGTTCCATATTGCCATGGTCGGTAAATATGTCCGATTTAGGAGTGTTTTGGGTGTTGGGTGGTGTTGTGGGGGTGGGGTGGCCCCATAGACACTTTTCCCGAATATTGATATCAGATTTGTGTTTTACTCCCAAAGACCTTTCATTTGAGCCCCACATTGCTATGGTCGTAAATGTGTCCCCTTTGGGGGAGGTTTTCGGGGAGAGGCGGCCCCCCAAACCCTTGGTCTCATATTTGGATATCAGATTCGTATTCTACTCGCAAATACCTTTCATTTGAGTTCCATATTGCCATGGTCAGTAAATATGTCCGATTTAGGGGTGTTTTGGGTGTTGGGTGGTGTTGTGGGGGTGGGGTGGCCCCATAGACACTTTTCCCGAATATTGATATCAAATTCATACTTTACTCCCAAAGACCTTTCATTTGAGCCCCAAATTGCAATGGTCGTAAGTTTTTCCACTTTGGGGGATGTTTTTGGTGAGAGGCGGTCCCCCAAACACTTGGTCCCATATTTGGACATCAGATTCGTAATCTACATTCAAATACCTTTCATTTAAGCCCCATATTCCCATGGTCAGTAAATAAGTCCAGTTTGGGGGGTGATTTGGGAAGGGATGGACCCCCAGAAACGTGGTCATACATTTGGATATCAGATTCGTATTCTACTCGCAAATACCTTTCATTTGAGTCCCATATTGCCATGGTCGGTAAATATGTCCGATTTAGGGGTGTTTTGGGGCTGGGGTGGTCTCCCAGCACTTGGTCCGACAATTGGATGTCAGATACGTTTTCTTATCCTAAATACCTTTCATTTGAGTCCCATATTGTCGTGATTAGTCTAAATATATGTTTGGTAGGTTTTAGGGTGGGGCAGCCCCCCTAGGTACCCCATCCGAAATTTGGATACCAAATTTTTATTTTTAGGGTACTATATGAGAGCACACAAAATTTCGCTTAAATCGCACCACCCATCTGCGAGATCTGGCGTTTCTGAAAATTAGGGTAAGGGGGAGGGTCCGCCCACCCTTCAAAAATTCAAAAATGTCGTACCCTATTTTCACCACGGGGTCCTTATGCACCATCTGTGTAAATTTTAAGAAAATCGGTTCAGCCGTTTCTGAGTCTATAAGGAAGACACAAACATACAAACAAACAAACACAAATAGATTTGTAAACCCTCCACCATAGGATGGGGGGTATACTAATTTCGTCATTCTGTTTGTAACTACTTGAAATATTCGTCTGAGACCCCATAAAGTATATATATTCTTGATCGTCGCGACATTTTATGTCGATCTAGCCATGTCCGTCCGTCTGTCTGTCGAAAGCACGCTAACTTCCGAAGGAGAAAAGCTAGCCGCTTGAAATTTTGCACAAATACTTTTTATTAGTGTAGGTCAGTTGGGATTGTAAATGGGCCATATCGGTCCATGTTTTGATATAGCTGCCATATAAACCGATCTTGGGTCTTGACTTCTTGAGACTCTAGAGTGCGCAATTCTTATCCGATTGGAATGATATTTTGCGCGACGTGTTTTGTTATGATATCCAACAACTGTGTCGAGTATGGTTCAAATCGGTCCATTATTTGATATAGCTGTCATATAAACCGATCTTGGGTCTTGACTTCTTGAGCCTCTAGAGGGCGCAATTCTTATCCGATTTGAACGAATTTTTGTACGAAGTATTTTATTATAATATCCAACAACTGAGCTAAGTATGGTTCAAATCTGTCTATAACCTGATATAGCTGTCATATAAACAGATCTGGGGTCTTGACTTCTTGAGCTTCTAGATCGCGCAATTCCTATCCGATTTGGCTGAAATTTTGCATGACGTATTTTATTCTTACTTTCAACAACTATGTCAAATAAGGTTCAAATCGGTTCATAACCAGATATAGCTGCCATATAAACCGATCTGGGATCTTGACTTTTTGAGCCTCTAGAGGTCGCAATTATTATGCGATTTGCCTGAAATTTTGTACGACGGATCCTCTCATGACCGTCAACATACGTGTTTATTATGGTCTAAATCGGCCTATAGCCCGATACAGCTCCCATATAAATCGATCTCTCTATTTTTCTTCTTGAGACCCCAAAGGGCGCAAGTCTTAGTCGAATTCGCTGACATTTTACACAGGTCTCCAACATATAATTTAATTGTGGTTCAAGCCGGACCATATCTTGATATCGCTCTAATAGCAGAGCAAATCTTTTCTTATATCCTTTTTATACCCTCCACCATAAGATGGGGGGTATACTAATTTCGTCATTCTGTTTGTAACTACTCGAAATATTCGTCTGAGACCCCATAAAGTATATATATTCTTGATCGTCGTGACATTTTATGTCGATCTAGCCATGTCCGTCCGTCTGTCCGTCCGTCCGTCCGTCCGTCCGTCCGTCCGTCCGTCTGTCTGTCGAAAGCACGCTAACTTCCGAAGGAGTAAAGCTAGCCGCTTGAAATTTTGCACAAATACTTCTTATTAGTGTAGATCGGTTGGTATTGTAAATGGGCCATATCGGTCCATGTTTTGATATAGCTGCCATATAAACCGATCTTGGGTCTTGACTTCTTGAGCCTCTAGAGTGCGCAATTCTTATCCGATTGGAATGAAATTTTGTACGGCGTGTTTTTTTATGATATCCAACAACTGTGCCAAGAATGGTTGAAATCGGTCCATAACCTGATATAGCTGCCATATAAATCGATCTTGGGTCTTGACTTCTTGAGCCTCTAGAGGGCGCAATTCTTATCCGATTAAAATGGAATTTCGCATGACGTGTTTTGTTATGATATCCAACAACTGTGCCAAGTATGGTTCAAATCGGTCCATAACCTGATATAGCTGCCATATAAACCGATCTTGGGTCTTGACTTCTTGAGCCTCTAGAGTGCGCAATTCTTATCCGATTGAAATGAAATTTTGCACGACGTGTTTTGTTATTATATCCAACAACTGTGCCAAGTATGGTTCAAATCGGTTCATAACCTTATATAGCTGCCATATAAACCGATCTTGGGTCTTGACTTCTTGAGCCTCTAGAGGGCGCAATTCTTATCCGATTGAAATGGAATTTCGCACGACGTGTTTTGTTATGATACCCAACAACTGTTCCAAGTATGGTTTAAATCGGTCCATAACCTGATATAGCTGTCATATAAACCGATCTTGGGTCTTGACTTCTTGAGCCTCTAGAGTGTGCAATTCTTATCCGATTGGAATGAGTTTTTGGCACCAAGTATTTCGTTATGATATCCAACAACTGTGCGAAGTGTGGTTGAAATCGGTCCATAACCTGATATAGCTGTCATATAAACAGATCTGGGGATTTGACTTCTTGAGCTTCTAGAGGGCGCAATTCCTATCCGATTTGGCTGAAATTTTGCATGACGTATTTTATTTTTACTTCCAACAACTGTGTCAAGTAAGGTTCAAATCGGTTCATAACCTGATATAGCTGCCATATAAACCGATCTGGGATCTTGACTTCTTGACCCCTAGAAGTCGCAATTATTATCCGATATGCCTGAAATTTTGTACGACGGATCCTCTCATGACCATCAACAAACGTGTTTATTATGGTCTGAATCGGTCTATAGCCCGATACAGATCCCATATAAATCGTTATCTATATTTTACTTCGTGAGCCCCAATGGGCGCAATTCTTATACGAATTGGCTGAAATTTTACACAGGTCTCCAACATATAATTTAATTGTGGTCCGAACCGGACCATATCTTGATATCGTTTTAATAGCAGAGCAACTCTTTTCTTATATCCTTTTTTGCCTAAGAAGAGATGCCGGGAAAAGAACTCGACAAATGCGATCCATGGTGGAGGGTATATAAGATTCGGCCCGGCCGAACTTAGCACGCTTTTACTTGTTTTGCTTAAGAAGAGATGCAGGGAAAAGAACTCGAGAAATGCGATCCATGGTGGAGGGTATATAAGATTCGGCCCGGCCGAACTTTGCACGCTTTTACTTGTTATATATAAGATTTGCTATGCTATTCTTTGAATAGAAAGCATTGAATATGATCGCGAGCCAGGAAATGTTAGAAAAATCACAAAAAAATTTATGTTTTTCTAAGATATTTCGTCAACCATGGGATTTAAAAAAAATCTCCGATAACATCCTTTTGTCACTCGTTTCTCATTACCCAGGGTTATGTTGATAAATCTGCAGCTCGGCATTTGATTCAGTTCAATTTGGTCATAACAGGGTACTATTGCTTTAAGAGCTTTAAGTTTTATATCCAGTTTTAAGTTTGTGGCGTGGCCTTCTTTACTGTCCTTCTACATAATCATTACCTTGTTGCTACTCAAAACATGACAGTGAAAACCTTCTAAGGAATTAAAAAACAAAATCACAGAAATGTCCTTGTTTTTCTGGTCTTTTGCCTGACAAACAATGTGTCATGTCGCATTGATACTTGCACAAGTACGATGTAGCAGCACGATTTCAATTTGAAACTGCTGTAAAGAAATCTGCTCCTCCCCCCCTGCCTCATGAAACTCAATACCCAGTAAATTGTTTAAAGACAGCTGAAAAACAAAGCAAAAACCAACAAAAATTCCTATGAAATAATCACTACGGACCGTCCTGTCGCATGGACATGAGGTGACAGTAAAAAATCGCTTGTCCAGCAGCCAGTAAAGTGAACAACAAGCCCATGTTCCATTTAAGCGAAGAAAAAAAAACCAAAAAAAGTCAGCCCCCCCAATGAAATGAAAAGTGATTTTGTGATAATAATCCTGCCAGAGATGAGTGCAAGGCAGAGGACTTTCTTTTTCTAGAGGGGGGTGGTTGTTACCATCAAAAATTGACATAATACTCTTCAATGGATCTGCTTGTCAAATGTAATCAGTGATGGTGACATTGCCTCTCCAACTCCCCCCTTCAACTCAATGGTATGTCTGAGCCATCAAATAAGGGAAGAATAACAACAAAATACCATTAAATTTTTTGGAGTTTTTGTTGCTGTTGTTCTAAGGGATTGCTGTTAATTGAAGTTTAATGCTTTGGCATTTTACACACCAGGCTCGACTTATACGACCCTGTCACTAGGCTGTGGATATCGTTTTTCAATTTTTTTCTTCTTTTTTTGTACTTGTCACTGAAAAAAAAAATGTTTGCAAACAGATCATGATTGGTAGATATTTGATTTTTTTTAAGGGGGATTGAATAAGGAAGCGCTACACCAGCTCTCTGAAGCAGCATATTTGATGATAGTGGAACTTTTGGCCACAAAGGTCTGGAATGGAAATTGATGGGCAAAAAGTGAATAATTTTCATTTTGGCAGGTTTTTGTTAGGTTATATAGAAAGCTCCCTTAAAATATGGAGCTCAAACAAAATTTCGATGTTGAAGACCTAACATTGTGTAAAATTTCAGTCCATTCTGATAAGAATTGCGCCTTGCAGGGGCTTAAGAAGCACAATCGGGAGATCGCTTAATATGGGAGCTGTATCAAGCTATAGATCGATTCAGACGATATTGGAGACGTATGTTGAAAATCATGGAAGAAGCCGTTGTACAAAATTTCTGCCAAATCGGATAAGAATTGCGCCCTCTAGAGGCTCAATAAGTCAAGACCCCAAATCGTTTTAAATGGCAGCTATTTCAGGTTATAAACCGATTTGAACCATACTTAGAACAGTTGTTGGAAGTCGTAACAAAACTCCTTATGCCAAATTTCAGCCAAATCGGACGATAATTGCGCCCTCAAGAGGCTCAGGAAGTCAAGACCCAAGGTCGGTTTATATGGCAGCTATATTAGGTTGTAGACCGATATAAACCATACTTAACACAGTTATTTGAAATCAAAGCGAAATAGAAATGGAACGTTATGCAAATCGAATAGGAATTGCACCTTCTAGAGGCTCAAGAAGTCAAGACCCTAGATCGGTTAACAAGGCAGCTGTACCAGGTTATGAACCGATTTGAACCATACTTAGCACAGTTATTGGAAGTCATAAGAAAAAACGTCGTGCAAAATTTCAGCGTAATCGGATGAAAATTGCGCCCTCTATCGGTTTAAGAATTCAAGATCTAAGTTGAAAGCTTTTGGAAGTGATTCCAAAACACCACGTGCAAAATTACAGCCAAATCGGACGAGAATTTCGCCCTCTAGAGGGTCAAGAAATCAAGACCCACGGTCGGTTTATATGCAGCTATATCAGGTTATAAACCGTTTTGAACCATACTATGCACAGTTGTTGGAAGTGATATTAAAACACCACGTGCAAAATTACAGCCAAATACGAGAATTGCGCCCTCTAGAGGCTCAGGGAGTCAAGACCCAAGGTCGGTTTATATGGCAGCTATATTAGGTTATAGACCGATATAAACCATACTTAACACAGTTATTGGAAGTCATAATGAAACGCGTTATGCAAATCGAATAGCAATTGCGCCCTCTAGAGCCTCAAGAAGTCAAGACCCCAGATCGGTTTATATGGCAGCTATATCAGGTTAAGAACCGATTTGAACCATACTTAGCACAGTTGTTGAGTGTCATAACAAAACACCTCATGCAAAATTTCAGCCAAATCGGATAATAATTGCGCCCTCTAGTGGCTCAAGAAGTCAAGACCCCAGATCGGTTTTAATGGCAGCCATATCAGGTTATGAACCAATTTTTACCATACTTAGCACAGATGTTGGAAGTGATATCAAAACACAACGTGCAAAATTACAACCAAATCGGACAAGAATTGCGCCCTCTAGGAGCTCAAGAAGTCAAGACCCCAGATGGGTTTATATGGCAGCTATATCAGATTAAGAACCGATTTGAACTTTGCGCAGTTATTGATTTTAGCCGTTCTTGGCACAGTTCGGGGAAGTCATCACAAAAGACTACATACAAAATTTCAGCCAAATCGGACAAAAATTGCGGCTTGTAAAGGCTCAGGAAGTCAAAACGGGCAATCGATTTATATGGGAGCTATACCAGGTTATGGACCGTTTTGGAACGTGCTCGGTACAGCTATTGGAAATCATAACAGAACACCTTAGGCTTCCAGGGGCTCAAGAAGTCAAATCGGGAAATCGGTTTATATGGGAGCTAAAACTAAATTTGAACCGATATGACCCATTTGTAATCCCCAATGACGTACGTCAATATTAATGGGGAGGCGATGGGGAGGCGATGAGGAAGCGATGGGAAGGCGATGGGGTGGCGATGGGGAGGTGATGGGGAGGCGATGGGGAGGCGATGGGGAGGCCACCGCAGAGCAATAGTTAGAATTTCCGATTTAAATACCGGCTCGAGCATCAGAAAGATTCTTCAGCGTTGGTTATCCCCCTCACTTATATCGCTCAGCTACACACCGTTCGGTCTCAAGTATAAACAGAGGTCCCTTAACATTAAACCAAACTTGAATCGTACAACACTCATTGAAATGCGAAATGTCTCCCTAGTTCCTTTATGAAATGCTCGTGAGCCAAATTTACAATCCCACTGTGCGGTATAGAGAATCCAACAACCAATCTTGGCTTTCCTTTGGTTTCAGTACTTGTTTACACTCTAGTCAATTATTGGGTTGCCCAAAAAGTAATTGCGGATTTTTCATATAGTCGGCGTTGACAAATTTTTTCACAGCTTGTGATTCTGTAATTGCATTCTTTCTTCTGTCAGTTATCAGCTGTTACTTTTAGCTTGCTTTAGAAAAAAAGTGTAAAAAAAGTATATTTGATTAAAGTTCATTGAAAGTTTTATTAAAAATGCATTTACTTTCTTAAAAAAAAACCGCAATTACTTTTTGGGCAACCCATATTTACTTTTCTAGGATTTTTTCTCCCACTGTGCGGCAAAGTTATCAAACACCTACTTTGCCTGCCTTTACACTTCACGTACTTGTTTACACACTTCACTTAATTTTGGGGTGTGTTGTTTTTTTTCGTTTATATCAATCAAAATATTTTCTTGTAAAATCATGCCATTCGAATTTTAATAAAATTAACTGAAAATGATTTGCAAATAACGATATGAGCAAGGCTTGGCTTAGCTAACTGATTTTGCTACTCTTTCTTAGTCTGTTGCAAGTTATGTAGTGGGTTATAAACTCTTTAAGGCCACTTTTATCAAGAGATGAGTTGCCTTACCGACCAAAAGTGTTAAAATGATTTAATTTGTTATCTTGTTTTGGGCAAGTTGGTGTCATGACCATCATCAAAAGTAAAAGTTATGCCATAGAGTTTTACAAAAAAAAAATTCAACCATTTATCAGTGTCTGTTGTAGGAGTCTCACAACAAAAACTCCTTTATGTAACATTCCTCCAAAAACCCATAAAAAAGGTGTCTCAACTCTGCTCTGCTCTACTCTTAGACTGTCTGTCCCTCTGTCTGTTTTGTCTGTCCACCTGCCTCTGTCTGTGTTGTTAGTCAAATTAAAAGTTAACACCAAAGTTTCATTACCCGGTGAAAGTGAAATTGATTTGGGGGAGTTTTTTTTTTTTTGCTTTATTTTTGCAACTGCAAATTTTTGCTATTGTTCAAAACATGACTTTTAACTCTCTGTTTCGCATAAGGACACGGACCCAGACTCGGAAGCAAAAGTTACAAGTGGACAAACAAATGTTTGCCAATTGCCATTGTGTCCATAATGAATCTTTATTTGTCTGGCTATACATTTTTAAGTGGCATTGTGTGTAAAATGAGTTTTGAAGGTAAGGCAGGGTGAAGTCTTGCAGTGGTGACATATGAAAAATGGAATACCTCGTAGCCATAGACTGACTAAAACAATGATTGAAAAAAAATGTCGATTTGAGCATAAAACTTAAGTCAGAGGGTTGGCCTGCATGAAATCTATTGGGTTGCCCAAAAAGTAATTGCGGATTTTTCAAATAGTTTTCAGAAGACTTATATGTGATGCTCAATATCAGTCTTATATGTCACACAAAATTGACGACAAGTGTCAGCGATCAACTTTTCCCCTTAAATGACTTCCATCATGTAAATCTATTATGACAATATGGGACTCAAACGGATGGTATTTGTGGTCCAAGGGCGCCACCGAAGCGCAGAGGTTAGCATGTCCCCCTATGACGCTGAAAGCCTGGGTTCGAATGCTGGTGAGACTAACAGAAAATAATTTTCAGAGGTGTTTACCCTCTCCTAATGCTGGTGACATTTGTGAGATACTTTTCCATGTAAAAAACATCTCCCCAAAGAAGTGTCGCTCTACGGCACGCCGTTTGGACTCGGCTATAAAAAGAAAGCCCCTTCTCATTGAGCTTAAACTTGAATCGCACAGCACTGGGTGATATGTGAGAAGTTTGCCCCTGTTCCTTAATGGAATGTTCATGGGCAAATTCGCATTTTAGGGGCCACCTTACTCGTATAGATAGGCTGAGAGACAGCCGGACATGGCTAAATCGAATCAGAATGTGATTCTGAGTCTATCGATATATTTATGAGTGGGGCTATCCCTTCTCTTATCGATTGTTACACAAAAATTCAGTAACTTGAATTACCATGTTCCATAGAGTGGTAGAAAATTAGAATTTTGCGGAAGTAAGTAATTATTTTATAACCTCCACCATAGGATATGCCTCCACCAAAAGGAATTTCGTCGCGTCGTATTTTTTGGCGCTCTTTTGACATTTCTCTTCAATAAGGTTTGCCGTTTCATTATGGAAAGATATACGAGCAAACAACGAGTCGAAATTATTTGATTTACACCCACAATTCAGAGTCAGTTGCCACAATGGTAAGAGCGCTTCATTCAAAGCTCATTTCTGGCTGAATGGCTTCGCGAATAAGCAAAATATGCGTTATTGGTCAGACAACAATCCACACGCATTCCATGAGTCATCATTGCATCCTGAAAGAATTACGATTTATGGGCCGGCGGCGACATTGGGTCGTACTTCTTCCATGATGAACAAGGTCGGCACGTTACTGTGAGTGGGAATCGCTGCCTTTCAATGATAATAGAATATTTTTGGCCCCAGTAGGATGATATGAACTTGTAGGACATGTAGATCCAACAGGACGGCGCCACAAGCCACACAGCGAATGACACAAGCAATTTATTGGAAATCAAGTTTGAAGAACGTGTTATGTCACAAAATGGTCCAGTCGATAGGCCGTCTCGGTCATGTGATTTGACGTTGTTAGACTATTTCCTGTGAGGCGACGTCAGGTCTGTGATCTATACCAACAAGCCGGCGACAATTGATGAATTTCGCCCGAATATCGAAAGCGAAATTGCAACATAATGCTTGAAAACCGTCGAAATTTGTGCAAAAGAAACCGACTTCCATGCATAATGGCCTCGAACGTACTTTCACAGGGATAAAGAATTTCATTGATATCCAACATTGTTTTTTTTTTGTTGTAAAAAAAAAAAAAAAAATTTGTAGCTCTCTTATTGAAAACCCCTTCATATTCTTGATCCTCTTGACATCCTGAGTCGATTAAACCATGCCGTCCGTCCTTCTCTGTGTCGAAAGCACGTTAACTTTCAAAGAAAATTTTTTGGCAAATAATTTGTCTCAGTGTAGGTTGGTTGGAATTGTAAATGGGGCATAACGGAAGATGCTTTGATATATTGGGTTGCCCAAAATTTATTGCGGATTTTTCATATAGTCGGCGTTGACAAATTTTTTCACAGCTTGTGACTCTGTAATTGCATTCTTTCTTCTGCCAGTTATCAGCTGTTAATTTTATCTTGCTTTAGAAAAAAAGTGTAAAAAAAGTATATTTGATTAAAGTTCATTCTAAGTTTTATTAAAAATGCATTTACTTTCTTTTAAAAAATCCGCAATTACTTTTTGGGCAACCCAATAGCTGTCATATAAATCGATCTCGGATTTTTATTTCTTGAGCCTCTAGAGGGCGCAATTCTTCTTTGATTTGGCTGAGATTTTGCACAAGGTTTTTTTTTTGTTCCTTTCAGTAACTTTACCAAGAACAGTCTAAATCGGTTCGAAACCTGATATAGGTCCCATATAAACCAATCTCCCTCCCGTCTGTCCGTCTGTCTGTTAAAATCACGCTACAGTCTTTAAAAATAGAGATACTGAGCTGAAACTTTGCAAAGATTCTTTTTTTGTCCACAAGCAGGTTAAGTTCGAAGATGGGCTATATCATATAGATAGAATCGCCGATCTAAGGTCCGATTTTTCTGAAATTTGGGACAGTGAGTTGTATTAGGCCCTTCGACGTTCTCCTTTAATTTGGCCTAGATCGGTCCAGATTTGAATATAGCTGCCATATAGACCGATCTCTCGATTTAAGGTCCGATTTTGCTCAAATTTGGGACAGTGAGTTGTCTTAGGCCCTTCGATAGCCTTATTCAATTTGTTCTAGATCGTTCCAGATTTGAATATAGCTGCCATATAGACCGATCCTCCGATTTACGGTCCTAGGCCCATAAAAGTCGCATTTATTATCCGATTTTGATGAAATCTGGGACAATGAGTTGTGTTAGGCTCTTCAACACCCTTCGTTAATTTGGCTCACATCGGTCCAGATTTAGATATATCTGCCATATAGACCGATCCTCCGATTTAGGGTCCTAGGCCCATAAAAGCCACATTTATTATCCGATTTTGCTGAAATTTGAGACAGTGAGTTGTGTTAGGCCCTTCGATAGCCTTCTTCAATTTGGCCCAAATCGGTTCAGATCTGGATATAGCTGCCATATAGACCGATCACCCGATTTAGGGTCCTAGGCCCATAAAAGCCACATTTATTATCCGATTTTGCTGAAATTTGAGACAGTGAGTTGTGTTAGGCCCTTCGATATCCTTCTTCAATTTGGCCCAGATCGGTCCAGATTTAGATATAGCTGCCATATAGACCGATCACCCGATTTATGGTCTTAGGCCCATAAAAGCCACATTTATTATCCGATTTTGCTGAAATTTGAGACAGTGAGTTGTGTTAAGCCCTTCGACACCTTCAATTTGGCCCAAATCGGTCCAGATCTGAATATAGCTGCCATATAGACCGATCCCCCGATTTAGGGTCTTTGGCCCATAAAAGCCACATTTATTATCCGATTTTGCTGAAATTTGAGACAGTGAGTTGTGTTAGGCTCTTCAACACCCTTCGTTAATTTGGCTCACATCGGTCCAGATTTAGATATAGCTGCCATATAGACCGATACTCCGATTTAGGGTCCTAGGCCCATAAAAGTCGCATTTATTGTCCGATTCCGCCGAAATTTGGGACAGTGAGTTGTGTAAGGCCCTTAGGCATTCTTCTTTAATTTGGCCTAGATCCGTCCAGATTTGGATATAGCTGCCATATAGACCGATCTCTCGATTTAAGGTCTTGCGCCCATAAAAGGCGCATTTATGGTCAGATTTGACAAAATTTGGGACAGTGAGTTGAGTTAGGCCTCTTGACCTCCCGATTTGAAGTCTTGGCCCCATAAAAGGCACATTTATAATCCTATTTCGCTCAAATCGGACACAGGGACTTATGGTAAGCTTTTCGTCATCCGTGTCGTATATGGTTCAGATCGGTCTGTATTTGGATATAGCTAGCAAAAAGAACAATAGTTTGTTCTATAAAATTAAACAATGACTTGTGCTTATTAGACCACTCACTGTCCTTGCCGAATTTGGTTCAAAACGGACCATATTTCCATAAAGCTGCTATGGGGGCTTAAGTTATGCACTGAATTATGTTTTCACTGGATTATGAAGAAAGGTGGTTTGCATATGTACCCGAAGGGGTGGGTGTCCAAAGTTCGGCCCGGCCGAACTTATTGCCTTTTTACTTTTTGAATGTTAATATGCCACAGTAGCTGAATCTAAAATTTGCATTAGTGGATTTTCATTTAGACTTTCTTATATTTGGAAAAATTGTTTTTTTGTCTTCGTGGCATCGTTTGGGGGATATGCCATTTCTCGTTGAGTGTTAAAATGTTTTGGGCGAAATAATGCTACACCGATATAGCTGATATATAAATCGATCTGGAATCATGACTTTTTGAGCCTCTAGAGGACGCAATTCTTAACCGAATTACTAAAATTTTGCATGCGATGTTTTGCTTTGAATTCTAGTTACGGTGCCAAGAATGGTTTAAATCGGTCTATAACATGATGTAGTTCCCGTATAATCCGATCTTCCGATTTGACTTCTTGAGCCCCTGGAAGCCGACATCTTTATCCGATTTGGGTGAAATTTTGCACATAGTGTTCTGTTCTGACTCTCAACAACTGTGCTAAGAACAGTCCGAATCGGTCTATAACCAAATACAGTTCCCATATTTTAGCCGAATCTATGGTGGTGGGGTCCCAAGCCGCTATTTTTGTCTAATTTGACTGAAATTTTGCATGTAGTGTTGTATTATGACTTCCATCAACTGTCTTAAGTACGGTCCAAATCGGCCTATAACCTGATATACCTCCCATATAAACCAAACCCCCCGATTTGACTTCTTGAACCCCTGGAAGCCGCAATGTTTAACGATTTCGCTGAAATTCTACTGAAAATTTCGACTTCACTTATATCAAAAAACCCAACGAAAAAAAAAGCCTATATTAAATATTCTCTTGTTCATTTAATCTCTTGTGCTGCCAGTACATTTGCAATTGCATTCTTTTGTCTCTATAACCAAGAGTGAGAGAAAGGAAACATTGCAAAATAAAGGATATTATGGGCATTTATATGTTGAAACATTAAATTATGGCCATAATTAAATAATTGTTGAAAAACAGACTCTCGACATTTATTTCATTAATTCTCATTGTGTTGTGTTTTTTCACTCAAGTTTTTGTTTTCTTGCAAGCCATTGTTTTCGGTAGTGTGAATGCATGCAGTGGCCGCTCAAAATGATGAAAGCACGAAATGATGGAATGATATCAGGAATTGCATGCATGAGAATCATTGAAATTGTGAAGCCTGCTGTGTAATGCTGCTGCGTATTGCCATGACGATGTCGAAATTAAACCAAAATACTCTTTGGCTTCCTTCCTTTTTATTTTTTTTTTTCTTGCATAAAAGGCTGTTGAGGCAGCATTATACATTACTGGCAGCATGAGCATGGGCATGGGCATGAGCATGTATTTGTTAATTTTAATGCCTATTATACATGTTTGCCTTTTTTTGCATATGATGCGTGTGTTTGTTTGATTGTGTTGGAGTGCGTGAATTCGAGTGCATTTGGTGGTTTTGTCAAGAACTGTTGAGCATAAAATGAAAAGCACTTAAATGCTGTTGAATTATTAATCAAGCCAAACTGACACCTATTCCCTCTCTCTCTCTCTCAATGTCTTACTCTCTTCTCTGCTGCGTAATGGAGGCCTCCTTATAAATGCAATGTGATGCATTTATGAAGCAGCTTCAATTCAGGGCATTGTTATTTGCGTTTTTAAGCCACTAGGGATGGCGTATAACAAAAAGTTGGCAAAATACAAATAAAAAGACATTTTTTGGCTATAAAAAGAAAATTAATGTAATTTTCTATTTAAACCAGATTTTGACAAAATTTCCCATGAAATTAAATGTTGACGAAATTTTTTTTAAAAAATTTATATTTAAAGAAAATCTCTTTAAAATATTTTTATGAAAACAAAATTTTGCATGAAAATCATATTCTGAGGAAAATTCTAAAAAAAATTAAAAAAAAAATAAATATGTAGTATACAAAAATTTATATAAAAAAATAAATAAATATATAAATAGTTATTACAGAAATCAAAATTTCCACTAAGTTGTTTAGGAATAAATTTTTTTTTATCAAATTCTTGCCACCTCTAGCTGTTACACACAATCCCATTTCTTGTTGCCCTCCTCCCTTTAAAAATTCCTGCCTGCCTTTCACTTCAAACATGGTGTCGTCTAAAGAGAATTTTTTTCCCTCAAGTGACACTTGAGTGCTGCATGCGTAAATTATCCTTTCGAAACAAAATATATCCTTCATGTTGATGACTCGGCCAAATGTGCATTCAAGACCATTTCACAAGGCAGAGTTGTGCTCCCATTCCGCTTCCGTCGATTTAAATGCAATTAACACTTTCAATTACGCATTTTTCGAAATTAAGACCAAAGCATTAAAAGTCCTTTCTTTTCTCGGGCTCATTCGAAAATGGCAAGTTAATTATTTTCTTGGGTTCTTTATTATTAAGGCTCACACTAATACTGTATTGTCATAGCAATTTTGTGGGTAGTACAAAAACTTCCTTCCTTCCTTGCTTCCCATGCCCAACATTTTTGTTTATTGAGCCAACCAATGCCCTAGCGGCTTTGTTGCTGGGCAGCCGGCCCACCACATTGCTAGGTGGAAATCCTTAAGGATTTTTTGTTGACCCAATTTCCTGTGGGTTTAATTTTACATTTTATTTTTGGTGTGTTTGGTTTTTTGCCAAGCACTTATTTGTTAAAAAAACCAGCCCTGGGTTAGAAATAAACGACAAAAATTATGTTGCTTCCATTTTTCCTTTTTCTTCTTTGGTGGCCAATGATAAGCACAAATGTTGACTATTTTTTTTAGGAAATGCGTTTTTGGTTTTCTCCTCCTTCTATTTCTCCCCTTTGTATTCCGTTTTTTTCTTTTTTTTTTCATTACATGTGAAAGCTGGCAAAGTTTCAATGAACTTGACAGCGAAAATATTTTGATTTAATTGCGTCTGCCATGCAAAACCAATTTCAACAGCCCACCATTGCCACCAAGTCAACACCAGAGTTAAGGCTTGCGAGGCCAAACAGAGACAGTGTTGCCATATTTACACAACTTTATGGGTAAAAGAAGCAAACATTTAAAACTAAACTAAAATTAGAAAAAAATGAAAATTGGACAAGTAAAAGCGAGCAAAGTTCGGGCAGGGCGAATCTTGGGAACCCACCACCATGGATTCCGCTTAAAATATTCACAAAACAAATTTAGTTGAAGGGCATAATTTTATTCCACATACCAAACTTCTGTCAAATCAGCAAAAATGAAAACTTTTAGAAGCCGAACAATGATGATCGAGAGATCGGTCTTTTAAACAGTTGTTGGGAGTCGTAACAGAACACAATGTACAAAATTTCAGCCAAATCGGGAAAAAATTGCGGCTTGTAAGGGCTCAAGAAGCTCAGGGCTCAGGTTATAGACCGATTTGGACCGTACTTAGCACAGTGGTTGGAAGTCATAATAAAACACTACATGCAAAAGCCAAATCTGACAAAAATTGCGGCTTGTAAGGGCTTAAGAAGCCAAATCGGGAGATTGGTTTATATGGGTGCTATATGAGGTTAAAGACCAATTTGAACTGTACTTGGAACAGTTTTTGCATGTCATAAATGAACTCCACGTGCAAAATTCCAGCCAAATCGGACAAAAATTGCGGCTTCCAAGGGGTCAAGAAGTCAAATCGGGAGATCGGTTTATATGGGAGCTATATCTAAATCTGAACCGATATTGCCCATTTGCAATCCCCAACGACCTACATTGATATTAAGTATCTGAGCAAAATTTCAAGCGGTTAGCTTTACGCGTTCCACCTTTATAGTTATTTCGACAGACAGATGGACCGACGAACGGACATGGCCAGATCGATTCAGAACGACGAGACGATCAAGAATATATGTACTTTATGTGGTCTTATACGAATATTTCGAGGTGTTACAAACAGAATGACGAAATTAGTATACCCCCATCCTATGGTGGTGGGTATAAAAATTATGCCGTGTGAGAATGGGTAGAGATATCTCTTTGAAATGGTTAGAGTTGGGGTGTTAGCGAGATGGATTGGAAATTTTCAAGAGTCTAGGTTGTCCGGGCGTCTTTGGGAAGGCCCCTAATATTGGTCACCTCAGGGTTTCGAAAAATTTTTGGGTCTGTTAAATCTTCGTCCTAAATTTTTTGCTGGATAGTGCTCAAAAATACCTACAAGAAATTATATTTTAGGTCTTCAATATCTTCTTTGGTTTCATTCCGTTTGCAACACATTGAAATATCAATTTCCGACCCTACAAAGTAAAGGGTGATTTTTTTGAGGTTAGGATTTTCATGCATTAGTATTTGACAGATCACGTGGGATTTCAGACATGGTGTCAAAGAGAAAGATGCTCAGTATGCTTTGACATTTCATCATGAATAGACTTACTAACGAGCAACGCTTGCAAATCATTCAATTTTATTACCAAAATCAGTGTTCGGTTCGAAATGTGTTCATTCACCGTAACGTTGCGTCCAACAGCATCTTTGAAAAAATACGGTCCAATGATTCCACCAGCGTACAAACCACACCAAACAGTGCATTTTTCGGGATGCATGGGCAGTTCTTGAACGGCTTCTGGTTGCTCTTCACTCCAAATGCGGCAATTTTGCTTATTTACGTAGCCATTCAACCAGAAATGAGCCTCATCGCTGAACAAAATTTGTCAAAATTTGAACACATTTCGAACCGAACACTGATTTTGGTAATAAAATTCAATGATTTGCAAGCGTTGCTCGTTAGTAAGTCTATTCATGATGAAATGTCAAAGCATACTGAGCATCTTTCTCTTTGACACCATGTCTGAAATCCCACGTGATCTGTCAAATACTAATGCATGAAAATCCTAACCTCAAAAAAATCACCCTTTATATATATTTCGGATCTTCGTCCGTCCGTCTGTTGTAATCCCTCTAGAGCCTTCAAAAATGGAGATATTGAGCTGAAATTTGGCACAGTCTCCTGATAAAGGGTCTGAAGCCCATAAACGTTTTTTTTATTACCCGATATCGCTGATATATGCAACAGTGGGGTTTTTTTAAGCCTCCCGACATCTGTCGCAAATATGGTTCAGATTGGACTATATTTAGATATAGCTGCCGTATAGACCGATCTCCCGATAAAGGGTCTGAAGACCATAAAAGGTTCATTTATTACCCGATTTCGCTGAAATTCAAATTTGTGGATTATTTTAGACCTCCCGATATTTGACCAAAATATGTTTCAGATCGGTCCATATTTAGATATAGCTGTCATATAGACCGATCTCCTGATAAAGGGTCTGAAGACCATAATTTTATTTTTTTTTATTACCCGATATCGCTGATATTTGGAACAGTGGGTTTTTTTAAGCCTCCCGACATCTGTCGTAGATATGGTTCAGATCGGACTATATTTAGATGTAGCTGCCATTTAGACCGATCTCCTGATAAAGGGTCTGAAGCCCATAAACGTTTTTTTTTTTATTATCCGATATCGCTGATATTTGCAACAGTTGGGTTTTTTTAAGCCTCCCGACATCTGTCGCAAATATGGTTCAGATCGGACTATATTTAGATATAGCTGTCATATAGACCGATCTCCCGATAAAGGGTCTGAAGGCCATAAAAGCTTTATTTTTTATCCAATTTCGCTGAAATTTGCAACAGTGGGTTATTTTAAGCCTCCCGATATCTGACCTAAACATGGTTCAGGACGGTCCATATATAGATATAGCTATCATATAGACCGATCTCCTAATAAAGGGTCTGAAGCCCATAAACGTTTTTTTTATTACCCGATATCGCTGATATTTGCAACAGTGGGGTTTTTTTAAGCCTCCCGACATCTGTCGCAAATATGGTTCAGATCGGACTATATTTAGATATAGCTGCCGTATGGACCTATCTCCCGATAAAGGGTCTGAAGGCCATAATAGCTTATTTTTTATGCAATTTCGCTGAAATTTGGAATAGAAGCCTATAAGAGCTTTAGTTATTACCCGATTTCGCTGACATTTTAAACAGTGAGTTTTTTTCTGAGCCTTTATAATTGGATATATCTGCCAAAAAGGACCAATATTTTATTCTACAAAATTGAATAGTGACATATATATTAGGCCACGAAATGTCTGTGCCGAGTTATCCAATTTTCACCTGATTGTGACGCAATGGGATTTGCATATATACACGATGTGGTGGGTATCCAAAGTTCGGCCCGGTCGAACTTAATGCCTTTTTACTTGTTTTTTGCTGGTATTTCTTTATAGGCAAACAAAGGATAATCGATAAAAATTTATATGCAATTGGAGTTGTATAAGGTTATAGATCAAATCGGGCCATACTAGTATTGGATGTTGTAGATCAAAGTAGACGTCATTGTGCAAAATTTCACATCGCATATGAAGGGCGCCTTATCAAGGCGCTCAGTAAAATCGGGGGATCGGTTTATATAGGAGCTATGTATATCAGTTCATAAATCGATTTATACCATAGAAGAAGTCGTTGTATAAAATTTCAGCCAAATCGAAATCAAAATTGCGCCCTCTAGAGGCTAAAGAAGTATTGTCGGGAGATCGGTTTATATGGCAGCTATATCAGGCTATGAACTAAATTAGAACATACTTTGCAGAGTTGATGGAAGTCATGTTAAAACACGTCATGCAAAATTTCAGCCAAATCTGAAAAGAATTACGCCCTCTAGAGGCTCAAGAAGTCAAGACCCCAGATAGGTTTATATGACAGCTATATCAGGTTATGAACGGATTTGAATCATACTCAGCGCAGTTGTTAGAAGTGGTACCGAAACACCACGTGCAAAATTTCAGCCAAATCGGACAAGAATTGCGCCCTCTAGAGGCTCAAGAAGTCAAGACCCATGATCGGTTTATGTGACACCTATATCAAAACATGGGCCGATTTGGGCCGTTTACAATCTCAACTGACCTACACTAATAAGAAGTACTTGTGCAAAATTTCAAGCGGCTAGCTTTACTCCTTCGAAAGTTAGGGAGCTATCGGCAGACAGACGGACGGACGGACATGGATAGTTCGATTTAAAATGTCACGACGATTAAGAATAACATTATGGGGTCTTAGATGCATATTTCGAGGTGTTACAAACAGAATGACGAAATTAGTATACCCCCATCCTATGGTGGAGGGTATAAAAAAAGTATTCTTAGAAAGGCCTACCAATTTCTAGTTGTATTTGTGTATAATAACCCTCTCCTTTCCTAATGAATACAAAATCAGCAATTTTTTCCATATTGGCAACACTGCCAATTTGAAATGTTTTACTCAGTCTTTTCTTCTTCTATTTTTAATAGAAATGAAATACCCTGCCCAAACCGCGAGGAGCTACCCTCCCGGTTTGGGTTCGCTAACGCCTAAACGACCTACCAGTTGGACTTTCATTCATTTACAAAATGTTCTGTGTTTGTTGGTAATTTTGTTACATTTCAAAATAGAATTTCCGTTTATTGACGAAAGTTAACGCACCGAGTTGGTTTAGGCTGTGTTTGTGTATGAGTGCGGTTGTCCTGGTGTTCTTTTATTATTGTATTTTCTGTTGTTTTTTTTTTTGCGTTGGTTTTTTGGTTTTTTCATTTGTGGTTTTTTTTGGTGGTTTGGTTTGCTATTTTTTCCTCCTCTACCATTATTTGTTTGGTTTGCTGTTTTTTTGGGGGCCATATTCGAGGAGTGGAGGCCGGCTGGGAGGTTTGTGGACTCTTTGGTATATGAAATTGTAGGGTCCAAAAAATCCTTTTGTTATTATCCTCTCTATGGCTCTTCAAATGAAAAAACCACTTACACACAAGGGAGAGAAAAAACCGTTGAAATTAAAATCTATGCAGTAATTAAATGGGGATAGGTGTTAAAGGGCCAAGCTAAAAAAGGGAAACGTGTATAAATGTTAAAGGGGAAGAGTGTAACCATTTAGGGATATTGGGCCACTCTCTTATAATGCAAGGCTTAGGAATTAGGAAAATCAAGATTCACAGCTTCATAGGGGAAATAAATTGCCCACACATCTACAGATCTGTCACTAAGATCTAATCTCTAAAACCAATTGATTTCAGGCTATAAGTCGGCAGCAAAACATAACAGGGGTTTTCCTCCTCCCAACTTCCCATTCTAAAATGCTGTTATCTTAACTCTGTCATGAATCATTCAACAAATGTTTCTTTAAGCTATTATGATGCACATATTTCCAGCAATTAAAAACTCAATAATAACTTTTCCCACCCTTTAAATGTTCAGGGAAAGGGAAGGAAAACGCCTCTTGACAAATCTTTCAAACATTTTTATTGAAAAATTGTTCGAAATCAAAATTGAATTATAAACAAGTGTATGTGGAATATCACAAAGTGAATACAAATTATCATATCACCACTTGAAATACACACAAAAAAACCATAATAACAACAAAAACCACAATAGCAACAACCTCGGTAGCCACAGAAACAAATAGGCGGTCGCCAATGTTTGATCATCAATAAATAACATTAAATAACTCAATTACAAATTCCCACAATTGATTAAAACACCCTATGGGGGGGCAGAAAGGGCAGCTATGGCAGACATGGAAGCTAAAAACATATTTTGATGGCATAATCATTTATGGAATAAAAATGAAAAAAAAAAAACAACCATAAAAACATGAAAACCTATTTCCCTTTGACGATGATGATGATGGTGGGGGAAACAGTGCTTAAACAGTGGCTATCAGTATTTACATTTCACAGACAATGCGTTTTGTATACAAACAAATTAGACAATAATATTAAAGTACGGCTTATTGAATAGGCGGCTTGGTGTGTGTGAGAGAGAGAGAGGGAGCACACTATATGTTAAAAAGTTGATAACAAATAATGTGAGAATCGCAAACAGAGTTGCCGTAGAATTTAAACGCTGTTAAAAGGTCTTAACATTTTTTTGCATACAGTAAATAAAATGATTTCAAAAATAATTCATATAAAAAAAAATAAAAAATTAAATTAAATAAAAATAAAATAAAATAAAATAAAATAAAATAAAATAAAATAAAATAAAATAAAATAAAATAAAATAAAATAAAATAAATTAAAATAAAATAAAATAAAATAAAATAAAATAAAATAAAATAAAATAAAATAAAATTAAATAAAATAATATAAAATAAAATAAAATAAAATAAGTAAAATAAAATAAAATAAAATAAAATAAAATAAAATAAAATAAAATAAAATAAAATAAAATAAAATAAATTAAAATAAAATAAAATAAAATAAAATAAAATAAAATAAAATAAAATAAAATAAAATAAAATAAAATAAAATAAAACAAAATAAAATAAAATAAAATAAAATAAAATAAAATAAAATAAAATAAAATAAAATAAAATAAAATAAAATAAAATAAAATAAAATAAAATAAAATAAAATAAAATAAAATAAAATAAAATAAAATAAAATAATATAAAATAAAATAAAATAATATAAAATAAAATAAAATAAAATAAAATAAAATAAAATAAAATAAAATAAAATAAAATAAAATAAAATAAAATAAAATAAAATAAAATAAAATAAAATAAAATAAAATAAAATAAAATAAAATAAAATAAAATAAAATAAAATAAAATAAAATAAAATAAAATAAAATAAAATAAAATAAAATAAAATAAAATAAAATAAAATAAAATAAAATAAAATAAAATAAAATAAAATAAAATAAAATAAAATAAAATAAAATAAAATAAAATAAAATGAAATAAAATAAAATAAAAATAAAAAATAAAATAATATAAAATATAAAAAAAAAATAATATAAAAAAAGTAATATGAAATAAAATAAAATAAAAAAATTAAATAAAAAAATAAAATAATATAAAAAATAAAATAAAATAAAAAATAAAATAAAACAAGTTAAAACGTATTAATTTCGGCCGAGCCGAACTTTGGATACCCACTACCATGGATAAATTAACCATCCGCTTTTATTACAACTCCGCTATGCAAATGGGGGCTGGCCTGGATCATATTTGATTCTGGTTCCGAGAATTTTTATACAAGTCAGGCAGCAAATCCTCTTTTTATGGGATTAAGACCCCAAATTGAAAGATCGGTCTATATGGCAGCTATATCTAAATATAGTGTGATCTGAACCATATGCTGGTCCGACAACGGAAGGCTTAATACCAGCCACTTTGTCAAATTCCAGCGATATCGGGTAATAAATTCAACTTTTATAGGCTACAGACCCTTAATCGGCAGATCGGAATTGCGGCTTTTATAGGCTTAAGACCCTAAATCGGCAAATCAGTCTACATGGCATCTATATCTGGATAAAGACCTACCTGACACATATTGGCATCGGGAGGCTTTAATTAACTCACTATTTAAAATTCAAACACAATTGGTCAATATTTGCTGCTTTTATGGACTTAAGACTACAAAACGGAATATCGGTCTATATGATAGCTATATCTAAACATGATCCGATTCGGTTTAAAACAATGTTTCTAATTTAATCGAAATCGGATATTAAATTCGCCTGTTACGGGCTTAAAACCCTAAACCGTCATATGGGTCTATATGGCAGCCATATGTAAATATGGTCCGATATGGGCCATTTTCGATTTGAATATCGGTACCCTAATACTTTTTGTTTGAAATTTCAGCGAAATCGGATAAAAAACGCAGCTTTTCGGGCTTAAGACCCCTAATCGATCGATCGACCCCAGATCGGTCTATATGGCAGCTATATCCAAATATAGTGCGATGTGGCCCATTTAAAAACTTAGCCTGCGTATAGAAGAAATACGAGTCTTTGCAAAATTTTAACTTAATATCTCAATTTTTTAAGACTGTTGCGTAATAACAACTGACGGACACACGGATGGAAAGACAGACACAAGGACATCGTTAAAACGTCCTAGAATCTTACAATGATCAGAGACCTTGAAGGCCCGAAATGGATATTTCGATCTGTTGCAAGCGGAATGACTAAATGGATATAGTCCCTATCCTATGGTGGTGAGTATAAAAAACTTTTCTGTCTTAGACCAAGGACCCACACGTAAATTTAAAAAATCATTTTCCGCACTTCTTTTCGTCTACACAGTGTCTGTCCAATTCGCCAGATGTCAATGCGATGGATTTTTCTATTTTAGCCAATTTTGATGTCAAGGTAAGGTAATGCTAATTTGCCCATGAACATTTCATTAAGGAACAGGGGTAAACTTCTCACATATCAATAAGTGCTGTCCGATTCAAATTAAAACTCAATGATAAGAGATCTCCTTTTTATAGCCGAGTCCGAACAGCGTGCTGCGGTGCAACACCTCTCGACATAGGACCTCACAAATGTCGCCTGCATTAGGAGGGAATAACCGCTCTGAAGCAGATGATGTTGTAATACTTCTTAGGGGTAAGAATATGAACCAGCCATGCAGAAGGGCCAAAGGGGCCATGCATATGGCATATGACTGGGCTAGACTCAGGGGTCTCAATGTTAACCCAGAGAAGACTTAAATGACTGTTCACGAGGGAGACGAAGGTGGGCCAACTTGACGCACCACATTTCCTCAATAAAACGATTTCGATATCTGCCTAGGTCAAATATTTAGGAGCCATCTTGGATAGGAAACTGTATTAAAAGTGTCATATTCAGGAGCGTTCCGAAAAAGCTCATAGATGTTGGGCAATATGTAGGCTCGCAATGGGGCCTGAATCGGAGGATAGTCCACAGGCTGTACAGGAGCGTATTTAGACCAATTCTTATTTACGCCTCAGTAGTTTGGTGGACTGCTATGACGAAAAAGTGCAACATAAGGACCATAAAGCAGGCTATAAGACTTAAGGCGATAGGAGAATGGATTGAGGATGGGAGCAGCTCATACCATCGCGGTATAATCGAGGTGACGATAGAAAACCTGGAAGGAAGGGAAGAAGTTTCCAATGGGATACCTGAGACGACAGTTGAGGCCGAGTGTGAGGCACTGCTGCCAGCGGCACAATCTTGGAATGACGATACCCTAGTATTGCCATCTAGAAGATCATGTTACACAGATGGATCAAAGCTAAAGGACAGAGTGGGCCTGGGGGTCTTCATTGAGAACCCAGGAACTGAGATCTGTTTTAGACTACCTGACCATAATACGGTCCTGCAGGCAGAGATCCGGGCGATCACGGAAGGCGTGAGGTGGTGTGGTGGAGTGTGAACATTTCTACAGACAGTAAAATGGCCACAAGACAATAACAATAATGAAGGTAAGGTCACAAACAGTCTTGCAGTGTAAGAAGGAAATTAACGCCTTCTCTGAGGATGACTTTATCCGCATCGTTTAGGTACCGGACCATGTCTACGCAGTCCGATGTAAGGGCATGGGCGACGAACACGCTTGTAACACTGTGGAACAACGAAACAGTCGGTAGGACTTCGAAAATCCCTTATGGTGATCCGGATCGTGAGAGGTCGAGGCTGTTACTGAAAGAAAGTAGGAAGGAGGTCAGTATAGCTTTTGGTATCATAATGGGACACATAGCATGTGTAGGGCATGTGGGAAAGATGATAAGACATTGGACCATTTCATATGTCAATGCCGGCTTTCACGGCTAAAAGAAACCTGTCCCCACCTTACACAATACCAGATATGAACCAACTTAGGGGAGTGGTATGGAATACAATTAGGGATTTTGTAAGTAGCACGGAATTCTTAACTCAAAATTTCCTTTTTATACCCACCACTAATCTTGTCATTCCGTTTGTAACACCACAAAATATTGTTCTGGGACCCCATAAAGTATATATATATTCTGGATCGTCTCGACCCTCTAATTCGATCTAGCCATGTCCGTCCGTCCGTCTGTCGAAATGAAGATAGCGGTCGAACGCCTAAAGCTAGACGCTTGAAATTTTGAACAGATACTTAGTATTGATGTAGGTCTTTGAGGATTGCAAATGGGCGATATTGGTTCAGATTAAGATATAGCTACCATATAAACGGTCTCCCGATTTGACTTTTAGAGCCCCTGGAAGCTGCAACTTTTTAAGCCCTTACAAGACGCAATTTTTGTCCGCTTTGGCTGAAAATGGAAAGCGGACAAAGGATAAAAATTATTTTGTGTAAATTTTTAGGAGAATTGATGGTGGTTCGCAAGATACGGCCCGAGTAAACCTAGCACGCTTTCACTTGGTTTTTTTTCAAAGAAAATTTCAATGTTAATTAATACAATTATATTTTAACGAAATTTTCATGAAAATCAAATTTTTACAAAACTTTTTGGACTAAATTCTCTTCATTATTTTCCAGCAAAATTAAACTTCGATGAAGACTTCTATGAATATCTTATTGTAAGGAAATTTTGCTAACTATTAACACCCATGAGCATTCCATTTAGGAACAGGGAACACATATTTCATATCAATGAGTGCAATCCGATTCAATTTTAAAATCTTAAATGATAAGGAAGTCAATCTATTTATTGCCTAGTCTAAAAGGCGTGCTGCAACATTACTTAGTAGAGAAATTTTTTATAGCTGGATATTTTACAAATTTTCCCCACAACAGCTGGATTTTTTTCTGATTTTTACCCAGGCACTTTGGGGGAAAATAATATTTTAAGCAAATTTCTATAAAATATCTAACTTTTTTCCTAAATGATTTCCTAAATCAATTATGGACGACCTAATCTAAAAATTTAAATTTTGTGTGTATTAAAATTTAAATTATTTTTTAATTTTTTACGATAAATGTTTCAAAACTCCGAGAAAATTTCTATTTCGATCCAATCTAATAAAAAAATTTTGAATAAATATTTACATAAATCAAATTTAAACTCAATTTTCTTAAATTCAACGACGAAACTTTCCAACCAAAAAATTAATTGTAACATAATTTTTATTCAAAAGACCTCAAAAATATATATTTTTTTTTTCGATCATTCCTTGAGTAAAAAATTTCGACAAAAATTACTCTACAAATTAAATAGCGACGAATGAAAATAACTATTAGACGATTATTTGTATGAAAATTTAATTTCTCTCTTGATAAGCTTTAAGTATTAAAATGTTGGTTGGCATAATAGAAAAATCCTTTGATGTGTTGCATCACATGGTTTAAAACTGTTCCACAATAAGAGCTTTGTGTTTATGGTTATCTTTTGTATACAATTATTGAGTTCCCATTACTAATGGCAACACTTTTTTAACGCCATAAGCCAATGGGGTCTGTCATATTTACGCTCTTAATAAAAACATCATTTGGCAATGTTCTTTCTCTCTCACAACCATACATACATACATATGAAACTATAAGTGAGTGCATGAGAATGTTTTTATGCTCACATACTTAAAACATAATCCTATTAACATCTTAATAGGCATTGTTGTTGCCCATTATGTTCTATTATTATTATGAGTACCACTACTACTACCACTACTTCTGCGACTACTACAACTATTATAGTTATTAATAATCATAATACTAGTGCTTAGCGTAGTGAAGTAGCCAACGGCGACAACAAACAGCATATCAACTTACATAGAACAACAATAATAACAACAAAACCAGCAATCAAATAATAACAACAATAATTTAATTATGAGCCGCAAGTAGCAGGACATTGAAACTCCATTGGCTACGACGATGATGACGACGACGACAGCGATGACGACGGCGACGACAACAGCGACGACAGCGACAGCGACGACGACTACGACTTATGTTAATGAGTGTCAATAATAATAAGGGGTCCTACAGATGATACAAGCGAACGCAGATAATTGAAGGGAAATTATCATAAATAGAAACTTCATCATCACTTAATTATATATAAGAACACTATTACAAGAATATGAGAAGCAAAACAAAAATTGAATACAAAAATACGAAAGGAGAATACTGAAAATGGAATTAATTTATTTTTTTGTATTAAAGAACATGAATTATTGAAATGGGTCACTGGGAAGGTCTTCCCAGAAAATGTATCGTAGTATGTTAAGGAATGTTAAAACAAACTACAAATAAAAAAAATCACTTTAACCATTTAATTTTAGCAAAAATTCTATTTTCATTTTTTCACCCCCCCCACCAGCCATATTCCAACGAAACTGAAATTTAAGCCCTTTTTGGCATTTTTGTCATAGGACAATATAAAATTTCAATCTCAGCTACACTTGGCTACATGAAGCCGGAACAGCCTCAGGAGGGTTTTTAAACTTTTGCATGTATGCATGAAGGATTTAAGGGCTATAAACTCTCTCTGTCTCATATATGACTTGGGAGTAAGGACAATGGAGCAGAAAACAAGTAAAAGCGTGGTAAGTTCGGCCGGGCCGAATCTTATATACCCTCCACCATTGATGGCATTTGTCGAGCTCTTGCCACGGTAACTCTTTTTAGGCAAACAAAGGATAAAAGAAAGAAAAGTTATTGTAAACAACATCCAGTTATGGTTCATTTCGGACCATAATTGAACTGAATATTGGAGACCAATGTGTAAAATTTCAGCCAAATCTATTAAGGATTGCGCACTTTATGGGCTGAAGAAGTAAAATAGGGAGATCGGTTTATAGGGGAGCTGTATTAGGCTATAAACCGATTCATGCCATATTCGACACGTATATTAAAGGTCATTAGAGAAGCCGTTGAACAAAATTTCAGCCAAATCGGATAATACTTGCGGCCTTTAGAGGTCGAAGAAGTCACGACCCCAGATCGATTTATATGGCAGCTATATCAGGTTATGGATCGATTTGAATCATTCTAAATACAGTTGTTGGAAATCATAACAAAACACGTCATGCAATATTTCCACCAAATCGGATAAGAATTGCTCGCTGTAGAGGCTCAAGAAGTCAAGACCTCAGATCGCTTTATATGGCAGATATATCAGGTTATGGACCGATTTGAACCATACTTAGTAGAGTTGTTGGGAGTCATATTAAAACACCTCGAGCAAAATTTCAGCCAAATCGGATAAGAATTGCTTTCTCTAGTGGCTCAAGAAGTCAAAACCCTAGATCGGTTTATATGGCAGCTATATCAGGTTAAAAACCGATTTCAACCATACTCAGCACAGTTGTTGGAAGTCATCACAAAACACCTCATGCAAAATTTCGTTCAAATCGGAAAAAAATTACGTTCTCTAGACGCTCAAGAAGTCAAGACCCCAGATCGGTTTATATGGCAGCTATATCAGGTTATGGATCGATTTGAACCAGTCTTAATACAGTTGTTGGAAGTCATAACAAAACACTTCATGCAAACTTTCAGCCAAAACGGGTAGGAATTGGTCCCTGTAGAGACTCCAAAAGTCAAGACCCCAGATCGGTTTATATGGCAGCTATATCAGATTACGAACCGATTTCAACCATACTCAGCACAGTTGTTGGAAGTCATCACAAAACACCTCATGCCAAATTTCGTTCAAATCGGAAAATAATTGCGTTCTCTAGACACTCAAGAAGTCAAGACCCCAGATCGGTTTATATGGCAGCTATATCAGGTTATGGACAGATTTGAACTATTCTCAACACAGTTGTTGGAAGTCATAATAAAACACCTCATGTCAAATTTCAGCCAAATCGGATAAGAATTGTGCCCTCTAGCGGCTCCAGAAGTCAAGACCCCAGATCGGTTTATATGACAGCTATATCAGGTTATGTACCGATTTCAACTATACTGAGCACAGTTGTTGGAAGTCATAATAAAACACCTCATGCAAAATTTCAGCCAAATCGGATAAGAATTGTGCCCTCTAGAGGCTCAAGAAGTCAAGATCCCAGATCGGTTTAAATGACAGCTATATCAGGTTATAGACCGATTTGAACCATACTTAGCAGAGTTGTTGGGAGTCATAATAAAACACCTCATGTAAAATTTCAGCCAAATCGGATAAAAATTGCTCCCTGTAGAGGCTCTAGAAGTCAAGACCCCAGATCGGTTTATATGACAGCTATATCAGGTTATGAACCGATTTCAACCATACTTAGCAGAGTTGTTGGGAGTCATAATAAAACACCTTATGCAAAATTTCAGCCAAATCGGGTAAGAATTGTGCCCTCTAGCGGCTCAAGAAGTCAAGATCCCAGATCGGTTTATATAGCAGCTATATCAAAACGTGGACCGATATAGCCCATTTATAATCCCAACTGAGCTACACTGCTAGGAAATATTTGTGCAAAATTACAAGCGGCTAGCTTTACTACTTCGAAAGCTAGCGTGCTTTCGACTGACAGACGGACGGACAGACGGACAGACGGACGGACGGACCGATAGACGGACGGACGGACCGATAGACGGACGGACCGATAGACGGACAGACGGACAGATGGACGGACGGATGAACAGACGGACAGACGGACGGACAGACGGACGGACAGACGGACGGACGGACAGACAGACGGACGGACATGGCTAGTTCCACTAAAAATGTCTGACGTTCAAGAATATATATACTTAATGGGGTCTTAGACAAATATTTCGAGGTGTTACAAACAGAATGACAAAATTAGTATACCCCCATCCTATGGTGGAGGGTAGACAAACTCATAAAACCAGATTTATGCGAAAAATGAGGCAAGAGCTATGGCTGAGCGATAACAACACAAATACTTTAAGGACACTGCATACCACCAGGAACAGGAGGAGGAGAAGGCGACAGAAGATGAGTGAGAATGAGGGGCTGTTTGGGGTCGATGAGCAGAACAGCTACAACAACATTGTTGTTAAAAATAATTAATTTTGTCATTGTTGTCACTAACAATTTCTCAGTGTTTTGTTGTTGTTTTATGTTTATTTTATGCATACGCCTGGCTGTGCTCTTTGGGCAAAAAACAAAAAAAAAGTCGGACTAGAGTGAAAGTAACAAGTTACAACCAGTTTATTTGAAGATGAAAGGGTTGAGAGAGGGGTTCTTTCCTTTTCAAGATTGTTGAATATAAAATTGTTCAACACCCACTTTTTGACACTTGTCCTTATGTTAAGCGCAACAACAACACCAGCACCAACATCATCACAAAGTGCAAAGAACAACAAAAAACAACAATAGCAACAACCAGAAAAGTGAATAACAAAGGCATAGCAAAAAAAACTGCTTACAACAACAAGTAGTACTCCATAAAATACAACAACAACAGTCAAAGCAATATAGCAAAGTATAAAAAAATACTGGCTTTGCTGTTGCACATTCTCATGTGTTGCCTTGATAACGGAGAGAAAGGGGAAGGAAAGCGGAGAGGGGGGAGGGGGATAAGTCCTTTTGCTTAGCATCAACTAACACGCCCTTTTGTTGTTGCTGCTTCAAAACAAGTACTTGAGAACATTAAACGTAGCAAAAAAGGGAAAAGACCGACAGCCTGTCACTACCATCACCCTCTTTGCCATCATTGGCACTCACCAACACCATCCATAGAACGTACTGGTGTTTGCTTAGGCATTATCCTCATACTACATTCAGGGCGCATTTAATAGAGCACACTTTTAACCACAAAACAACAATTGCAGCAGTTCTACCCACACACTCACACACAC
The DNA here is from genome assembly GCF_963082655.1 of Stomoxys calcitrans. Classification (NCBI taxonomy): domain Eukaryota; kingdom Metazoa; phylum Arthropoda; class Insecta; order Diptera; family Muscidae; genus Stomoxys; species Stomoxys calcitrans. Next base: position 18,625,073 of record NC_081554.1, on the reverse strand, counting down.
ACACACATACTTCAGCGCACATGTCCTTTTTGTGCATTGGCATATTTGCTGGAAAATGCCTTGCAAGCCTTTCAACGCAACCAAACGATTAGGGTGCAGCCACAATATCTGTAGTCTGCATAAAGCCATTTTTATTTTGTGCCACAAGTGGCAGTAGTCAGATAGGTTGTTGCATGGGCTTGTCCCAGGCAAATTATGACATTTAGATGAGTCCCTTTGAGTGTAGCGGCATACTTGCACTAGAGGAGCTCTTGTTTCTAGGCTATGGTAGAGTTGTCTCTTATGTGGTTGATAATCACATTGATGTCATTGCTTGGAGTTGGAGTCTCATTGACATTGCCAATTCTATAGACCATTTCAATTATAGTCCTTATTTTCTGTAAAGTCCTGTATTTAGATGCTTTTGAATTGCACTTTAGTTTCGATAAATACAGCCAATTAGTAAGTATTTGTTTGAAAATAATAGAAAGCCTTGTCACAACAAACAGACGCCAATTAATTGGGGACAGAAAACGAATTTTTTGTGGTTTTCGGTTTGGGTACAAAAGCGAATATTGGTGAGACCTATTTGGATATTTTAAACAAGCCCTTTTCCCTTTCATATCTGTGGAAAAACGAGAGTCTAACTTAAGTTGTAGGTGTATGTCCATAGTGACATGGGGCGGATTAATATCAGCACCCTTTTACACCCACCACCGAAGGATGGGGGTATACTCGTTTTGTCATTCCGTTTGCAACACATCGAAATATCCATTTCCGGCCCTATAAGGTATATATATTCTTCATCAGCTTAAAAATCTAAGACGACCTAGACATGTCCGTCCGTCTGTCTGTTGAAATCACTCCACACTCTATAAAAATAGAGATATTGAGCTGAAACCTTGCACAGATTCTTTTTTGGTCCATTAGCAGGTTAAGTTCGAAGATGGGCTATATCGAACTATATCTTGATATAGCCCCCATATAGGCCGCTCGGCCCAGATCGGTCCAGATTTGGATATAGCTGCCATAAAGACCGATCCTCAGATTTAGGGTCTCAGGCCTATAAGGGCCACATTTATTATCCGATTTTGTTGAATTTTGGAGCAGTGAGTTGTCATAGGCCCCTCAACATCTTTCTTCATTTTGCCCCTGATCGGTTCAGATTTGCATGTAGCTGCCATAAAGACCGATCCTCAGATTTAGGGTCTTAAGCCCATTAAAGCCACATTAATTATCCTATTTTGCTGAAATTTTAGACAGTGAGTTGTGTTGGGGCCTTCGACATCCTTTGTCAATTTGGTCCAGATCGGTCGAGATTTGGATATAACTGCCATATAGACCGATCCTCCGATTTAGGGTCCTAGGCCCAAAAAAGCCACATTTATTATCCGATTTTACTGAAATTTGGTACAGTGAGTTGTGTTAGGCCCTTCAATATCGTTCTTCAATTTGGCCTTAATCGGACCAGATTTGGATATAGCTGCCATATAGACCGATCTCTCGACTTCAGGTTTTGGGCCCATAAAAAGCGAATTTATTATCCGATTTTGCTGAATTTTGGGGCAGTGAGTTGTGTTCGGTCCTTTGACATCTTTCTTTAATTTGGCCCTGATCGGTTCAGATTTAGATATAGTTGCTATATAGACCGATCTCTCTCCCATAAAAGGCGCATTTATTGTCCGATGTCGCCGAAATTTGGGTCGGTGTGTAAGATTAAGCCCCTTGTCATACTTCTGCAATATGGCACAGATCGGTCCAGATTTGACATATAGACCGATCCTCCGATTTGGGGTCTTAGGCCCATAAAAGCCACATTAATTATTCGATTTTGCTGAAATTTGGGACAGTGAGTTGTCTTAGGCCCTTCAACACCTTTCTTCAATTTGGTCGAGATCGGTTCAAATTTGGATATAGCTGCCATATAGACCGATCCTCCGATTGAGGGTCTTAGGCCCATTAAAGCCGATTTTGTGAAATTTGGGACAGTGAGTTTTGTTAGGCCTTTTGACATCTTCTTCAATTTGGTCCAGATCGGTTCAGATTTAGATATAGCTGACACATAGACCGATCCGCCGATCCTAGGGTCTTAGGCCCATAAAAGCCACATTAATTATACGATTTTGCTGAAATTTGGGACAGTGAGTTGTGATAGGCTCTTCGACATTTTTCTGCAACTTGGTCCAAATCGGTCCAGATTTGGATATAGCTGCCATATAGAGCGATATCTCGATTTAAAGTCTACACTTTATTTTTAAATTTTTCTTTTTGGAAGTTTGGAAATTTTTGTAAATTTTCTTTTTCAAAATTATAATTTCTGTCAAAGCTTTAATTTTTATCAAATAACTTTTGCACCAAATTGTTGTTTCAAAACTAAATTTCATTTTTACAAAATTGAAAAATTTTAATTTTTTTAAAACCGTTAACATTTAAAACCTAATTTTTTAATTTTTGCAAAATTAGTTTGTTTTCAAGATGCAAATTTGTCCCTTTACTTAAACGTCTGTCAGAATTCGTACAATTCTGACGTACAATGTCGGAATTTTGCTTTTCCTCGAAAGTTAATTTTTTTCTCAAAATTTATTTTTTTTAAGCACCAATTTTTCTCAAAATAGAAGAAATTTAAAATTTTTATAAAACTTTAATTTTTCCTGTCTTTACCTTACCTCTATAAAAATACTTGAAATTTTCAAAACTTTAATTTTTTTAAAACTAAAATTTTTCAAAATTTTTTTCAAATTCCTAACTGTTCTATAGCTTAAAAATTTTTAGTTCTTATTATCAAAATTGCATTTTTTTAATGTTGTATTTTTTTTTAATTTTTAATAATTGAAATTGTTTTCAAAATTAACATTTCTGCAAATATCAATTTTTGTCAAAATTTCACTTTGGTAAATATTTATTTTTTTCTATTTTTTTTCCAAATTTAAATTTTTTTTTCAAAATTTAATTTTTTTTTTCAAAATTTAATTTTTTCTTCAAAATTTAAATTTTTTTTCAAAATTTAAATTTTTTCCAAAATTTCAAATTTTTTCAAAATTTCAATTTTTTCCAAAATTTTAAATTTTTTCAAAATTTCAAATTTTTTTCAAATTTTCAAATTTTCTTCCAAAATTTTAAATATTTTTAATATATTTATTATTTTAAGCCTTATTACTTTTTATCCGATTTCGCTGAAATTTAAAACAGTGAGTTTTTTGAAGCCTCCCGACATCCGCCCCAAATATGTTTCAGATCGAACTATATTTAAATATCGGAATGTATTAGGATATAAATGTCATATAGACCGATATGCCGATTATGTGTCTGAAGCTCATAAATCCTTTATTTATTACCCGATTGTTCAAAATTTGATTCGTTACTTGGTTTAAGCCTCCCGACATTCGACCCACATATGTGTCAGATCAGACTATATAGATATAGCTGTCATATAGACCGATCTTCCAATTTAGGGTATTAAATCCAAAAAAGTAGATTTATTGTCTAAAAATGTCACTTGTGTATGAGTTCTTGGGAGCTGAATAATATATAATGGAGACCAGCCACTATTAAGGTATAACTATAACGTATAGCCATGTAAAACTTCTCTCCAAATAGGGGTCGCACTGCGGCACGCCGTTCGGATTCGGCTATAAAAAGGAGGCCCCTTATCATTGAGCTTAAACTTGAATCGGACTGCACTCATTGATATGTAAGAAGTTTGCCCCATTAACCAACAGGGTTGTCGAGCTTGGTTAATTGTATCATAGATGCGTTTTCGCAATAAATACGATTCAAATACAACATACCAACGCACGACCCTTGAAGCTATCACACCTAACATGGTTGAAAAGTCTTCTAACCAAAGACGAAACGCGTCCCATAGTGATTGGTGTGTATTGCTATCTTTTGCTTTCCTTTTCCATTTGCATCTTCGATCATCCAGCTCATCTCGAAAGAGAAACAAACAAAAAAAGTTGAAAAATTTAAAATTTTCTCTAAATTTCAGGTTTGAATACTTAAAGGACTCATAGATTCCTCTCGGTTCGGTTTATAAACCCGTTCTCTCTTTTAGAATTCCAAAGTATTATATATTCAGAAATTTAAAGAAACAAAATTCCTCTAAATCATGAAGAGAATGACTTCTTTTACGGGCGAATATGAGCCATTGTAGAAAGTCTGTCTATATTTTCTATCCAAAAGTAGAATAAGTCGCTTTAGAATAACCAACAAGTTTGATAACAGTTATCCTTTTAAAATTTTTTTTATATAGAATCACAACAAAAACATGTAATAATAACCTTTTATCCATTGGTCTGCTGTGTAGTTGTTTCAAGAATCCCGCTGAAGATATCCAATTGTTTATAAGCACCTACACTAGTTTTCACTTTGTAAATGCTGCTGAAAAAGCGCTTTTTTTGTTTTATTTATAAATTTCACTATTTTTCGTTAATAACACCAAAATTTTCTAAATTGCACATTTTCTTACACACTCGGTTTAGGTAAGTTGGGTAAGGGTAAAAGAAAGTGGGGGGGAGCTTAAGGGTATGAACATATCATAGACTGCACTTTCTTCTTTTCCCCATAATAATTTTAAGGTATTTTATGTGGAATTATATCCAGGTTTTTATAAATTTTCACATTTTTTCATTAAAAAACTTTTTTTCCTTTATTTTTTTTTACAAAAACCGGCCTTCACTATTTCTCTTTTTAAAATATTTTTCATTAAAATTCTCTTTTGTTTTAAGGTGGACCAAACATTCTCTAGTCGTATTCGTATTTTTACCGTTATTTTCTTCCGCATTCGTCAACGTTTCGTTTGTTACTAAACATTTCTTTTGTTGGGGACTTGGGATACAAACGAGCCGCCAGCTAAACACAGCCAGACACACACACACACGCACACACACAGAAACATGCTTACGAGGTGGAGTATTTTATGGCTCGTGATTCTCTTAACCTACACGAACTTTTCTCGGCTGGCTCCCCCTTTAAAGTAAACAGCAACATGTTGCAGCAACATTTTTGTTTTTTGTTATATGGCAATGCCATTAGGCAATATGCCGAAAGAGAATTGTTGTAATGATTATATATCGAGAAATCTCTCTCGCTCTCTTCCACAAAACATATCGTAATTACTTTGTTTATATTTGAGAGCCAAAATGTGGCCAGAGCATTTGTTCTTATTGTGGGGCGAATTGTTGGCAATGTAATGTTTGTTTACACTCTGCATTGTCTTTGTTATTCTTGCTTATATTCCCCCTTGGTATTGTTGTTGTTGGTGTTAGCATATTTTTGGTTAGACTAGTAACACGTGGGTGTTTTGTGTGAACAACTGAACGGCCAGGCAGCCAGCCTGCCATCATCAGAATGTTTCAAAATTACAGACTTGCTCTTTATCATCATCATCATTATTAACATCAACATCATCATTATCATCTTTTATGGCATATCCGCATAGTTGCTTGCATATTTTTTTTTTTTGGGCATTTTTTATGTGTGGAGGGGAAAATAGGCTGAGAGCAAACAATTGACAAACTTTATGTTTTCAACATTTGGAAACTGTTGAAAATTTTCGTTGTCACATTTATTGACCTATTATGGTGGACCACTCGCGGTTCTTTATTACGAAAAATCGTAGTTGGTTACGAAAATGCTAAACAATTATGCCAAGTATGAAATAAGACTTGGCTGACATATTTTATTTAACAAAATACTGACAATAAATCATCCGAAAAAATTAAGCTAACATTTTCTTCGCTTACAAATTTTGTAAAATAACCTATATTTTGACAAAATTTCCCAACGCAACGATAGGAAATTTTCTGTTAGAAAAGACATTTTGACAAAATTTGTCTTAAAAACGAAATTATGCCAAAATTTTTCATAATTTCACTTCTTAGGGAACTAAGAAGTGAAATTATGAAAAAAATGTCCCTCAGAAGTGAAGGTTTGGCAAAAATTTCCCATCGAAATTATGTTTTGAAAAATATTCTCTTAGAAATGAAGATGAAGAAAAAAAAACTTTTCTCTTAGATATCAAATTTTGAAAGGTTTCCATTAGATATAAAGAAATGGCAAAATTTCTATTACAATTAAGTCTTGCCAAATTTCCCTTAGCAATTATGTTTTGATAAAATTGCCCTTAGAAATTAAATTATGACAAAATTTCTTTAGATATGAAATTTTGACAAAATTTTCTTAGAAAAAAAAATGTGATAGAATTTACCTTAAAAATTAAACATTGAGAAAATTTCCCTTAGAAATTAAATTTTGACATGATTTCCCTTAAAAACAAAATTTTGACAAAATTTCACTTAGTAATGAAATTTTGAAAAATGTCTCTTAGAAATGAAATTTTGACAAAAATTCTCTTGGAAATTATATTTTGACAAAATTGACTTTTGAAATGAAATTGGGACTAAATTTCGCTTGTAAATAAAATACTGACAAAATTTCCTTAAGAATAAAATTTTGATAAAATTGTCTTTAGAAATTTTATTTTTGACAAAATGTCGCTTAGTAAAGAAATTTTGACAAAATTTCTTTTGGAAATGAAATGTTGACAAAATTGGGACCAAATAAAACTTTGACGTAATTTTGTTTACAATAAAATATTGACCCATTATTCTTTGAAAGTAAAATTTTGAAAATTTTTCTAAGAAATTAAATTTTGAAAAATTTCTCATCAATATGTAATTTTGACGAAATTTCCCTAAGGGAATTTTGCAAAATTTTCCTTAAAAATTAAATTTTTATAAGATTTTCCTAGGAAATAAAATTTTGGAAAATTTCCTTCAAAAACGAAGTTTTGAAAAAATGTCCCATCGAATGTAAGAATTGAAGTTTGGACAAAATTTCCATTACAAATGAAATTTTTACCAAATTCTCCTTAGAAAAAAATATTCCATCGAAATATATTTTCAAAAAAATTTCCCAACGAAATAAAATTTTGCAAAATTTTCCTTAAAAACGAAATTTTTATAAAATTTCCCTTAAAAATAAAATTTTGCAAAAATTCCTTTAAAAATTAAATTTGAAAAAAATGTTCCATCGAAATGTAAATTTTGACAAAATTTCCCAATACAGTTTTTCCCAATAAATGTAATTTTGACAAAATTTAACTAAGAAATAAAATTTTGCAAAATTTCCCTTAAACACGAAATTTTGAAAAAATTAAAGATTTGACAAAATTTCCTTTACAAATGAAATTTTTACCATATTCCCCTTAGAAATGAAATTTTGAAAAAAATATCCCATCGAAATATAATTTAAAAAAATTTCCCAACGAAATAAAATGTTGCAAAATTTCCGTTAAAAACGAAATTTTTATAAAATTTCCCTTAAAAATAAAATTTTGCAAAATTTCCTTTAAAAACGAAATTTAAATGAAATTTTGACAAAATTTCTCTAGAAATTGAAGTTTTGACAAAATTTCCCTTAAAAATGAACTTTTGACAAAATTTTCCTTAAAAATTAAATTTTGACAAATTTCTCTAAGAAATGAAATTTTTGACAAAATGTCCTTCAGAAATTAAATTTTGGCAGAATTTTCACTAAAATGAAATTTTAATAATATTTCCCTTAGAATGAAATTTTGACAAAATGTCCCATCGAAATGTAATTTTTACCAAATTTCCCTAAGAATTGAAGTTTTGACAAAATTTCTCTTACAAATGAATTTTTGACCAAATTTCCCTTTGAAATGAAATTTTGAAAAAAATCCCATCGAAATAAAATTTGAACAAAATTTCGCAAAGAAATAAAATTTTGCAAAATTTCCCTTAAAAACGAAATTTTTGTAAAATTTCCCTTAGAAATAAAATTTTGCAAAATTTCCATTAAAAACGAAATTTTTGTAAAATTTCCCTTAGAAATAAAATTTAGCAAAATTTCCTTTAAAAACGAAATTTTGAAAAAATGTCCCATCGAAATGTAATTTTGACAAAATTTCCCTAAGAATTGAAGTTTTGAGAAAATTTCCCTTAGAAATTAAATTTTTGAAAAAATTTCGTTCAGAAATTTAATTTTGACAAAATTACCGTTAAAAATTAGAATTTTGATAAATTTAGCTCAGAAATTAAAATTTGACAGAATTTTCTTGTAATGTAATTTTGACAAAATTTACCTTAGAAATAAATTTTTGCAAAATTTCCTTTAAAAACGATTTTTTGACAAAATTTTCCTAAAAAATTAAATTTTAAAAAAATATCCTTTAAATCCCATTGACAAAAATTTCCCTTAGATATGAAATTGTGACAAAATTTCCTTTACAAATGAAATTTTGACAAAATTATGCTTAGATAAACAGTTTGACAAAATTTCCCTTAGAAATGATAAATTGACAAAATTTCCCTTAAAACTTAAATTTTGACGAAATTTACCACAAAAATGTAATTTTGTCAAAATTTCCCAACTTAATTTCGTTTCGACAAAATGTCTTTTAAAAATGAAACTATGACAAAATTTTTCTTAGAAAAAAAATTTCCCTAATGACAAAATTTCCCTAAGAAATAAAATTTTGACAAAATTTCCCTTTAAAACAAAATTTTGGCAAAATTATCTTTAAAAGAAAAATTTTACAAATTTTCCCATGGAAATGATAAATTCACAAAATTTCACTTAAAACTGAAATTTTTCAAAATTTTTCTTAAAAATTTAATTTTGACAAAATTTACCGCAAAAATGTAATTTTATCAAAATTTTCCAATGAAATTTAGTTACGGCAGAACGTCTTTTAAAAATGGAATTATGACAAAATTTCCCTTTAGAAATTAAATATTAGCAAAATTTCACTCGAAATGTAATGTAAATGACAAAATTTCCCTTAAAAAATTAAATTTGACAAAATTTCCCTTCAAAATTAAATTTTTATAAAATTTTCTTTAGAAATGATATTTTGACAAAACTTTACTTAAAAATTTAATGATGACAAAATTGCCCTGAAAACATTAAATTTTAATGAATTTTTCGTTAAAAATGGAGCTTCGACCAAATTTTCTGTAAAAATAAAGTTTTGCAAAATTTCCCTTAAAAAATTATTTTTGACAAAATTTCCCTTAAAAAATTATTTTTGACAATATTTCTTTTACAAATTAAATTTTGATAAAATTTAGACAGGAAATAATTTTGAAATGAAATTTTGACAAAATTTCCCTTAGAAATTAAATTTTAGCTAAATTTCCTTGGAACTGAAATTATGGCAAAATTTCCCATCAATTTGTCCCTCTTAGTATGAAATATACCATCAAGGTTGTAGATTTACTCAGCAATCCAACTCGTTGATAGATTTCACTTTTCAATCTGTCTAATATTGATGATCTTCTACACCAATGTCATGATCACAAACTCCATATCATTGTCATAATGATTCTACTCTAGAATTTCAATCATCTCGTAGTTTGCAGGCAATCCAAATGTCATAGAACTTCGAAGAAATCTGTCAAGCAGCTGTCAGAGGGTTGACTTCTGCCGCCATGAATTATGAGATTTGCTAAATCTATGGAGAGATGAATGAATTCCAGAAAGCAACCATAATCAGCCGACAACATGTGGTATTTGGGAAGTTTCAAAACGAATGCCTCATTGGCACTCATGCTGTGGTGCGCTATGTTGTTCAGGGGGCAAAGTCTAAAAAGTGGCGCCTCCAATTTGAAAAATATTCAAGTGTTAAATGATTGGCCCTTCTTTTTTTGGTGGATAAGTACAGCAAATCTTCAAATACAAATCGGCCACATTAATATCAAAATGCATCATTTTTCTTAATGTATGGTGGTGAATTGGCTCCATCGCAGATGATGAGGAAAGTCTTGCAGTATAGAACGAATATTTTGCAGAGTAGCTGTGGGGAGAATGACGTTGTAGTTGTGTGAAAAACATGTGCTGTTCGTTTTCTCCATTGCATGAATGGGTGGCAAATGATTTATGACATGGCCAGTGACAGATTGATCGTCAGTTTACAGAGTGGCTGGAAGGGGGATATTTCGGTAGGGGTGTGGGTGGGGGTATAAGGAGAAATTAAAATTTGAACATTTTTCAAATTTCTGCCAAGATCATATAAATTTTTGGTTTTTTTGGAGCACATTGTTGGTCCTAAGAAAATACGGACAGATTTTCAATACCAACACAAACATTTTTTATAGCTTATAGCGCTACGATGCCCATGGTCTTATAACTTAGAGCATATGTTTGTAACATTTTAATATAAACCCCACATAGACTGATCTGCCGTTTAAAAGACTAATCTGGCGACTTAATTATCAGAAATAAAGAACAGTGAACTGTTTTAGACCGATATGCATGCCGTTTCGAGATCGGACCATATTTGAGTAGAGCTGTCATATAGACCGTTCTCTCAATCAAAGGTCTTTCACCCACCAGTGTCGTATTTATTATCTGATTTTCTTGATATGATTTCGGAATGCCCCGATGTCAAAGACGAGCAGACCATAGATATTTTCTACGAGCGCCTAGACAGAGAATATGACCGCTGTCCCGCCCATGATATTAAAATCGTTCCGGGAGATTTTAATGCGAAGATAGGGAAGGAAGACATTTTTGGTCCAACAGTCGGAAAGTTTAGCCTTCATGAGATAACGTCCAGTAATGGGTTGAGGCTGATAGATTTCGCCTCGGCAAAAAACATGGTAGTTAGTAGCCCCAGATTTCAACATAAAAATATTCACAAAGCCACATGGCTGTCACCCGATCAAAACTCGAGAAACCAAATTGATCACGTTGTGATAGATGGAAGGCATTCATCCAGCGTGTTTGGGTTGCCCAAAAAGTAATTGCGGATTTTTTAAAAGAAAGTAAATGCATTTTTAATAAAACTTAGAATGAACTTTAATCAAATATACTTTTTTTACACTTTTTTTCTAAAGCAAGCTAAAAGTAACAGCTGATAACTGACAGAAGAAAGAATGCAATTACAGAGTCACAAGCTGTGAAAAAATTTGTCAACGCCGACTATTGAAAAATCCGCAATTACTTTTTGGGCAACCCAATGCAATCGATTCGTGGAGCGAATATACTTCGCAACAAAGGTTCGCACCCGTTTGAACATGGCGAGGAAAGTACGAACTGACACTGCACATTGAAAAGCTGCAAACACAACAAATGGCAGCAGCATACTCCACTCGATTGACCCAACTGCTTGATGAAAGCACTCCTTGTTCCGATGATATAATGGCGCAGTTGCAAACTATTGCCCACTTCATGGAAAATGCCGCGAAATCCGTACTTGGGTACCGGAAGCCTCCTCCAAGAAACCCATGCTACGACGACCAAGAGTGTCGAGATGCTACTGAAGCCAAGAGTGCGACATATAGAGCAACCCTGCAATCAGTAGCAACGTGGGGAAAAAAAGGGGAGAGGTGAAACGTCTATTCCGCAGAAAGAAAAAGGAAATGGAAAGACTTGAGTGTGAGCGAATTGAGATTCTACCAAAGAATTATACATCAAACCGATGGCTTCTGCAGAGACAAAGAAGGAAATCCGGTAACTGACACAGACAACATGCTGAGGATATGGAAAGAAAATTTTAACCAACTGCTAGTGTCCGATGTTGTCGGCGAAGAGGATACCGCAGAATCAATCCCTGATGATGGTATAGAATGTTTACCTCCTAGTCAGAATGAGGTCCAAGTAGCAGTGACCCGACTAAAGAACAACAAGGCAGCAGGAGCCCACGGATTACCCGCTGAACTATTTAAGACCGGAGGCGTCACACTGATAGGGCGTATGCATCATATATAGCTGTTATAGCTGCCATATAAACCGTTCTGGGATCTTGACTTCTTGAGCCTCTAGAGGACTCAATTATTATCCGATTTGAGTGAAATTTTGTACAATGGCTTCTCCCGTGACGTGTCAACTCGACAAATGCTATTCATGGTGGAGAGTATATAAGATTCGGCCTGGCCGAACTAAGCACACTTTTACTTGTTTTGTATGCTTTAGTGAGTGTCTTCATATTCTTGACATTTGGCCACACGCCTTCGCCCAATGCATATTTTCCCAAAGTTTTATGGCCAATACAAGAAATTAAAATTTCTTTTCCAAACAAATTACTATTCGCCCCTTCTGTGTCAGGCGAAAAGTTTCCAACACTCAACTTCATCCAAATGCCCACTTCCTCTGGAGATCATAAATATTGTGCGAAGATGCAGCAGTATCAGCATTTTGATGTTAATGATCCATTTTTCGTGAGATTTTTCTCTATATTTTGACTGGCTGCGAAACATTTGTAAAAAAATTTAAGCTAATTGATCTTTTATAGTATTTTGGGCGTATTGCCACAGGGAAGAATGGTTCACATTTGACCTGTGGCCTCCTAAATGGTTCTTGGAATTTTCAGCCAAAAAAAATTAAAAATTTATACATTTTTGTAATGTGTGAAAATGTTGATGGGTTTTTCTCGCTGGAAAAATATGGTCTTTGTAGGAAGTAAAGAAAAACTGAGTGTGTGTGCGTTTTTTGTGTTGGGCAGAGGCTTGGGAATGCCCAGGCCCCAAGTCGGGCAGGCAGTGGGAATGAGTGATTAATTATTTTAAAATTTGGGGCGTTAATGATGTTCTTTAACGTATGTTATTGTTATTATTGTTGCTATTCGCTATGGCCTATTCCGTCCAACAAATGAGTTTTGAAAGTTATTTGGAGCAAGGGCTGAGGGGAGGCATAGCTAAAATAGTCATGCCCACCCTAAATAAGATTAATAAATACTGTAGGTAATTTGTCTTCTGTTGTTAGCCTTTTGAGTACTTAGTTAAGATTTATGAAAATCATATTTTAACCCATACGCACACGCACACACACACACACACCTCCACACATCTGAAGTTGTGCAATCTTGCAAATCATGATGTGTATGTATTTGAAAAGTGGTTTTCATTATGGTTATGGAAGAAGAAGAACTTTTGTCAGGAGTAATGTTTGTTATTAATTTTCTTAAAAACTTTTGAATTAAGTTTTTTAGGAGGTAATGGAGTATTATAGTCAAAAGTTAGTGCGATATTTTTCATTTAAAATGTTATATATATGATATATGAATTCATTTATAAAATTTCATAAAATTTGGTAAATTGGTGGTATTTGTAGCAATTCTAGGCATAATCTGTAATATTTAGAAGTACAATATTTTATGATTATTTTTATACCCACCACCCAAGGATGGGGGTATATTTATTTTGTCATTCCGTTTGCAACACATCGAAATATCCATTTCCGACCCTATAAAGTATATATACTCTTGATCAGCGTAAAAATCTAAGATCATCTAGACTTGTCCGTCCGTCTGTCTGTTGAAATCACGCTACAGTCTTGAAAAATAGAGATATTGAGCTGAACTTTGCACAGATTCTTTTTTTGTCCATAAGCAGGTTAAGTTGGAAGATGGGCTACATCGGACTATATCTTGATATAGCCCCCATATAGACCGATCCTCCGATTTAGGGTCTTAGGCCCATAAAAGCCACATTTATTTTCCGATTTTGATGAAATTTGGGACGGTGAGTTGTGTTCGGCATCCCTCGTCAATGTGGCCCAAATCGGTCCAGATTTAGATTTAGCTGCCATATAGACCGACCCTCCGATTTAGGGTCTTAGGCCCATCAAAACCACAACTATTATCCGATTTTGCTGAAATTTGGTACAGTGAGTTGTCTTAAGCCCTTCGATATATTTCTTCAATTTGGCCCTGATCGGTCCAGATTTGGATATAGCTGCCATATAGACCGATCCTCCGACTTAGGGTCTTAGGCCAATAAAAGCCACATTTATTAACTGATTTTGATGAAATTTAGGACAGTGCGTTGTGTTAGGCAATTCAACATCCTTCGTTAATTTGGCTCAGATCGGTCCAGATTTAGATATAGCTGCCATATAGACCGACCCTCCGACTTAGGGTCTTAGGCCCATAAAAACCATATTTATTATCCGATTTTGCTGACATTGGTACAGTGAGTTGTCTTAGGCCCTTCGATATCTTTCTTTAATTTGGCCTAAGTTGGTCCAGATTTAGATATAGCTGCCATATAGACCGATCCTCCGATTTAGGGTCTTAGGACAATAAAAGCCACATTTATTAACCGATTTTGATGAAATTTGGGACAGTGAGTTGTGTTCGGCAATTCAACATTCTTCGTTAATTTGGCTCAGGTCGGTCAAGATTTAGATATAGCTGCCATATAGACCGATCCTCCGATTTAGGGTCTTAGGCCCATAAAAACCACATTTATTATCCGATTTTGCTGACATTGGTACAGTGAGTTGTCTTAGGCCCTTCGATATCTTTCTTTAATTTGGCCTAAGTTGGTCCAGATTTAGATATAGCTGCCATATAGACCGATCCTCCGATTTAGGGTCTTAGGACAATAAAAGCCACATTTATTAACCGATTTTGATGAAATTTGGGACAGTGAGTTGTGTTCGGCAATTCAACATTCTTCGTTAATTTGGCTCAGGTCGGTCAAGATTTAGATATAGCTGCCATATAGACCGATCCTCCGATTTAGGGTCTTAGGCCCATAAAAACCATATTTATTATCCGATTTTGCTGAAATTTGACACAGTGAGTTGTGTTAGGCTTTTCAACACCCTTCGTCAATTTGGCTCAGATTGGTCGAGATTTGGATATAGCTGCCATATAGACCGACCCTCCGATTTAGGGTCTTAGGCCCATAAAACCCACATTTATTATCCGATTTTGCTGAAATTTGGGACAGTGAGTTGTATTGGTGGTGGGTATCCAAAGTTCGGCCCGGCAGAACTTAACACCTTTTTACTTGTTTTGTCAACATTTTGAGAATTTGACAGTTTTTGACACAGTTTTTTTCTCACATACCATTTAAGGAATTCATTATTCGCCAAATTGTTGCAAAGGGTGATTTTTTAGTTATTATCTTTTTTGCAAACCTGGTTTAAACAGCTCTCGCACGTTTCGTGTTTTGTTTCACTGTCAAACATCTTCAGTTTGGTCTACAATTTAACCGTGAAATGTCTTACAAACGAACAACGCTTGCAAATTATTGCATTTTTTTTATCAAAATGCGTTCTCTGTTAAAATAGTGCCGAAGACGGGTGACCAGAGGAACGCCCCAAGGAGGGTTGTTCTTGCCGATTCGGAGTCACACCGCAGGTAGGCCTGGAGGTGATGCTATATATGCAGCCCATTGAGGCCTATATGGCCTGTCATCGACCGAAGGAGGACGAGGAAGTTGCTGGCGTTCGATAAGAGATCGATGAGTACCTTGACGGGGGTCATAACCGGACACTGTGCCATAGGCCGCATGGCGGCGAGCATGGGGACACTGCATAATGACTTCTATAAAAGTTGCCTCGATGAGCATGAAGAGGAGACAAACAAATACAATTTTTCCCCATGAACATTCCACTAAGGAATAGTGGCAATCTTCTCACATATCAATGAGTGCAGTCGGATTCAAGTTTTAAGCTCAATGATAAGGGCCTCCTTTTTATAGCCGAGTCCGAACGGCGTGCCGCAGTGCGACACCTCTTGCGAGAGAATTTTTTACATGGCATAGTGCCTCACGCATGTTGCCAGCATTAGGAGTGGAAAACCACCGCTGAAAATATTTTTCTGATGGTCTTACCAGGATTTGAACCCTGGCGTTCATCTTCTGAGGCGGACATGCTAACCTCTGCGCTGCACGGAGAAGAGGAGACTATTGAGCACTTACTGTGTTTATGTCGAGATCTGCAGGGACGTAGATTCTCCTTTCGGGGGAGCAGTTTCTTCTGTTATCTGGGTGAACTTGCGAACGTACCTCTGGTAGGATTCTAAGATTTTTTGAAGAAACAGGATGGTGTCGACGGTGGGTGTCATAAGCTCCGGCATAGGTACATCCATGTTTGCGTGGGAATGGGCATTTCTATATGACAACTATATCCAATTCTGGACCGATATGGGCCAAATTGAAGAAGGATGTCGAGTGCTGCCCTAAATTTCAGCGAAATCGGATAATAAATGTGGGTTCTATGGGCCTAAGACCTCAAATCGGTCTATATGGGGTCTATATCAAGATATAGTCCATCTTCGAACCTAACCTGTTATGGACAAAAAAAGAATATGTGCAAAGTTTCAGCTCAGTGTCTCTATCTTTTAAGACGGTAGCGTTATTTCAACAGACGGACATGGATTATCGTCTTAGATTTTAACGACGAACAAGAACCTATGTACTTTATAGGGTCGGAAATGTATATTTCGATGTGTTGCAAACGGAATGACAAAATGAATTTACCCCCATTCTTCGGTGGTGGGTATAAAAATTGCATTACCATTTTGTTTAAAAAAAATTCGTTGAAATTTTGTTTAAAAAGTAAAGGCGTGCTAAGTTCGGCCGGTGCGAATCTTGGGAACCCACCACCATGGATTCTGCTGAAATATGACAGCTATGTATATCTGGTTATAGACCAATTTGGACCGTACTTGGCACAGTTGTTTGTAGTTGTAACAGAACACTTCATGTAATTTTTCAGCCAAATCAGACAAAAAAACGCGGCTTGTAAGGACTCAAGACGCCAAATCGGGAGATCGGTTTATATGGGAGCTATTTCATGTCCTTGACCGATTTGGACTGTACTTGACACAGTTGTTGGAAGTCATAACAGAACATTATGTGCCAAATTTCAGTCAGATTGGACAAAAATTGTGTGTTACAGGGGCTCAAGAAATCAAGCAGATCGTTTTATATGGGAGCTATATCTTGTTGTTGGAAGTCATAGCAGATCACTGTATGCGAAATTTCAGCCAAATCGGACAAAAATTGTGGCTTCCAGCGACTCAAGAAATCAAATCGGGAGATTGAACTCCCCAAAAGACCAACATCATTGGGATATATATGTGCAAAATTGCAAGCTGCTAGTTTTATGCGTTCGACGGCTGTCGTGATTTCGACAGACGGACGGGCATGGCTAGATCGACGCAGAATGTCGAGACGATCCGAAATATATATGCTTTATGGGGTCGAAGATCAATATTTCGAGGTGTTACAATCGGAATGACTAGATTGGTGTGAATATACCCCCATCCAATGGTGGTGGGTATTTGATATAATTCTATTTTACCTTTTCTTTTAAAAAATATGTATTTTGTTCCACAGTGTAATGTGTTATTTTCGTAGTTTTTTCTAAATATCAATTCCTTTGTTTTCTTTCCCATCTATAATTTTTAGATTCAAATCCATTTAACCTTTAGATTTTTCTACCCACTCTAATGTAGTCGTAAATGCACTAATCCACAAAATCAGAACGAACAAAAAAAAACTATCTAATGCTTCTTTATAATACGATTAAGGTATAAGCACCTAATAAAATAAAAATTGCCCACCAAATAGGTATTTCGAAATTATTTTAATTAACTTTATTCTGTTGAATACACTGGCTAAAAATGAACATTTGCATGGGTTAACATACCAAACATCCACATCCATTTAGTTTGCATAATTGTTGGTTGAGAGAGAGAGAGAGAGAGCTATCGAAATGGGAAGGTAAAGCAATAAACATTAAATCACAGCCCTTCACTCAATTTCATGTCAATCTGAGTGGTGGCAGTGGCAGATTGTCAGACAAATTATACTAAAAACAAGTAATAATCATAATTCAGCACATACTCTTCATGCTCTCACTCCATGGGAGAAATAAAATCAAAATTCCTCTATTGCATAGACATACCTCAACTAACATAGCCCACAACCAACACACAAACTACAAAAACAATAATAAATGATTGTTATATGCCAGCTTTATTATACATAACAATGTCTGGTTGGGTTTCATGCTGCCCCGCTCTCTTTATTAGATCTCAACTGCTCTTCTTTATAATGCTGTTACTCACTCCCTTCTATTTAGTTTTTGTTTACAGCCCATTTAAGCAAGCATTTGTACACACACAAACATGTACACCCTCCCAACGCTACACTTGCCGCAGCCTCATTTACTTATAATCACCCAAAAACAATTATCCCTTGTATCACAGACAAAACAATGCCAAAATGTCTGTCAAATTTTCGCGGGAATTTGTATTGTGTGTGTATAGTCAGTCTCTGCTTTTACCTAGAGTCTCTCACTCGCTCACTCACTCACTCCCTTTCTATGAGACTTGACTTCCCCTTTCTCTTAATAACCTCATGGCATGGCATAACAAAAACAGCGTGATTTTCATTGTTGAGCCTCTTTCTTGGGGAATTTGATATTTGATGTTACTGCCTGTCTGTCTGTCTGCCTGCCAGTCTCTTTTATCTCCTTCTCCTTGGATGCGGCTGTTGTCGTTGTTTTAATTAAATTAAAATTCCTTCTTTGTTATGGTGGCATTTTTTGTTTTTGTTCCTACTGTCGCCATTATTGAAGCGGCATTCACTACCACCATGGTAAACTGCACAGCAACACTGTGGGGTGGTGTAAAAGTGAATTTTTCTGCTTTTACCTCTGTAAATGGAGAAAATAAAGAAAAAAAGGAGTCAGTTAAAGCAAAGTCTTAATGTAATTTTTTTTTGCCACAGAGGAATAGATGACTCATTTAAAACCTTAGAAATGTAAATTTTAACAAGAGCGCTACAACATTGGTTTGCAATTGAGTTGAGGTGAGTAGTAGCCACATTTTCAACACTTCACGGCAGATCTAATAGCAGAGGTGGGATATAAATTAATATGCTGTACAAAGGGTTAGCTTAAATTGGAAAGAGAAGCACTCATTGAGATAAGTTTCTTTTCCAAAAGTTTATGAAATAGTTGCTAACCTAACCGCTTTGTATTTACTTACTCTTCCCCCCATAAGCGGTCCTTGACCCCTCATCATCATCACCACCCTAAAGTCCATTTTGAAAATTAAGAAAACATTGACTTAAACACTTCCCAAAACAAGCTAGCATTTTCCCCCTAAATGACAACCACATAATACTTTTCAAATGTTTTTTTCTAGCTAAAAACCCATCAAATTAAAAAACTGATTTTCAACACTCTTGGGGAAGGAAACAAATCTCAAGGATTGTTATCCCCCCAAAAAGTTGAATGATGAGAACTCCTGGATATCTAAAAGTTGATTTTTGTTGTAAACACAATTGATATTATATTGAAAGTTGAAAAGCAGCAACAACAACAAATACCAAAGACTTCAAACTAAAATCTTTTTCATCTCAAGATGAAAATGTTCATATTGATGCACCCACAGAACAACGATGAGTATGATGCTGAGGATGATGATGGCATGGAATGACGTTGACTTGAAGCCTGCCATTGGTTTTGGATGTTGATGGTGATGAAAAAACGTGCAAATGCATAAACAATAACCCCCCCACGATATCTGACAACAATAGCTGGGAAACGATACCTCTTGTCCATCATCTTGAAATGGCACCACCAAAAAGTGCTCCATGCTATCCAATGCACATAAATGACATTAATGTAAACAACTTAAGTGCAACAAAACTCACAAAGTGAAGCTAAGAAAACGAGCTGTAGAAGACTTTAGAAGGGAATTGAAGCCGACTTAAAGAAACCCTGCATGCTACCACGAAGGCCACCCCAGCGCAGAGGTTTGCATGTCCGCCTACGATACTAAAGTAAATTACGAATCTAGCTTTCAAAATCAGATCGCAGTATAGGAGGTCATCCAACCACCCAAAAAAGACTTAAATGGGCATATTGGCCAATCACGACTATACCTGTTTCCGCCGATTTAGGGTCTTAGGCCCACGAGAGCCACATTTATTGTCCGATGTCGCCGAAATTTGGGACAGTGTGTTGCGTTGGGCCCTTCAACATACTTCTTCAATTTGGCTCAGATCGGTCCAGATTTGGATATAGTTGCCATATAGACCGATCTCTCGATTTAATTTCACTGAGAAATTTCAAAAGCCTCCTGGCTATACAATCGCCCAAGTTTTATAAATAATTTATTTCCTCACATTTTTTCTTTGACAAAATCACCAAATAACTGCTGTAGGGTATAAAAATCACTGACGAAAAAAAGAACACAAATCAAACAACTCTATGACACATGAAAGGGAACAGCTTCCAACAGAAGTGCAGGCAAAGTGTTGGATCAAAATGAATCCCTTTCAAGAAAAGCTACAACAACAACAACAAAAAACTCTGAAAAGAAAACTTTAAATACACTTCATAACATTTTGCAGCTAAATGGACGTTTAAGGGAGCACAGAACAGAAAAAAGCAGGGAGATTCATATACAAAGCAGCAACACACACACACACACACCAAAAAGGAGCACAATGACAGCTAGAACTTAAAAAAACAAAAAAGAAATAAAAATGCTTAACATAAAAAGGCAAAAGTAGCGGCAGCAAAAAGAAAAACTGTATCACTTCTAACCTGATTTCCCTCCACAAATCACCAACACCATCCTCCTTGCATTTTACCCCTTTTCTTTGAGGCTGCAACGAAGGAAAATCATATTGACTGAGCACAGAAAAAACTACAACAAAATGTGGAAAAAACTGTATATTGAAGCCTTCCTCTTCTTCAAAGGGGTGTTGAAGAGTTTTTTTCTTTCTTTTTAACTCCTTTGCCTCTAGCGGTGATGATTGAAATCAACTTAAATTTTGGAAATATAGTTTCCTTCATCTTGGGGGATTCTAAGGGATTTCTTTTGTTGCTTCTTCGTGTTCATTTCGATGCCAGCTTAAATGAAATCGCTTGAGAGTTGCCTAACAAACTTTGATGAATTTAGGGAATATCACAGTGATACTGCCAACCGAAGGCGGCGAATGTGTGAAACATCCACAAAAAGGAGTAAAGTGGAAATATTTGCATTTTTCTTGAAAAATTCACATACACCAAGGAAATTTGTGGATCAACATTATAAAGTTTAATAGTATGGGGTTTGTAAAAAGAGGGAATGGGAAAACAGTGGTAGTATGTCATAAAAATTTTCCAAATATGGAAGTTGATAATTGTTGAGATTCCTGCCATACCCAATTACTAATAGATTTTATAAATTTTAAGGAAGAATATTCTTCTGGGTTTGACTTTCCGCTTAGAATAGCTTTGGAAAAAATGTTATGCATGTTATTATTGATAATAACCTTAAATAAGGAGGTTTGGAACTATGTGGGTTCCAACCAATAGAGCATTGACATTTAAGACTCTGCTGATAATGGCAAACTTTATCTAATGGTTGTCGTCAGTTTTTATTTCGGCAGTTATGCTTTTGTTTCTTTATTCAATTGAAAATTCCAGAAGGGTTTTATTAGTCGAAATTTCCAAACAGCTCCCTACTATTGCACAGTGGGATAAAATCGAAAAAAACTAGTAAAAAATATGACATTTAAGAACGGATAGATAAGTTTGAAATGGTTAGAGCTGAGGTGTTATGACGTGTATTGATATTACCTTGAAGTTGGTTACCTCGGACCGGTCTGCGCCAAATTGAAGAAAGATGGCCGAAACAAATCACTGTCCCAAATTTCGGCAAAATCGGTTAATCAATGTGGCTTTTATGGGCCTAAGACCCTAAATCGGTGGATCGGTCTATATGACAGCTATATTCAAATCAGGACCAATCTGGGCCGAATTTAAGATGATTGTCGAAGGGCCTAACACATCTCACTGTCCCAAATGTCAGCAAAATCGGATAGTAAATACGGCTTTAATGGGCATTAGACCCTAAATCGGCGGATCAGTCTATATGGCAGCTATATCCAAATCTAGACCGATCTGGGCCAAATTATAGAAGGACATCGAAGGGCCTAACACATCTCATTGTCCCAAATTTCAGCAAAATCGGATAGTAAATATGGCTTTTATGGGCCTTAGACCCTAAATCGGTGGATCGGTTTATATGACAGCTATATTCAAATCTAGACCGATCTGAGCCAAATTGAAGAATAACTTTGAAATGCCTATCACAATTCACTGTCCCAAATTTCAGCAAAATCGGATAGTAAATATGGCTTTTATGGGCCTAAGACCCTAAATCGGTGGATCGGTCTATATGACAGCTATATTCAAATCAGGACCGATCTGGGCCGAATTGAAGAAGTATGTGGAAGGGCCTAACACAACTTACTGTCCCAAATTTTAGAAAAATCGGATAGTAAATGTGGCTTTTATTGGCCTTAGACCCTAAGTCGGCGGATCAGTCTATATGGGGGCTATATCAAGATATAATCCGACATAGCCCATCTTTGAACTTTACCTGCTTATGAACAAATAAAGAATCTGTGCAAAGTTTCAGCTCAATATCTCTATTTTTAAGGGCTGTAGAGTGATTTCAACAGACAGACGGAAGGACATGGTTAGATCGTTTTAAATTTTTACGCTGATCAAGAATATACAAACTTTATAGGGTCGGAAATGGATATTTCGATGTGTTGCAAACGGAATGATTAAATGAAAATACCCCCATCCTTCGGTGGTGGGTATAAAAAGAATCTAAGGTGGAACTCCTATATATAGTTATAGACCTATTCAAACCAAATTTGATACGTATATTGAAGGTCGTGGGAGAAGTTGTTGTATAAAATTTCAGCTTTATCGGCTTCTAGAGGCTTAAGAAATCAAGATTCCAGATCGGTATATAGGGTAGCTACAATATATCAGGTTATGGACCGATTTAAACCATATTTGGCTCATTTGTTGGAACAAAACACTTCGTGCAAAATTTGAGCCAAATCGGATAAGAATTGCGCCCTCTAGTGGCTCAAGAAATCAAGACCCCAGATCGGTTTATATGATAGCTATATCCGGTTATGGACCGATTTAATCCATATTTGGCCCATTTGTAGTGAGTTCTAACGAAAGACGCTTTGCACACAGTATTGCGCCCTCTAGAGGCTTAAGAATCAAGACCCCAGATCGGTTTATATGACAGCTGTATCCGGTCATAGACTGATTTATACCATACTTGTGACAGTTGATGGAAATCATAAAGAAACACCTTGTGCAAAATTTCAGCTAAATTGGATAAAATTGCGCCCTCTAGTGGCTCAAGAAGTCAAGACCCCAGATCGGTTTATATGACAGCTATATCAGGTCATAAACCGATTTGGACCATACTTGGGACAGTTGTTGGAAGTCGTAACAAAACACCCCATGCAAAAGTTTAGTCAAATCGGATAAGAATTGCGCCCTCTAGTGCCTCAAGAAGTCAAGACCCCAGATCGATTTATATGACAGCTATATCAGGTCATAGACTGATTTAGATCATACTTACTAAAGTTGATGCAAATCATAAAGAAACACCTTGTGCAAAATTTTAGCCAAATTGGATAAGGATAGCGCCCTCTAGTGGCTAAAAAAGTCAAGAACCAAGATTGGTTTATATGGCAGCTATATCAGGTCATAGACTGATTTTGACCATACCTAAGACACTTGATGGAAATCATAACGAAACACCTCATGCAAAATTTCATCCAAATCGGATAAGAATTACGCCCTCTAGTGGCTGAAGAAGTCAAGATCCAAGAAAGTCAGGATCTCATTTGCATTCCCAACCGACCTACACTAATGAGAAGTATTTGTGCATAATTTCTAGCGGCTACCTTTACTCTTTCGAAGGTTAGGGTGCTTTCGACAGACAAGCGGACGGATGGATGGACGGACAGACGGACGGACATGGCTCGATCGACATAAAATGTCATGACGATCAAGAAATGTACCCCTTATGGGGTCTTAAGTGAATATTTCTAGGACTTAGTATACCCCCAATATTATGGTGGAGGGTATAATGATGGAAGTCATAACAGAAGTCGTTGTGCACAACTTCACCAAAATTGGCTAAGAACAAGGTCCTTTAGAGGCTCAAAATCTAGACAGCAGATTGGTTAACTCGGCTGCTATAGGTTAGGTTTAAGTGGCATTCTGCTATCAGACTCACTTAGACATTTTCGTTCATTGTGATACCACAGGAACAGAAGAAGGAAGATGCCTTCTAATTTCTACCCTTGGACCATCCAAATCGCTTTAAAAAGCCCAAATACTTGCGAATGTTCACATCCGCTAAATTAGACAGGTTCTCAAAGAAATCAGAACCTAAAGTGGAACTCCTTCTAACTGCTAGTGCGGGACACACAAATAGAAGGTGTTCTATAGTCTCTTCTTCTTCGATGTCCTCACAGCTTCTGCAAAATTCGTTGCTGGCAACCTTCAGTCTGTCAGCATGTTTTTTTACGATTAGACGGTGACCTGTCATGACGGACACAATGACTGAGACGTATGTTCTAGCCAATGACAGCAAAGCAGTAGACCTCTTCAAGTCTAGATTAGGCCACATAGTTTTGGAATGCTCACAGCCTCCTCTTTGTGACCATCTATAATTCGTTGTCCCTTAGGCCTGGTCCTGAAAACTTAGCTTACATGTCGCTAGGGGCATACCCACAGAGTCCAGTATCCCTGGAATGTGTAGGGTAGTTCCTAGTCTCGCAAGCTCATCCGCTTTACAACTTTCCGGGATATCTCTGTGGCCGGGCACCCAGAACAGGTGAATTTTGAACTGTTCAGCCATGTCGTTGAGAGATCTGCGACAATCGAGGGCTTTTTGTGTTCAGAAATACGTTCTTCAGGTTTTTTATGGCTGTCTGAGAAGATATTTATACCCGTTGTCGATAATGACATTATATTTTAGCCATTCCACTACTTCCTTAAAAACAAGGATCTCTGCTTGACACACACTGTAGTGGTCGGGTAACCTTTTCGATGTGATCAGTTCTAGATCTTTAGAGTACACCCCAAAGCACACCTGGTCGTTTAGTTTGGAACCATCCGCATAGTAGTCTATGTAACTTCTGTTACCAGGGATATTGAAGTTCCATATCTTTACTGGTTCAAAAGTAAGCATGTTTTCGACAGACGGACAGACACTTTTATTTATATCACCTCAAAATCTCATGGTGACCAATATTTCGAGGCGTTGTAAGCGGAAGTACGAAGTTCGTACACCCAATCCTATGGTAAGGGTTATTTGTTGTTATTTACCCGTTTTGATACGTTGCCCATCATCTGGGTATCATCCTATATTTAAATATGGTAAATTCTGTGAAAGGCATTAAGAAGGAGAATACTAATATGACAAGGAAAATATTATTTCGCAATGGAACGGGAGAGGTGCAGGTAGTCCAGCATCAATATTACCTGTATTATTCAGCGAATAAAGATAATTTATTTACCTGGAATGAGAAAAAAAAATAATTTTATTAAATCATATAAATATTGACTAGAAAAGTAAAAAGGCATTAAGTTCGGCTGGGCCGAACTTTGTATACCCACCACTTCGGGTATATATGAAAATCCAATTTTCGTCAAAATCCGGTGAATGTGCATACCTTATATCCCATAGCAGCAATATCGAAATATGGTCCGATTTGGACCATATACGAGATGGATATCGAAATGACTAACCTTAGTCACTATGTCAAATTTCAGTGAAATCGGATTATAAATGCGCCTTTTATGGGGCCAAGACTTTAAATCGAGATATCGGTCAATATGGCAGCTATTTCCAAACCTGGACCGATTTGGGCCAAGTTGCAGAAAAAATTTCGAAGAGCCTAACACAACTCACTGTCCCAAAGTAGCAAAATTGGATAAAAATGTGACTTTTATGGGCCTAAGACCCTAAATCGGCGGATGGGCAACTATATCCAAATATGAACCGACCTGGGCCAAATTGAAGAAAGATGTCGAAGGGCCTAACACAACTCATGGTCCCAAATTTTGACAAAATCGGACAATAAATGCGCCTTTTATGGTCGCAAAACCTTAAATCGAGATATCGGTCTATATGGCAGCTATATCCAAATCTGAACCGATTTCGCTAAGTTTCAAAAAAATGTGATAGAGCCTAACACACGTCACTGTCCCAAATTTCGCCGAAATCGGAAAATAAATGAGCCTTTTATGGTCCCAAAACTTTAAATCGAGATATCGATCTATATGGCAGCTATATTCAAATCTGGACCGATCTGGGACAAATTGAAGAAGGATGTCGAAGGGCCCAGCACAACTTACTGCCCCAAATTTCTGCGCCATCGGAAAATAAATGCGCCTTTTATGGGCCCAAAACCTTAAATCGAGATATCGGTCTATATGGCAGCTATATTCAAATCTGGATCGATCTGGGCCAAATTGAAGAAGAATGTCGAAGGGCCCAGCACAACTTACTGTCCCAAATTTCGGCGAAATTGGACAATAAATGATTCTTTTATGGTCCCAAAACCTTAAATCGAGATATCGATCTATATGGCAGCTATATTCAAATCTGGACCGATCCGGGCCAAATTGAAGATGGATGTCGAAGGGCCCAGCACAACTCACTGTCCCAAATTTCGGCTACATCGGACAATAAATGCGCCTTTTATAGGCCCAAAACCTTAAATCGAGAGATCGGTCTATATGGCAGCTATATCCAAATCTGAACCGATTTCGCTAAGTTTCAAAAAAATGTGATAGAGCCTAACACACTTCACTGTCCCAAATTTCGCCGAAATCGGAAAATAAATGCGCCTTTTATGGTCCCAAAACCTTAAATCGAGATATCGATCTATATGGCAGCTATATTCAAATCTGGACCGATCTGGGACAAATTGAAGAAGGATGTCGAAGGGCCCAGCACAACTTACTGCCCCAAATTTCTGCGCCATCGGAAAATAAATGCGCCTTTTATGGGCCCAAAACCTTAAATCGAGATATCGGTCTATATGGCAGCTATATTCAAATCTGGATCGATCTGGGCCAAATTGAAGAAGAATGTCGAAGGGCCCAGCACAACTTACTGCCCCAAATTTCTGCGCCATCGGAAAATAAATGCGCCTTTTATGGGTCCAAAACCTTAAATCGAGATATCGGTCTATATGGCAGCTATATTCAAATCTGGATCGATCTGGGCCAAATTGAAGAAGAATGTCGAAGGGCCCAGCACAACTTACTGTCCCAAATTTCGGCGAAATTGGACAATAAATGATTCTTTTATGGTCCCAAAACCTTAAATCGAGATATCGGTCTATATGGCAGCTATATCCAAATCTGAACCGATCTGGGGCAAACTGAATAAGGATGTCAAAAGGGTTAACACAACTCACTGTCCCAAATTTCAGCAAAATCGGATAATAAATGTGGTTTTTATGGGCCTAAGTCCCTAAATCGGCGGATCAGTCTAAATGACAGCTATACCCAAATCTGGACCGATCTGGGCCAAATTGAAGAAGGGTATCGAAGGGCCTAACTCAACTCACTGTCCCTAATTTCAGTAAAACCGTATAATAAATGTGGCTTTTATGGTATTCAGACTCTAAATCGGCGGATCGGTCTATATGGGGGCTATATCAAGATATAGTCCGATATAGCCCATCTTCGAAATTAACCTGCTTATGGATAAAAAAAAATCTGTGCAAAGTTTCAGCTCAATATCTCTATTTTTGAAGACTGTAGCGTGATTACAACAGACAGACGGACGGCCTTGACTGAATCGTCTTAGATTTTTACGCTGATCAGAATATATATACTTTAATGGGTCGGAAATGGATATTTCAATGTGTTGCAAACGGATTGACAAAATTAATATACCCCCATCCTTCGGTGATGGGTATAAAACACCAGAATAACAGTTGAAATATCGCTTAGAAATCTTTCCAAAATATTAATACGAAACAGGATACAGCTATCGTTTAGAATTCTCTCAGAACTGCCGGCACAAAAAATTCCTTCAGACAAGCAGAACAGGAATGGTTCTAAAATCGCTCCGAGCTATCATAATAAAGCATCCTTAAGAACGCCGAACATAATTCGGAACGAAATCGAAAAGATTTTGTACGAAGAGTTCAGAATTTGACCAGAATTGTCTGACATCAGACATTTGGTTTGCTGGGTGTTTACTTTATTTTTCTCTTTTTTCTAATCAACTTTCTTTCCCACGCCATCCCTTGACATATCAAAAAGCTATGCGTATGTGCTTAACTTAAAGCCTAAGCTCATAATGCCATTTAAACAAAGTCCATGGAAACTTCGGCGATTCCTTTATTGGTAATGATAATAAATAAATTGATTAATACGCCTTATCAACAACAACGCCAACAATGCCGGCAAAGCGACAACAAACAAATTGTCATTAACAACCACAAACACATTAACAAACAACGACCACAATAACAACAAGAACAAAGGCAACGCCATCAGATAAATAATTAGAGGCAGCGCTCTTTTAACTCTAATAGATATAAACTATCACTAACACGTTTCATGCTCATTTTCAGTTTCAACCCTTTTTTGGGGGGGGTTCCAAACAGATATGGGTAAAGACAAGGGCAAACCCTTACTATGAAGGGAAAATGAAAGCAAGACTAGAAAGGACAAATATACCCACACATTCCACATAGAGATTGACTAAAGGATAATATTTGTTGATATGTTAAGTCAACAAATTAATGCAATCAAATAAAGAATTATCGAGATTTATTAACAAATGAATCTCGGTTAAGATAATTAATAGGCCACCAACAACAAAAATCACCAACACAACCCTCTACTGAAAAAAATGCCCTTTGAGTTACTTTAACAGTCACCCACACGTACACACACACACACAATCACTTTAATATTGGGGAATTTTTGTATTCACCCAAAGTTTTCTCTATCTTTCTCTGTGGCTTACTCTCTCCCTCTCTCTCTCTCTATTTGCATTTCTGTAAATGACGCTTGTTAGGCAAGTGTGTTTGTGCCAGAGATGATAAAGCTGAGTTTTTGCAATCTTTTTGATACCTTTCTGAAATCTTGTGGGTTTGTAAATTTGTTTGTTGCGTATAGACTCAAAAACGGCTGAACCGATTTCTTTCAAATTTTCACAGATTGTGGGGAGTGGTCCGGAAGGAGCAATAGGCTACAACATTTTTAGATATCTCAAGGGGGACGGACCCTCCCCTTTACCCCAAAGGTACTATCAAAAAATAAAAGTTGACCGATCGGGGCAATATGGGACTCAAATGAAAGGTATTCGGGAGTAGAATACAAATTTGATATCAAAATTTGGGTTCAAGTACCTAGGGGATGCCCCGACCCCAAAACCCCTTCAAATAGGCATATGGGACGATAATGACAATATGGGACTCGAATGAAAGGCATTCGGAAGTAGATTACACATATGCTCAGGAAAGAGGAATAGGCTATATAATTTGTTGATATTGGAAGGGGGCGGACGCTCCCCCGTTACCCTCAAAATACCACCCAAAATCAAGGTTGACCGTTCGGGACAATATGGGTATCAATTGAAAGGTATTGAAGAGTAGAATGCGGTATTAAAAGTTGTGTCTAAGGAACCCAACCCCAAAAGTTACTCAAACAAACAAATTGGAGGGACATATGAATATGGGACTCAAATGAAAAGAAAGAATGAAGATTACAAATAAGACATAAAAGGCCCCCCCCAAAAAGGCCCCCCAAATGGGAATTTTACTCGGTAGTAGCTATATAAGACTCAAATGAAAGGTATTCGGGAGTTGATTACGAATATGACATTAAATTTTGTTTCTAAGAACCTAGATGGCGCTTTACCTCCAAAACTCAATTCCAATGGATTATTTGACCAATTAAAACAATGGGGGATCAAATGATAGATATTTTTGAGTAGAGTGCGTCATTCAAAAATGTGCTCAAGTGGCACATGGAGTATGGCGCACAACCCTCGTATAGTTACCCTCTACCACTCCAAACGAGTAGTAGCACTAACATTTTAGCTAGCGCCATCTACTGGATGTTTTCAAATTAATTTAGTTTCTCCAATTGAAAACAGCCAGTAAATTTGGAGCCAACATGAACTGCAAGAGGGCAGAGTGGTCAAAATTGATCTTATAGCATTTATCTTCGCTATGACTTCGTTGTGGTTGTTTGCGGATTATTTTTTAACTTTCCCACTCTAAGACGGGCTTTAACAATAATTTTCAAAAACACCAGATCTCGGAGAAGGGTAGGGCGATTTAAGCGAAATTTTGTTGGCACACTTACATTAATGTAAAATCAAAAATTTGGTATCAGAATCTGAGGTGGGATGCCTAGTAGGGCCGCCCACCCCCAAAACCCGCCAAATGGATTTATAGACCAATCACTACAATATGGGTATCAAATTAAAGGTATTTGAAAGCAGAAAGCGAAACTGAAATCCAATCGTGAGACTAAGTGTGGGTCAACCCACCCCCAAAAAACCCCTGAAATCGGACATACTTACCGACCATGTTGACTTAAACTTTGACTTAAATTTTTTCGCCAAAGGTGCATACTCAGCTTTAACCGCGAAATTCATACTGAATATTTGACACAATGGGTTTTTCAGTGTATATTTCATGGCTTAAATAAGCTGTAACTACCGCTCAATCAGCCAGACTTTATATCTAAAATGTTATTCCTATTGATAATCCGACAAAATTGTCTCCAAAATTCAGAATAGAAAATAAGAGCTCCCTTTTGTGATAGGAAAAACTTTTCCCAAAACTCTTTGGTACTATTCTTACAAACCCATATATCATCCCTAATCTCTATACGGCTGTTTGTGTATTTGGCTAGTGCTACTTGTACGCTCCGTTATTTAATATTGCACAAAGTGTCAGTTAATTTGACAAGTTGAAATGTTGACTTCTCTGTGGTGCTGCTATGACTAAGGCACACCAAAGTGCCCAGCTTTAACACCATCGACATCCTCATTCTTCTAACATCAGCAGGAGCAGCAGAAAAAATACCCACCGTCTAGCAATGAGCTGTGGAAAAAATAAGAAATCGTTAGTGTTTGTAACATTGACCTTACCACAAAGCCTTCAAGCCAACATTATTGACACATTCCAGCCGAAAAATAAAACAAAACGAAACAAAAAAACTACTCGAATTCTCATTCATCAGACAAAGGTCCTTTTCACAACTACATATACTCGAGTAACTCAAACACAGACACATTTCATACTGCTGCTCTGTGTCAGTGCAAATACATTGACCTTCTCTATAGCGCTGGGGGAAAACAACACACGGAAAATGCCGACAACTTACCACTTTTTTCGAATGTGGCAAATAGCAAACCCTCTTCAAACCATATAACGATGGCCAGAAGAAAGACAGTAGGTGGATGGGCAACCTTTTTCTATGGGGAGGGCATCTGTTTACCCATTTTTTTTTTTTTTTTGAAAACTGAATCAAAATTTTAATTTCATTTAAAATTTGTTAGAAATCCCCAAGGGAAAGAATATAACAATTCTTCTTATCCAAGAAGAAGAGCAGCTTTCTTGCCCTATTCCTTGGGCAAATATAGATTTTTTAACCCCTTGCCAAGGGCAAGGTAAGTTTTCTTACCCTTTCTCTTGAAAAACGATACTTTCCTTAACATTTCTCTCGGGGAAGGTTGTTTTTTTACCCTTTTTCTTGGGGAATGGTAGTTTTCTTACCCCTTCCTTTGGCGCATAGTATTTTTCTTACACTTTCTTTGGGGAAGGGTAATTTTCGTACGCTTTCCCTTGGGTTAGGGTAGTTTTCTTACCCTTTCCCTTGGGAGACGATAGTTTTCTTACCCTTTGGGGAAGGGTAATTTTCTTACGCTCTCCCTTGGAGAAAGTTAATTTTCTTACCCTTTCCCTTGGGGAATGGTAATTTTCTGACCCTTTCCCTTGGGGAAGGGTAGTTTCATAAGCTTTCCCTTAGGGAAACGTAGCTTTCTTACCCTTTCCCTTGGGGAAGTGTAGCTTTCTTACCCTTTCCCTTGCGAAACGGTAGATTTCTTGCGCTTTCCCTTGGAGAAGGGTAATTTTCTTATGCTTTCCCATAGGGAAGAGTAGCTTTCTTACCCTCTCCCTTGGTGAAACGTAGTTTTCTTAAGTAGTTTTCTTACCCTTTCCCTTAGGGAAGTGTAACTTTCTTACCCTCTTATTTATTTCTAACCCTTTTCCTTGGGGAAGGGTAGTTTTTGTACCCTCTCTCTTAGGGAAGTATAGCTTTCTTACCCTCTTCTTTTGGAGTAGTTTTCTTACCCTTACCTTGCGGAAGGGTAGTTATCTTACCTTTTCCCTTGGAGAAAAGTAGTTTTCTTACCTTTTCCCTTGGGAAGGGTAGTTTTCTTAAACTTTATCTTGGGGAAGGGTTCGTTCTTACCCTTTCCCTTGCGAAACGGTTGATGTCTTACGCTTTCGTTGGAGAAGGGTAATGTTCTTACACTTTCCCTTAGGGAAGTGTAGCTTTTTTACCCTCTCTCTTGAAGAAGCGTAGTTTTCTCACCCTTTCCCTTGGGGAAGGGTTTTTTTTCTTACCTTTCCCCTTGGGGGCGGGTAGTTTTCTTTCCCTTTCCCTTGAGGAAGGGTAGTTTTCTTACCCTTTTCCTTGGGAAAGGGTAGTTTTCTTTCTTTTACCCATTCTCTTGGTAAAGGGTAATTTTATTACGCCTTCCCTTGCGGATGGGTAATTTTTCTTCCCTTTCCCTATGGGAAGTTTAGTTTTCTTTCCCTTTCCCTCGGGGAAGGGCAGTTTTCTTACCCTTTCCCTTGGAAAAGGGTAATTTTATTACGCTTTCCCTTGGGGAAACGTATTTTGCTTATCCTTTCCCTTGGGGAAGGGTAGTTTTCTTACCTTTCCCCTTGGGGAGTGTAGTTTTCTTACCCTTTCTTTTGGGTAAAGGTAATTTCTTACCTTTTACCTTAGGGATGGGTAGTTTTAATACCCTTGCCCTTGGGGAACGGTAGCTTTCTTATCCTTTTGCTTAGGAAAGTGTAGCTTTCTTACCCTCTCTCGTATAGAAGCGTAGTTTTCTGACCTTTCCCCTTGGTAAAGGGTAGTTTTTTTAGCTTTCCCCTTGAAGAAGGGTAGTTTTCTTACTCATTCCCTTGGGAAAGGGGATATTTCTTACGCTTTCCCTTGGCGAAGGGTATTTTTCTTACTCTTTCCCTTGGGAAAGGGTAGCATTTTCTCTCTTGGAGAAGCGCAGTTTTCTTACTTTTTCCCTTGGGGAAAGGAAGTTTCCCTACCTTTACCCTTGGGGAACATTAGTTTTCTTACCTTTCCCCGTGGGAAAGTGTAGTTTTTTACTCTTTCCCTTGGTGAAGCGTAGTTTTGTTAAACTGTCCTTTGAGGAAGGGTAATTTTCTTACCATTCCTTGGGTAAGCGTAGTTTTCTTACCCTTTTTCTTGGGAACGTGTAGATTTCTTACCCATTCCCTTGAGTAATGGAAGTTTTGTTTCCCTCTCTTTTGGGGAAGGGTAGTTTTCTTACCCTTTCTTTAGGAAAAGGGTGGTTTTCTTTACCTTTCCCAAGGGAAAGGGTATTTGTCTTACTCTTTGCGTTGGCGAAGGATAGTTTTCTTACCCCTTTCATTGGGGAAGGTTAGTTTTCTTACTTTCTCCTTGGGTAAGTGTAGTTTTTTTTACCATTTTCCTTGGGGAAGGATAGTTTTCTTAACCTTTTCCATTTGAGTGGTAGTTTTCTTGCCCTTTCCCTTGAGGAATGGTAGTTTTCTTACCCTTTTCCTTGGGAAAGTGTTGTTTTCTTACGCTTTCACTTGGGGAAAGGCAGTTTTCTTACCCTTGCCCTTGGGGAATGGTAGTTTTCTTAACCTTTCCCTTTGAGAAGGGTAATTTTCTTACCCTTTCCCTTGAGGAAGGGTAGATTTTATACCCTTCCCTTAGGGAAGTGTAATTTTCTTACCCTTTCCCTTGGGAAACGGTAGTTTTTTTACCCTTTCCTTTGAGGGAGGGTAGTTTTCTTACCCTTTCCCTTGAGGTTGCGTAGTTTTCTTACCCTTTTTCTTAGGCAAGGGTAGTTTTCTTACCCTTTCCCTAGGGGAAGGTTGGTTTTTTACCCTTTCCCTTGAGGAAAGGTAGTTTTCTAATCCTTCCCTTGGGAAGGGTAGTTTTCTAATCCTTCCCTTGGGGAAGGGTAGTTTTCTAATCCTTCCCTTGGGGAAGGGTAGTTTTCTAACCCTTTCTCTTGTTGAAATCAAATCCAGTATGCCGAGCTTTCTCAACTTGATAGGAAGTTTGTCGTTACAGTTTTGAATATAGACCTCAAAAGGCTGTAGGGGAAGACCGTAGATCGCAGGACATCATTGGAGGTCCTAAAACTGGTCTACTTTCGAATCACAGGATCGTTGAAATCTACATTGCAGTCAGGTTTGAAATTTAGCAGCACGATTTCGACGCAGTCTAATCTTTGGACCTTCTCTATCTCTCTAGTTGGAGTTTACCTACCTATAGCCTTCCATTATACCAGTGTCCTACATGTCACCACTGGCCCCACAATGTGCTTGAAAGTTTAATAAATCATCTTAATAAATGTCGGGTTAACTTTCTGCTTGCTAACAAACTTTCTCTACCGTCATGGTCACCGTATTGCAGAGGTTAGCATGTCCGCCTATGACGCTGAACACCCGGGTTCGAATCCTCCCAGGAACATCAGAAAAATTTTTCAGCGGTGTTTTTTCTCTCCTAATGCTGGCAACATTTGTGAGGTACTTTGCCATATAAAAACTTTTCTACAAAGAGGTATCGCATGTTTGGCACGCCGTTCGGACTCGGCTGTAAAAAGGAGGCCTTTTTCACTGAGCTTAAACTTGAATTGGACTGTACTCATTGATATGTGAGAAGTTTGCCCCTGTTCCTTAACGGAATTTTCATCGGTAAAGTTTGCAATTTGCATTTGCAAACTTTCTCCTGCATAAAGAGAATGCGTAAAGTGCCTCTCACCTTACCTCTGTACTAGCTTTCTAGGACAGTTTTGAATCTAAGAATACTCCTAAAAAGTGACGGGAGTCTAAAATATCGCAGTCTTATATATCCAATGAAAAGCACAACTTTTTCTTCCCTTGGGTTTGGTCTTAACCTATTCCTCGTATTTCATCTTCATTGAAAAATCATCAAAATTGAATTTTGAGAACAAATTTGGTCAAACTTTGATTTTATTCAAAGTTTCATCATATTTTTATTTTCATAGAAAACTTAGTCGAATTGTGATTTTAACACCCCTTGCCCCTCAGGTTGTACACACCAGCTTTTGGCGAGATTTTTCCTAACGGCCGCTTTGTTCGGTAAATGTCCTTCCCCGTTTTCAAAGGATATTTATTGAAAAGGGTGTCTCTGTGCGGGTGACTCTCCCTTTTCGCATCTTGATTTCTGCCTTCTGTTGTTTTTTTTTTCTCGACCTCTTACATTGTATAGCATTTCCCCCCGCCCAATTTTGGTATTTCTTTCTTCATTTGATGATATGTTTATGCCATTCACAAATTGGCCTAATTTGACTTTTGTAGCGTAGTCGTTGTCCTTTAATGTGTTGAGAATTATGGTATGAAAAGAGAAAAAGTCCTTTGGCCACAGAAGTTTGGCAGTCAGTGTCTCCCCTTCTGGTAATAGCAACCCCTCTCTCTGGCAAACAGACGATGGTTGTCGTTTTCTACAAGAAAAAAAAACTGTGATTGTAGATGTTATTGCTACCGTTGTTGGTGTTGTTGTTGTTGTTGTCAGTCGATAAGTACGTTATTATTTCAAACTGTCATTGTGCGGATATAAACGTTTATCTAATCGTTTGATGTTGGAATATGAAACCGACACTTCTATACTAGCAAGGGATGGGAGAGTGGGGCAAACACTGAGAGTGAGAAAGAAAATGAGAGCCATACATAATTTGTATTCGTAATTTATGCCGGCGCCTTATGTGTCCACTACTTGACAGTTGTACTTGTCAAAATAAGACTGACAGTAGTGGCTTAAAATAGAAAGTCAACAAGGAATGTTGGAGGGTTTGGGAGCCAAAAAGTAATCCTGGATATTTTTTAATAATTATTTTTTCGAGGCTTACATTTCATTAGATGATGGAAGAAGGATGAGGAGCAATGGTATTCTCTGTTAGAACAATTTTAGCATTTCAAATGTTTGAGAAGTTGTTTATTTGGTTTTTGATTGACAGCAAGGATGTTTTGAAGTTCAAAATAAGCAAAGTAATACTTGGAAAGGTAAAGTAGGAAAGTGAAATTTGTTTAATTAGAATTTTGGGGGAAAAAGCACAGACTTGGGATAATGAAAATAAAACTCAAATTAAAAAAAAAAAACCAAGACAAAAATGGTATGGCTGTTGGAAACCAAAGTTAACTTCATTGTGTAAACTTTCGGCCAAATCGGATAAGAATTTCCTCCTCAATCGGCGCAAGAAGTCAAGAACAGAAATATGTTTATATGGCAGCTATATCAAAACATGGGCCGGTATAGACCATTGGCAATCTCAACCGACTCACACTAATAGGAAATATATGTGTAAAATTTCAAGCGCTTAGCTTTATTTCTTCGAAAGTAAGTGTGCTTCCGACAGAGGGACTGACAGAGCTAAATCGACTTGGAATGTTAAAACGATCAAAACTATGTATACTTCGGATTATAAATGGGGCCAAGACTTTAAATCGAGATATCGGTCTATATGGCAGCTATATGCAAATCTGGACCTATTTGGGCCAAGATGCAGAAAAATTTCGAAAAGCCTAACACAACTCACTGTCCCAAATTTCGGCCAAATCGGACAATAAATGCACTTTTATATTGCTTCCATATAAACCGGTCTCTCCATCATCCTTTTTTCGGTTCCTAGAAGCTTTAATTTATGCTGGTTTTACAGTAGTTTGGTATGTAGAATAAAATATTCCCCTGAATTTATTTTGTATAAATTTTTAGCAGAATCCGTGGTGATGGATTCCCAAGATTCGGCCTGGCCGAACTTAGCATGCTTTTACTTCTTATACCCTACACCATACACTGTGGAACAGTGTATTATAAGTTGGGGCATTTGTTTGTAATAACCAGAAGAAAGAGAGATAGACCCATTGAAAAGTATACCGATCGACTCAGAATTACTTCCTGATTCGATTTAGCAATGTCCATCTGTCTGTCTGTCTGTCCGTCTGTCTGT
Organism: Stomoxys calcitrans; assembly: GCF_963082655.1. NCBI lineage: Eukaryota > Metazoa > Arthropoda > Insecta > Diptera > Muscidae > Stomoxys > Stomoxys calcitrans. The sequence goes on along the minus strand of NC_081554.1, from coordinate 18,588,244 downwards.
CCGTCTGTCTGTCCGTCTGTCTGTCCGTCTGTCTGTCCGTCTGTCTGTCCGTCTGTCTGTCCGTCTGTCTGTCCGTCTGTCTGTCCGTCTGTCTGTCCGTCTGTCTGTCCGTCTGTCTGTTCGTCTGTTCGTCTGTCTGTCTGTATGTCTGTCTGTCCGTCTGTCTGTCTGTCCGTCCGTCTGTCTGTCCATGTTAATTTGTGTACAAACTACAGGTCGCAGTTTTCATCCGATCTTCTTCAAATTTGGTGCAGGCATGTTTTTCGGCCTAGAGTCGAAGCCTATTGAAATTGGAAAAAATCGGTTCAGATTTAGATATAGCTCCCATATATATGTTCGTCCGATTTGCAGTAATAATGCAATAAAATGGTAAGTTGTTAACCGATTCTCTTGAAATTTGGCAAGGAGGATTTTTTTATGACTATCGACATTGCTGCTGGATTTCTTAGAAATCGGTTTAGATTTATCGTAGCTCTCATATATATATATATCGCCCGATTTTCACACCTCGAGCCAATGCAAGCGCCTTTGACGTTCTCTTGACTCTCGACATTATAGGTGAATTTCATGGAAATCGGTTCAGATTAAGATATAGCTCTCATATATATGTTCGTCCGATTTTGAGAAATATTACAATAAAGTGCTCATTTGTTAACCGATTCTCTCGTAATTTTGCAGAAGTGATATTCTTATAACTTTTGACATTATTTGTGAATTTAATAGAAATCGGTACAGAGTTAGAAATAGCTGTCATATATGTATATTGCCCGATTTTCACTTCTAGAGCCACTGCAAGCGCATTTATTGACCAATTTTGGCAAAATTTTGATCAAACCTTTTCTCGATAACTACCACAATATCTGAGAAGTTTGCTCGAAATCAATTCAGATTTAGATATAGCTCCCATATATATATTCTTCAGATTTTGGGTAATTTGCAATAATCTTCTATATATTGTCTAGTTTGGTCTGGAAGGAAACATAGGCTATATAATTTTTTTGATATTGGGAGGGGGGCGGACCCTCCCCCTTACCTCCAAAGTACTACCCAAAAATAAAAGTGGACCGATCGGGACAATATGGGTTTAAAATGAAAGATATTTAAGAGTTGAGTACGAATTTCATAATAAAAGTTGGGTCCAAGAACCTGGGTGTCGCCCCAGACCCAAAACTTCTTAAAATAGGTTTATTTGACGATCATGACAATATGGGACTCAAATGAAAGGTATTCGGGAGTAGATTGCGAATTTGGTCAGGAAGAAAAGGTAGGCTTTATAATTAACCCCAAAAACACCACCCAAAATCAAAAGTGGACCGATAAGGACAATATGGGTATCAAATGAAAAATATGTAGATAACGAATCTGGCATACAAATTAATTTCGAAGTATAGGGGGTCGCCCCATTCCTACAAAAACGCCCAAAATGGGCATATTAGCCAATCGTGGGATTCGGTTTGTTTGTTCCGTATGGACTGAAAAACGGCAGAACCGATTTTCTCAACATTTTCGGAAACATACGCTATATAATTTTTGGGTATCAGAAGGGGGACGGACCCTCCCCCTTATGCCAAAAACACAACCCAAAATCAAAAGTTGACCCATTGGGACAATATAGGTATCAAATGAAAAGTATTGGAGAGTGGAATACGAATATGGTATTAAAATTTGAGTCTAAGTACCCATCGGGCCGCTTCAACCCCAAAACTCCCTTAAACAGCCATACTGGACGTACATATGGCTCTTTAAGGGCCGTTCCCCGGCCGATACGGGATGACTATGAGCACAACACAGGCTGGAACTTTGAGCTCCGACTTGTGTGGTGCCCATTGTTATCATGGGAAGCTTAGCTGAAAGCTACCCGGCGCGTCCACAGGTTGCGGATGGTGGAAAGCTCCGTTTTTATGCGGAATAGCTGCAAATGCGGCCGGAGGCAGTCAGCGATTTTCAAGAGGAGAGTCTCAGTGAGGAGTCAGGTGGCACTGGCTCTTAATTAAATACTGAGTGCCAATGATACTCGAGATTACAAGCCGAGTTATTGGCGCCGTCAAATAACCAATGGCCAACATCAGCTTCTGTTCCCAGGTTAGGGGCTGGCGGCGAGCGTCGGATCTTGGAGCAAGCGGCTCGCCACAACGAGGGATACATGCAATCCCACAAACCCATGCGGTCGGGACGCTGGGCCAGTAACCCGCCCCCGGAAAACATAGAACTACTATGAAAAACAAAGGAATAGTAATTGGACATTCATTTCAACATGGGGCTCAAATGAAAGGTAATCGGGAGTAGATTTCGAATCTGGCATACAAAATCAGATTTAAGTATAGGGGGTCACGCGAACCTTCAAAAACTTCATTAGACCCCTTATGACTGTATGATTTATGGCTGAACAGATTTTCTTAAACTGTTCATAGATTGTGTACATAGGGGTATATAATTTTAAGATATCGGGTGGAGGTGGACCCTCCCCCTTACCCCAAGAACGTCACCCATATACGAAAGTGGTCCGATCGGCACAATAAGTGTATCAAATGAAAGGTATTGGAGACCAGAAAACGAATAGGGTATTAAAATTTGAGTCCAAGTAACCAGCGGGCCCCCCAACCCCAAAACTCCTCTAAACAGATATATTCGAAGTTCATGTCAATATGGGAATCAAATGAAAAGTATTAGGCAGTAGATTACAAATATGGCTTAGACCAAGTAATGGGAGCTCGCCCACCCCCAAATACCCCCAACTGGGTATATTAGCAGACCATGTCTGTATGGGACTCAAATGAAAGATATTGGGGAGTAGATTCCGCATATGACATTAAAATTTGCGTTAAAGTATAGGTGGCGCTTTTCCTCCTAAAGATACGTTAAAATGGGTTATTTGACCCATTATGACAATATGGGACTTAAATGAAAAGTGTTTGAGAGTAGAAAACGAATTTGATATCCAATTTTGGAGCCAAGTGTTTTGGGGTATGCCCTAAAGCACTCCCTAAACTGAACTTCATTTCCGTAGGGAATAAATAACGAATTTGATATATATGCAAAGTGCCGGTGGCCTCCCCAGCCCAACAACACCCTCCAAACGGTTCATATTGGGTTGCCCAAAAAGTAACTGCGGATTTTTCATATAGTCGGCGTTGACAAATTTTTTCACAGCTTGTGACTCTGTAATGGCATTCTTTCTTCTGTCAGTTATCAGCTGTTACTTTTAGCTTGCTTTAGAAAAAAAGTGTAAAAAAAGTATATTTGATTAAAGTTCATTCTAAGTTTTATTAAAAATGCATTTACTTTCTTTTAAAAAATCCGCAATTACTTTTTGGGCAACCCAATATTTACCGACCATGGCAATATGGAGCTCAAATTAAAGGGATTTGGAAGTGCAGCACGAATTTGATATCCATATTTTTGAGTCGAAATGTCTGAGGTGCCATCCCTCCCCTAATGAGAACATTACCCTAAGGAAGAACATTACCACCAGGAACCGAGAAGGGGCAAATTCTCACACATCAATGAGGGCTTTCCGATTCAAATTTAAAGTCAATGATAAGGGACCCATTTTTATAGCCGAGTCTGAACGGCGTCCAGCAGTGCGACACTTCTTTGGGGAACATTTTTTTACTGACCATGCATGGCATTGTACATCGCATATGTCGCCAATATTAAGAGGGAATAAACACCGCTTCGTGCGTTGTTCTCGCCAAGATTCGAACGCATTCAGCGTCATAGGCTACAATGGCACGAATTCGCTATCCGCTTTCAGGGTGAAGTGTCTTCACCCTAAAAAGATATGAGAGAATTAAAGAAGGCGCAGCGGAGGGGGCCCGGTTTGGCTAGTGTTGTATATATATTTGCTCGAAATTTGATATGGATTGTTTAATAACCCATCTGAAAACGTCCGCCGAGGTCCATCAAAATAGGTTCAGAATAATAGATTGCTTCCACGTTGTACTTATAGGGTAGGTGTAGGGTATTATACAGTCGGCAATGCCCGACTTTTGATTTTCCTTACTGGTTTCTTTTTTTAAGATTTTTAAAATTTTAAAATTCCTTTCCAATCGAATTGCCCTCTCTCTACTCAACTCACTTTTGTTTCATTTCCCTCTCTCCAACCCCTCTCTCCATCCTCTCTCTTTCATTTAAATACCATCGATTTATCACTTGTATTCCATGCACGACACTTAGGCATACTTTTGTCATCTTAATACCAACTGTTATTCCAGAATCCTCTGCAAGATGACGGAATAACAAATCCATAAGACTCCTGCCTTGAAGGATAATTGTACACGACCCCCAGAGGTGGAGGTTGTCTAACTTGATTTTTCTCAAATTCACACCACATGTGGCAGCAGCAAAGTTTGTTTTTTTTCTCAATTTTTAAGGCAGGCAGGCGGAGGATTTAAAAGAGGCTGCAAGGCGGTAGGAGTCATCCCTGCCTTTGAAGCTGGCTGCCGGTGATAATGTGCATAATAATGATGACTTAAGATGTGATTTTTTTTTTTTGTTTTGGTTTTCTTAAGAAATTTTAAGCCCAATACTTTTGAGAGGGATTTGATGGCGAACGTGAAAACAGAATGAAAAAAGGTATTAAAATATTTTCCAACACAGAGAACACAAAACGAAAGAGAAGAGAGACTTGTAAGGGAAACTGGGTCGGGCTTATTAAAAATTCACGATAAACGTTAAAGCAACTTAACATGTATCCCACACCCACACATTGGGAAGAGGCAAAGAAGAAACAAAAAAACTGTGCTGGTTTTAAAATATTTATGAAAATTCAAAGCATCTTCACAGAGCAGCATCCTTGGCAGACTAAAACTCCAAATTCAAGGATTACAAATCCTTTTTCAACACTTATCAGCAATAACGACACATACATCAACACTTGGTAACACTTTTGGCAACTTGAAGCTGCCAAAAAACAAAGTGAAGGAGGATGGAAGTATGGATAATGGAAAGCCAAAAAATTGCAAGAATATTATAGCAGATGCAAAAAAAAAAGAGACTCCCTGAAAATTTTTGTAACACTTCAACTTTTCAACACTTTTTCCCCATTATCAAAGTTTTTTTTTGGTTTTTTTTGGCAAGAGATAATCCTCTTATGCCAACTGCACTTGAGCAAATACGAGAAAGTAGAAAACGAGCACACATTCAACACATCAACCAACTTGCAATGCTTAAATCCTTTGACTATCAACTTGGTAATACCCCGTCCCCTCCCAGCCTCCATTGGCAACAGAGGTGCTGATTATTTGGATTTCTTGCAGATTTTTTTTTCTCCGTTTTTCTGATACCATTTTGATGTTAAGGATAAATGATGATGTTAACTGCTGATGATAGGTATGAGTATCTCTCTCATGCGATGACGATGCCACTGATGATGTTTTTGTTGACGAAAAAATTATGACAAGAGTTTGTTTGCAAACACATATATAAATGTTTACATAGCAGGGGGGCTTTTTTTTTGGGGGGGGGGGGGGGAACACACAGACTCACACAGACTAACACTCTACCTCAATTTTAAATGCACATATGTAATGGTGGCATTTATCCTTTTGTAATCGCATATGTAGAGATATAAAAGAGAGAAGCATTACTTGCTTAAAATGATTGTGAACGGAAACGGAACATGGAGCATGAAACCAAGTGGCAACATTGCATTTGACAGCAGCATTTCCTTTTGGCTTGTGTAACGACAAAAATTGCTACACATATATTTACACGCTTAAATAATTTTCCTAATACGATAGAAGCAACATGGAGAACTATCATGAGAAAAAAATTTGAAGTTAGTTTGAAGTGAGAAAGAGAGAGGGTTTCCATAGAAATTGAGTGAATATTATTATACCCTCCACCATAAGATGGGGGGTATACTAATTTCGTCATTCTGTTTGTAACTACTCGAAATATTCGTCTGAGACCCTATAAAGTATATATATTCTTGATCGTGGTGACATTTTATGTCGATCTAGCCATGTCCGTCCGTCTGTCCGTCCGTCCGTCTGTCCGTCGAAAACACGCAAACTTCCGAAGGAGTAAAGCTAGCCGCTTGAAATTTTGCACAAATACTTCTTATTAGTGTAGGTCGGTTGGTATTGTAAATGGGCCATATCGGTCCATGTTTTGATATAGCTGCCATATAAACCGATCCTGGGTCTTGACTTCTTGAGCCTCTAGAGTGCGCAATTCTTATCCGATTGAAATGAAATTTTGCACGACGTGTTTTGCTATGATATCCAACAACTGTGCCAAGTATAGTTCAAATCGGTCCACAACCTGATATAGCTGCCATATAAACCGATCTTGGGTCTTGACTTCTTGAGCCACTAGAGGGCGCAAGTATTATCCGATTTGGCTGAAATTTTACATGAGGTGTTTTGTGAAGACCTTCAACAAATGTTCTAAGAGTAGTTCAAATCGGTCCACAACCTGATATAGCTGCCATATAAGCCGATCTTGGGTCTTGACTTCTTGAGCCTCTAGAGGGCGCAATTCTTATCCGATTGGATTGGAATTTCGCACGACGTGTTTTGTTATGATACCCAACAACTGTGCCAAGTATGGTTCAAATCGGTCCATAACCTGATATAGCTGCCATATAAACCGATCTTGGGTCTTGACTTCTTGAGCCTCTAGAGGGCACAATTCTTATTCGATTTGAATTAATTTTTGCACGAAGTATTTCGTTATGATATCCAACAACTGTGCCAAGTATGGTTGAAATCAGTGCATAACCTGATATAGCTGTCATATAAACAGATCTGGGGATTTGACTTCTTGAGCTTCTAGAGGGCGCAATTCCTATCGGATTTGGCTGAAATTTTGCATGACGTATTTTATTTTTACTTTCAACAACTGTGTCAAATAAGGTTCAAATCGGTTCATAACCTGATATAGCTGCCATATAAAGCGATCCGGGATCTTGACTTCTTGACCCCTAGAGGTCGCAATTATTATTCGATATGCCTGAAATTTTGTACGACGGATCCTCTCATGACCATCAACAAACGGTCTGAATTTATTATGGTCTGAATCGGTGTATAGCCCGATGCAGATCCCATATAAATCGTTCTCTCTATTTTACTTCGTGAGCCTCAATGGGCGCAATTCTTATACGAATTGGCGGAAATTTTACACAGGTCTCCAACATATAATTTAATTGTGGTCCGAACCGGACCATATCTTGATATCGTTTTAATAGCAGAGCAACTCTTTTCTTATATCCTTTTTTGCCTAAGAAGAGATGCCGGGAAAAGAACTCGACAAATGCGATCCATGGTGGAGGGTATATAAGATTCGGCCCGGCCGAACTTAGCACGCTTTTACTTGTTAACTTATAACATAACGAGTATACGTAATACTTTTAACAGATAGCACTTATATCCAAATTTAGTCAGACTTTAATTTTGTATTCCTATTGAAATATCGAATAGAACCTTATACGATTTTCTTACGATGGTTCGAAAATTGTGGCTTCTACAGCCTTAAAAGGCCATATCGGATGAAAAATGTATATGGGAGCTATATCTAAATCTGGACCGATTTTTATGAAACTTTCCACACATATGACGACGTTGAATAAAACGGGCCATGCCAAATTTTGTAAAGATCGGACCAAATTTGTGGCTTCTATAGCCTTAAAAGGCCATATCGGATGAAACATATATATGGGAGCTATATCTAAAACTGGACCGATTTTTATGAAACTTTGCCCACATATTGGGACGTCACACGAAATATTTTATGCCAAATTTGGTAGAGATCGCACCAAAATTGTGGCTCCTACAGCTTTAAAAGGCCACATCGGATGAAACATATATATGGGAGCTATATCTAAATCTGAACCGATTTCAAAAAAAAATTTACAAGCATTTTTGGTCTTTAAAAAAAAAAAACACTTCGTACCAAATTTTTTAAGGATCGGATCAAAATTGTGGCTTCTATAGCTTTTAAAGGGCACATCGGATGAAAGATATATATGGGAGCTATATCTAAATCTGTACCGATTTTTTTCAAAATCAATAACGTTCGTTCTTGGACCAAAGAGACACTTATACAAAATTTTGTCAAAATCGGACAACAAATGCGATGTGTAACTTGATTACAAGTATACATGGACAGACGACAGACGGACATATCTAAATCGATCCGATACTTATCGATAGGTCTAGCTCTTCTCCTTCTTAGCGTTGCAAACAAATGCACAAATCTCTAATACCCTGTTTTCTTCCGATCGCGATTTCGGCCTTATAAGGGGCCTAGTCGGACATCATTGCCACTAAATGGTTAGATGCTTCCCTAATCACTTATTCCTCCATCTTCTTCTCGTCTACTTTCTTTTAGGATTAACACAATGAACCTTAGTTCTCCGAGAGGAGCGGTTAATCACCGAGGTTGCTCGTCGCTTGCCTTCCAAACTTAAGTAACCTATTCACCAATTAGTGAGATGTATTTAAACCCAGTGAGGGAACGCAGGTACGGAAAGAGTTGTTCTTCCATAAAATTTTATATTTTCATATTCTTGTTGTTCCACAAGTCAGGCTCCTCCTAAGTCCAGTGTGCCCTGCGATGGCCAGTCAAAACCCTTATTAGCAGTCAGAGGCCAAGCTGCCCCAGGTGCAGGCTGACGCTGTGGATTGTAGGGTAGCTTCTTCTGTGGCCGAGTATTTCGCTGTACAGGACGTCGCTTGAAGCATGAAAACGGACTGCTGATAGGAGTCCCGACTAATCATTGCAACGTCAAGTCATTGTCGTTATACTGGACATAGGAGAAACCTGACATCTGCAGCACCTTTTGTGTCATTGCCCCACATGGAGAGGACAGGACTATTAATTATGGCTAATCCGGAAACTCTGAAGTCTTCACTGATCATTGCAATATCTGGTCCGCTGGCCGCAGGATGAGGCAAACTACCATTGAGTATGCTTTGACGAGGAAGGGTTAGAGACGGTCGAGCACACTTTGTATCACTCTTGGGCGATAACTCTATTTCATTGACATTCCAAGTCGATTTAGCCATGCCAGCCCGTCTATCTGTTCGTCTTTCTGTCTGTCGATACCACGCCAACTTTCGAAGGAATTAAGCTAGACGTTCGAAATTTTGCACAAATACAGCCTTTTATTCTAGGTCGGTGTTGTAAATGGGTTTTTGGTCCCTGGTTCGATGTACTTGCCATATAAACCAATATCGTATATTGATATCTAGAGCCTCTAGAAGACACAATTCTTATCCTATTTGGCAGAAATTTCGAATGAGGTGTTCCGTTTTGATTTCCAATAACTGTATCAAGAATGCTTTAAGTCGGTTCACAACCTGAAATAGCTGCCCTATAAACCGATCTTGGATCCTGACTTCTTGAGCCGCTAAAGAGTGCAATTCGAATCCGATCTGGCTCAAATTTCGCGTGAGATGTTCTATTTTGATTTCCAATAATTGTCAGGAATGATCTAAATCGGTCTACAACCTGATGTAGCTGCCATATAAACCGATCTCGGATCTTCAATTAGTTAGCCTATTGAAAGCGCCATTCTTTTCCAATAAGGGTCAAATTTGGTACTTAACCTTTTGCTATGACTGTTGGTACCACTTTTGGTACAAATAGGTTTATAACCTGGCCCGATTTGACTTCTTGTGCCTCAAGGGGCCCAATTATTTGGTTGTACTTTTAAACGTGGCATTTCATGACAAGTACTGTGTGTATCTGTATCTCTTATATATATGGAAAAGTCATTCAAAGGACTTTCTATCCAAGCTATATAGGATTCGTTCGGCCGAACTTAGCCCGCTTTTACTTGTTCTCTTTTACCTACTTCTTGCAACCAAGGTTGCTAAATCCATTCCCTCCAACCTTACCTAAGCTAAAATAAACCAAACCTAACCTAAGAGTTCAACCAACCAAGAAGGCGAATAAGGCTCGAACAATTAAAATACCCAAAATATTAAACGTCTTTGGTTCAGTTTTTCTCCGCTGGATATTTTGTCGATCAGTTAGCTTTCATGTCGCAATTGAATGTTCCAAATTTCGTCTATATTAAGTAATCAACAAGTCGGAAAGTGTAGCAGTGTTTGCCACTAGGGTTAATAATGGGGTGAAAACCTTTATTTTCATGTGGTAAGTTTTTCCTGTTTTCGGAATACCAATAGCTGTTTCGCCTCTCCATGGTAAAAGTATATTAATCCGCCGAATGTCACTGTGGATATACACCTATGCCAATAGGACATACTGAAACGTCTCATCATCTTCCCCACATGCCCTATACATGTTACAACTTACCGCACCTATTGTGCGTAAGTGAACTCGTAGTTCTTTATGATACCGAAAGCTATACTGATATCCTTCTCACTTCTTTTCCATAATAGCACCGTCTGCTCACGATTTTGATCTCCCCATAGGGTTCGTAGCCCACGCCCTTAACTAGGACTGCGTCGACCTAAAAGCCTTCGGGTTCATCAAGCTTATTGACTGCAGTCTTCTAGCCTTCTTTTAATCTCCTCTTACTCCGATGTGCTAGGCATGCTGTCACTTACCGCACCGATGTTACATAAATGAGCTCGTAGTCCTATGTGTTCCGTTATGATATCAAAAGCCATCCTCAGACAAGGATGTAATCAAGGGTGTAATCTTCTTCTTACACTCCAAGACCGTTTGTGACCTAACCGTCTTGGTTGTTACTCGTATTTCCCTGATGGTCAGTTTATTGTTCAAAAAGATGTTTACATTTTGCGTTGTTGCGTTAACACAACACCACCTCTTGCATTCCGCGATCGCCCAGATCTCCGCCCGCAGGACCATATTATGATCTGGATGTCTAAAACAGATCTCAGTCTCCGGGTTCTCATTGTAGACCCCTAGGCCCACTCTGCTCTCTACCTTTGATCCATCCGTGTAAATAGGATTCCACCAATCCAAGACGGTGCCGCTGGCACCAGGGCCTCGCACTCAACCTCAAGAGTCGTCTTAGGTATCCAATCGGAAACTTCTTCCATAACATACATCGTCGCTTCGATTATAACACAATGGTATGACCGGCTTCTATCCTCTATCCAGTCTCCCATCACCTTAATCTGAATTTATGTGTTTTATTATCCTTAAGTTGCACTTTTTCTCCATTGTATTTCACCAAAGTACTTGGGCATACGTAGGCTTTGGTCCAATCACGCTCCTATTGAGCCAGTGGAATCTCTTCGGTTTCAAGCACCATTTCGAACCTACGGCCCATCTATGTAGTGCTCGACATCTGTGAACCTCTAGGTTAACATAGAGACCCCGAGGTCTACTTACTCGTATGCCATCTGCTAGACCCTAATGGCCCTTCTGCATAGCTGTTTCGGATCCAGAGCCCATATAAGTAAAATATCATCACCTGCGTAGCAGATTATCTTTTCCTAATCAAGGAAGGCGGAGTACCGGACACAGCTCATAATTCAGCTGGTCAAAAATTTTAGAGGTCCGATGATTAAATCGAGTGGAAAATTTCGATCAAATACGAGTTTGCCCATGAACATTCCATTAAGAAACAGTTACAAACTTCTCTCACATATCATTGAATGCTGTCCGGTTAAAGTTTGAGAAACAAGGTGCCGCAGTGCGACACCTCTTTTCGGAGAAGTTTTAATGCGGCATTTTACCTTATAAATGTCGCCAGCATTAGGAGGGGATAACCAACGCTGAACATTGTTTCTTATGTTCTCACCAGGATTCGAACCCATTCGTTCAGCGTCATAAGCGGACATGCTAACCTCTGTGATATGGTGGTCTCCATTTCGTTTACCCAACGAATACTGGACTCAGTCACAAATTTCTCGGCAAAACCTCACGGTTGCATTTCCTTGACAACCTGTTCTTTGCCCCCAAAGCTGTCTTCATACGCTTTTCGAATTTTGAATGTATACTGCGTTATTTATAGAATTTTAAATTTTAGCTGTTAAAGATTTCCACTTCTTCTATCATTTAGGGTTGTAAGAGAACACCCCTACCTAACTCTTTACATCACTTTCGAATTGATTATTGACAGCTGTCAATTTTCTATAAAGGATTTCTTTCAATCACCACTCTTTAATAGACTCCTTTTTGAAATGCTTTACATTTGTAGCACTTCATGGTCTCAGCTTTAAAGGGTCATTGATTTTCCACCAAAACAAATCCTTCATATTCCAATTGCTGTCTATTTGTGACATGGAAACATGTAACGTATGTATGGAAAAATAATAACGAACTGCTTTGCTTTGTCTCTCTCTCTCTCTCACACATACACACTCATGTGTTTTGTAAGAGCATGTAACGCATTGCGTGTGGAAGAATCAACGCATCAATGTTGATATGTCAAAGTGTTGACAGCTGTTAACATATGTCAATCTGACATGCAAACGAAAATTTTCGAACATGGAATTCAAATCGTAGATGATATTGCATTTAGGCATTTGGAATTCCGGAATAGTTTTGGGGGTTGTGGTAAATGGAATTTAAGATTTTATAAATGAGTTTATTAAAGTCACAATTTGCCAGATTAGTAAGCCACTAAGGTAAATGAAATAAAATCGGGTTTAGGATATTTTTCCAATTTATCACAGAGTGGTTTCAAAATACACATTGAACTTGCCTTTCGGGCTTCTGACAAAATAGCAAAAATTGTGCATAGCCAACAAAATCACACCCTACATTGCATGGAATACATTTTTCCAAAGGTGACCTAGGTTGACCTGAGAAGGTATGCTAGTCTTATGTCCGTTTACTTATTACTAGAGATGGGTTTCTAACGGGTAAATATCGAAATCGGATGAAAAAATTACCAATTTATTGCCTCAAGACTTTCAGTCTGGAGATGGTCTATATATCAGCTGTATATAACAAAAACCGATTTTATGAGATCAGAAGACCAGGTTGATATACAAAGAATACGAAATCAGCAAACATTTTTGGAAACTGGTTTTTATACCCAAGATATATGCAAAATTATAAATACCCATCTTTTGAGTATAAATGGGTAAATACCCGGTTATTTACCCAATTTACCGGGTAAATACCTTTTGGGTATTTACCCATCGCCCATACCTTCTTATTACCAATTTTCAGCATAAAATCTATAATATTTTCTTCTTCTTTTATATAAAATTGAAATTGTTGCGCTTCGTTATACCCACCACCATAGGATGGGGGTATACTAATCTAGTCATGCCGTTTATAACACCTCGAAAAATTTGTCTAGGACCCCATTAAGTAAATATATTCTTGATCGTCTTGACATTCTGAGTCGATCTAGCCATGTCTGTCCGTCCGTCTATCGAAATCACGATTGCGGTCGAACGCGTAAAGCTAGATGCTTGCAATTTTGCGCAGATACTTTATATTGATGTAGATCGTTGGGGATTGCAAATGGGCCATATCGGTTCAGATTTGGATGTAGCTCCCATATAAACCGATCTCCCGATTTGAATTCTTGAGCCCCAGAAAGTCGCAATTTTTGTCTGATTTGGCTGACATTTTTTTGGTCTGTTATGACTTCTAACAACTATGCCAAGTGCGGTCCAAATCGCTCTATAACCTTATATATCTTCCATATAAACCGATCTCCCGATTTGATTTCTAGAGCTCCGAGAAGCCTCAATTTTCATTCGATTTGGCTGAAATTTTCACACATAATGTTCTGTTATGACACTCAATAACTGTGCTAAGTACGGTCCAAATCGGTCTATAACCTGATTTAAGTCTTGAGCCCAACAGCCGCGATTTTTATCTGATTTGGTGTTATGCGTCTTAACAACTGTGCCAAGTACCGTCCAAATCGGTCTATAACCAGAAAGAGCTCCCATATTTTAGCAGAATCCATGGTGTTGGGTTCCCAAGATTCGGCACGGCCGAACTTAGCACGCTTTTACTTGTCAGTTTCTTAGAACTTAGCAAGTTTTTACTTGTCTGTATCTTAGTTTCTCTGTCTATTCCATATAGACTCAAAAGCGGCTGAACTGATTTTCATGAATTTTTCGCAGATGGTACAGTTTGAGCCACTGGTGAAAATGGGGTATTACATTCTTTTGATATCTTTTGATATCCTCCTCCATATCCCTATTTTCAAAAACACCAGATCTCGGAGATGGGTTTACCAATTTAAGCGAAATTTCGCATGCCACCTTATGGGACCCCAAACACACCAAATTGGTTCAAATAATCTGGGGGGACGCCCCATCCCAAAACCCATTCGAACGGGCATGTTTACCGATTGGGACAATATGGGTATCAATTGAAAAGTATTTAAGAGTAGAGTTCGAACTTGGCATTAAAATGTCACCCTAGGTGTCGGGAAGGTCCCCCCCCCCCAAAAAAAAAAAACCCATTGTGACACTTTTACCATTTTAGGCAATAAAGGTATTTAAAAGCAGAGTACAAATCTGATAAAAAGTTGTTCCTTGGTGTCTGAGGGGCCTCCCCATCCCCCACAATCCCCCAGCAGGTTATATATATACCCATTCGTACAATAAGGGTGTTTAATGAAAGGTGTTTGGAAGTTGAGTATACATTTGTTATAAGAATTTGGTCCCAGGTGTCTACGGGGCCTCCCAAACCCCAAAAACTTCCAAAACGGGCATGAATGTCCAACGCCACAAAATAGTTATCAAATGAAAGGTCTTTTTGAGTTGACTTCTAATCTGGTATACACATTTGGGACAGAGTCTGGGACCGGCCCACCCACTTAATACTCTTCAAAAGGACGCGTAGTTGTATATGGTTAATATGGGAATTAAAAGAAAGGTATATGACATTCGAGTTCGAATCTAATGTTGATAAAAGGATAAAAGATTTCGGGTGGCCGTCCTTTCGTTTAGCAAGACATGTACATCGCCGGGACTCAAATAAATTGTCTTTAGTGCCGGGAGGACCGACCCCTTCCTCGCAATAAAAACAACACCAAACTGTCATGTAGGACGGCCGAAAATATATATTACACTAAAAAGAGAGGATGTGCCAGAGTATCAGAGTATCCCTCTATCCTACCCAAAAAAGGAATTAAAAACAAATAACAAGTAAAAGCGTGCTAAGTTCGGCCGGGCCGAATCTTATATACCCTCCACCATGGATCGCATTTGTCGAGTTCTTTTCCCGGCATCTCTTCTTAGGCAAAAAAGGATATAAGAAAAGAGTTGCTCTGCTATTAAAACGATATCAAGATATGGTCCGGTTCGGACCAAAATTAAATTATATGTTGGAGACCTGTGTAAAATTTCAGCAAATTCGTATAAGAATTGCGCCCATTGGGGCTCACGAAGTAAAATAGAGAGAACGATTTATATGGGATCTGTATCGGGCTATAGACCGATTCAGACCATAATAAACACGTTTGTTGATGGTCATGAGAGGATCCATCGCACAAAATTAAGGGCATATCGGATAATAATTGCGACCTCTAGAGGCTCAAGAAGTCAAGATCCCAGAATTAATTAGTTAGTGTGAACGACACCCGTAGGCCTGAATACCACCACCTTCAAAATGCTTGAGCTCAAATGCTTGACATGATGGGTCTCAAACAAATTCGTGCTCTAGCACGATGCATATATTTTTTTTAGGGTCCGCTCCCTAACCGATTGTGCTTGCCTACTATGGTAATATGGGCTCAAATAATAGGTATTTGATAGGAAACGAATTTCATATCCAATTTTGAGTCCAAATGTTTGGGAGTCGTCTCGCTCCATAACCTCCCCCTAACCAATGACATTTGGGACTCAAAGAAAAGGAATTTGAGAGTAGAGCACGATGCTAAAATTTTTTTCGGGATAAGTGCGTGGGTGGCCGCTCCACCCTACATACCCCTCAAACTGGGCATATTTGTGTACTATGGCAAAAAGGGCCTCAAATCTGATATCTGTTTTATGACCAAGTGTTTCAGGGACGCCTCACCTCATAAACCCCCCCTAAAGCATACATATATACCGACTACAGCAATATGTAGCCCAAATGTGGTTTTTGAGTCTGATATCCATTTTAGGGGCAAAGGGTTGGGCTACTCCTAGTCCACCTCCAAAATCAAGTGATTGAAGTAGATCCAACATTCAAACTTTAATGGGCGGACCCTCCCCTTACCCTATTTATAAAAATGCCAAATCTCGAAGATGGGTGGAGCGATTTAAGCGAAATTTCGTTTGTTTACAATAACTCAAAAACAGAAATTTGGTATCCTTATTTAGGGTTGGATAGCTAATAGGGGCCGCGCCACCTTCAAAGCCCGTCAAATTGTTATATAAACCAATAAAGACAATATGGGCTCAAATGAAATGTATTTGAGACTAGAGCACGAATCTGATATATGGGGATGCACCTTATCCCCTAAAATACCTCCATACCGGATATTTACCCACCATAGCAACACTAGGCTCAAATGGAAGGTATTTGGGAGTAGAGCACCAATATGATATCCACATTGGGGCGATAAATCTGAATATCCGTACTAGCACTTCTAAACAGGACTTATTTCCTGTTCGTGCCAGTATAAGGCTCAGATAACATATCAGAGTGAAAGCAGCAGAGCTGGCCCTGTCCAGCTATTGGGTTGCCCAAAAAGTAATTGCGGATTTTTCATATAGTCGGCGTTGACAATTTTTTTCACAGCTTGTGACTCTGTAATTGCTTTCTTTCTTCTGTCAGTTATCAGCTGTTACTTTTAGCTTGCTTTAGAAAAAAAGTGTAAAAAAAGTATATTTGATTAAAGTTCATTCTAAGTCTTATTAAAAATGCATTTACTTTCTTTTAAAAAATCCGCAATTACTTTTTGGGCAACCCAATATTATATACTAAATACCAACAATCATTTTTGAAGGCACTTAATTTTAATTTCCAAAAACACTTTAAGAAACCTTAAATTAGTGTTTTTATCCTATGAGTGAAGCTGGTACCAGCACAACCTTTCAACTGCCCCCACCAAATTAGTTTTCATACGCAATCCTATTATATTCACATTGACCACATAACTATTGGCCATTAAGAACATACTTTGTTATACTTTATTTGGGCTACATGAAAAATAAATATTCGCACATACACATGCTCGCCCATGTTACATAGACCAACAAGGATATTCAAGGCCTGCATGGGGCAAGAAACAAGACAAACCATGGCCAAAACAAGTTAAGCCAGCATCTAACTCACATGTATTTATGATACAACAAAGGTGAAAATAATATGAATGTAATAAAAACATTGTGAAAATGAAATAAAAAGCATAGAAAACGGAGAAACATAATCTCACAACCCAGCAACAAGGAAAACATGGAACCAGCAGACCAACAAATAAATACATTGTCCTCCGGGATGAATTGGGGTGGCCAGATATATGAAAAACAAAAGAATGCAAAAAACTAGTAAAATAGGGAGATCGGTTTATATGGGAGCTGTATTAGGCTATAAACCGATTCCTGCCATATTCGACGCGTATGTTAAAGGTCATTGGAGAAGCCGTTGTACAAAATATCAGCCAAATCGGATATTACTTGCGCCCTTTAGAGGCTCAGGAAGTCAAGATCCCATATCGGTTTATATGGCAGCTATATCAGGTTATGAGCCGATTTAAACCATACTTGGCACAGTTGTTGGGTATCATAACCAAACACGTCGTGCGAAATTCCATTCCAATCGGATAAGAATTGAGCCCTCTAGAGGCTCAAGAAGTCAAGACCCAAGATCGGTTTATATGGCAGCTATATCAGATTATGGACCGATTTGAACCATACTTGGCACAGTTATTGGATATCATAACGAAACACGTCGTGCAAAATTTCAGCCAAATCGGATAATAATTGCGTTCTCTAGTGGCTCAAGAATTCAAGACCCCAGATCGGTTTATATGACAGCTATATCAAGTTATGGACCGATTTCAACCATTTTTAATACAGTTGTTTAAAATTATAACAAAACACCTCAGGCAAAATTTCAGCAAAATCGGATAATAATTGCGCCCTCTAGTGGCTCAAGAAGTCAAGACCCCAGATGGATTTATATGGCAGCTATATCAGGTTATGGACCGATGTGAACTATTTTAGCACAGTTGTTAAAAATCATAACAAAACACCTCATGCAAAATTTCAGCCATGTCGGATAATAATTGCCGCCTCTAATGGCTCAAGAAGTCAAGACCCCATATCGGTTTATATGACAGCTATATCAGGTTATGAACCGATTTGAACCGTACTTGGCACAGCTGTTGGATATCATAACAGAACACGTCGTGCAAAATTTCAGCAAAATCGGATAATAATTGCGCCCTCTAGTGGCTCAAGAAGTCAAGACCCCAGATCGGTTTATATGGCAGCTATATCAGGTTATGGACCGATTTTAACTATTCTTTAAACAGTAGTTGGATATCATAACAAAACACGTCGTGCAAAATTTCAGCCAAATCGGATAGGAATTGCGAACTCTAGACGCTCAGGAAGTCAAGACCCCAGATAGGTTTATATGACAGCTATATCAGGTTATAAACTGATTTAAAATATCCTTCACACAGTTGTTGGAAATCATAATAAAACACCTCATGCAAAATTTCAGCCAAATGGGGTAAGAATTGTGCCCTCTAGCGGCTCAAGAAGTCAAGACCCCAGATAGGTCTATATGACAGCTATATCAAAACGTGAACCGATATAGCCTATTTACAATCCTAACCGACCTACACTGATAAGAAGTATTTGTGCAAAATTTCAAGCGGCTAGCTTAACTCCTTCGAAAGTTAGCGTGCTTTCGACAGACAGGCGGACGGAAATGGCTAGTTCGACTTAAAATGTCATGACGATCAAGATCAAGGGGTCTTGGACCAATAATATTTCGAGGAGTTACAAACAGAATGGCGAAACTAGTATACCCCCATCCTATGGTTGAGGGTATAAAAGTTTAGAAATTTGGCTTAGAAAGTACTATGAGGGGGTCCTGGGATCGGTTTACACCATATACTTTGGTTATTCGCTACTGTGATATCACAATCGACTACAAATTATCTACATGAGGACTGCCACTATTACCTAGCCTATATATGACAGATAATTTCTACTAACATCAGGTTTCGAAAAAAATGCTCAACCAAAAATTTAAAATTTCCAAATATAATATTGTCCCCATGGCAACACTATTTACTGTTACAGCATTTTCTGCAAACAGAAGCAATAAAATGGTGTAACAATAACACAACACAAATAAAACTGACCAAAATGAAAACACTGGTAGTCCTTTTCGTCTGAACTCAAGACCAGCCCAATTGCCCAGCTAAGTAACCTTAGCTGGGGCAGTCTCACAGTAGTAGTCTTGGGTCTGGGAGGCAATGAAGTAGAACTGTTTTTGCCATCATGTGGACATGGACTCATGTCTTGGTTATGTAACCAGACATGGTGATAGACAACAGTATCCTACAACATTTGTGGGCAACAAAGGAGCACCAGGACTTAAGTATACGTTCCAGATTTATGCTGGTATTGGCAAATTTCAGTTTTTTTTCCTACTTCAATGCTGCAGCAGGGCAAGAATCTTAAGTTAAATGAAGCATAAAACAATTGGAATTGAAAAAGAAGGAAAAAAGGTGATGCTGCTGGTTTGACCAAAATAAGCCAATGAAGAGAAGATTTGGAAGAAGGAAGTTAACAATTGATAAGTAGCTTTGTTAGACTTTGAATGCCCAGAGATTGAGAAGTTTTGGGCTTTGTAAGAGGAAATTGGGGAAAAATGAGGGCCAATTTTATTTATTCAAATAAAGATTTTTTGGAGATTCAATTTAAGAAGAGAAAATTAAATTTTTATTTTTAATATACAGGGTGGCTGATGAATATTGCTACAATGATGAATATTGCTACATTTTTTTTTCGGTGTATGGAATACATTTTTCTTTTATTCATGTTAAATTAAATTATTAAATTAATTATTAAATTATTATTAATTAAATTAATTAATTAATTAATTAAATTAATTATTAAATTATTATTATTAAATAGAAAAAAAGTTATTACATTTTTTTTTGGTAGCGGCTTTCATCAGCCACCCTGTAGATTTTAATAGGTTTATTTGACAGATTTCCTTTATAGAACTATCAAATAAACCAATTTTAAGGCTTCATAATGTTTTGGGAATAGGTTGGGTTAGGTTAGGTTGAAAAGAGAATGCGGATATTAATCTGCCCGATGCCATTATGGACATACACCTAAGTCAATAATCAGTTTTTGTGCGCTCTAAATACAAAATCGTCGCAAATGAAAGTTTAAGGAATTCCGTGCTGCTTACAAAAATCCATAAATGTTTCCCCACCACGCCCTTTAGTTGGTTTATGCCTGGTACTGTGTACCCACCTAAGTGCCGATGCCTGTTTGCAGCTATAGCCGGGCATATGGAGAAGATGTTGAGACTTTGAAGAATTTACTATGTCATTGCCCGGCTTTCGCGGCTAACGGACACCGGCACTTGCGTAGTCCTATGTGTTCTGTTATGATCCCGAAAGCTTTACTGACCTCCTGCTTACTTTCTTTCAGCAATAGCCTCGTCTTCTCACAATCCGTATCTCTCCATAGGATTTTCGCCATCCTACCGAACGTTTCACTGTTTCCTGCGCGTTCGTAACCCACTCTCTTATCCAAGATTGTTGTTGCCAGTCCTCTAACCTTCACTGCCAAATCGCCTGCTTTTTAATTCCCCCTTACTCCGTTATGGCCGGGCACCAAACGATGCGGATTGTGCCGTCCTCAGAGAAGGCATTATTCACCTTTTTATAATCTACACCATCACTGTGGTATACGGTATTATAGATTTGTGCATTTGTTTGCAACGCCAAGAAGGAGAAGAGCTAAACCCATCGATAAGTATACGAATCGGCTTAGAATCACTTCCTGATTCGATTTAGCTATGTCCGTCCGTCTGTCTATCCATGTATTGTTGTAATCAAGGTACAGGTCGCATTTGTTGTCCGATTTTCACAAAATTTAGCATAAGTCTCTTTTTTGGTCCAACGACGAACGCTATTGTTTTTGAAAACTATCGGATCACATTTATATATAGCTCCCATATATATCCTTCGTCCGATATGTCATTTTAAAGCTGTAGTAGCCACAAGTTTGGTCCCATCTTTACAAAATTTTGAAGGTGATGTTTTATTTGACGTCGCAGTTCATGCAAAAAATGTCATCAAAATCAACCCAGATTTAGTAAAGTATCCATATATATATTTTAATCGTTTCGACTTTCAAAGTTGTAGTAGCTACAATTTTGGTCTGATCTCTACACAATTTGTCATGAGATGTTTTAATTGACTTCCCAATACCTGTGCAAAATTGCATTAAAATCTAATCAGGTTTAGATAAAACTCCCATATATATCTTTTATGCGTTTCGACTTTTAAGGCTGTAGAAGCCACAATTTTCGTACCATCGTAAGAAAATCGTAGAAGTTTCAATTCGATATTTCAATTGGTATACAAAATTGAAGTCTGACTTAATTTGGATATAAGTACTATAGATTAAAAGTATAAAGTAGACTTGGTGGTGTAGGGTATTATATAGTCGGCTCCGCCCGACTTTGGCCTTTCCTTACTGATTACACTCTAAGACTGTTCGTTATTTTACCGTCCTGGTTGTTATTGCCCTACTGTTCATGATAATGTTTACACTCGGCGTCCTCGCATTAACACAACACCACCTCACGCATTCCGCGATCGGCCGGATCTCCCCCTGCAGTACCGTATTATGGTCAGGCAGTCTAAAACTGATCTCAGTCCCTGGGTTCTCAATGAAGACCACCAGGCCCACTCTGTTCTCTCACCCGGATCTCCGACTGCAGTACCGTATTATGGTCAGCCAGTCAAAAACAGATCGCAATCCCTAGGTTCTCAATGTAGATCCCCAGGCCCACTCTGTTCTCTCGCCCGGATCTCCGCCTGCAGGACCGAATTATGGTCATCCAGTCAAAAACAGATCTCAGTCCCTAGGCTCTCAATGTAGACCCGCAGGCCCACTATGCTTTCTTGCCCGGATATCCGCCTGCCGGGCCGCATTATGGTCAGACAGTCTAAAACAGATTTCAGTCCCTGGGTTCTCAATGCAGACCCCCAGGCCAACACTGTCCTCTAGCTTTGATTCATCCGTCTAACATGATCTTCCAGATGACAATACTAAGGTTCCGTCAATCCAAGACTGTGCTGCTGGCAGAAATGCATCGAACTCGTCCTCAAGTGTCGTTTCAGGTATCCAAACCGAAAACCTCTTAAATTCATTCCAGGTTTCCTATCGTCGCCTTAATTATACCGCGATGGTATGACCTACTCCTATCCTCTATTCATTCTCCCACCGCCTTAAGTCTCATAGCCGTAACGACTATCTCGCACTTAATCTGTATGTCTATGGGTCGGGTATCGAGAATAGTCTCCAGAGCCCTAGTGGGCGTGGTCATCATCGCTCGTTTTGGTAGCTATATCCAAATATAGACCGCTCTTAACCATATACGACACGGATGTCGAAAAGCCTAACATAAGTCACTGTCCCTTACCTTAAATCAAGAGATCGGTCTATATGGTAGCTACATCCAAATCTGGACCGATCTGGGCCAAATTTAAGACGGATGTCGAGTGGCCTAACATAACTCATTGCGCCAGATTTCGGCGACATCGGACAATAAATGCGGCTTTTATGGGCCTAAGACCTTAAATCGGGAGTTCGGTCTATATAGCAGCTATATCCAAATCTAGACCGATCTGGGCCAAAATAAAAAATAATGTTGAAGGGCCTAACACAACACACTGTCTCAAATTTCGGCAAAATGTCTCAAAATCGGATAATAAATGTGGCTTTTATAGGCCTAAGACGCTAAATCGACGGATCGATCTATATGGAGGCTATATAAAGAACTTCGAACATCGAACTTAAGCTGCTTATGGACAAAAAATAATCTATACAAATTTTCAGCTCAATATCTCGTTTTTATACCCACCACCGAAGGATGGGGGTATATTCATTTTGTCATTCCGTTTGTAACACATCGAAATATCCATTTCCGACCCTATAAAGTATATATATTCTTGATCAGCGTAAAAATCTAAGACGATCTAGATATGTCCGTCCGTCTCTCCGTCTGTCTGTTGAAATCACGCTACAGCCTTTAAAAATTGAGGTATTGAGCTGAAACTTTGCACGGATTCTTTTTTGTCCATAAGCAGGTTAAGTTCGAAGATGGGCTATATCGGACTATATCTTCATATAGCCCCCATATAGACCGATCCGCCGATTTAGGGTCTTAGGCCCATAAAAGCCACATTTATTATCAGATTTTGCTGAAATTTGGGACAGTGAGTTGTGTTAGGCCCTTCGACATCCTCCGTCAATTTGGCTCAGATCGGTCCAGATTTGGATATAGCTGCCATATAGACCGATCCTCCGATTTGGGGTCTTAGGCCCATAAAACACGCATTTATTGTCCGATGTCGCCAAAATTTGGGACAGTGAGTTAAGTTAAGCCCCTTGACATACTTCTGCATTATCGCACTGATCGGTCCAGATTTGGATATAGCTGCCATACAGACCGATCTCTCGGTTTTAGGTTTTGGGGCCATAAAAAGCGCATTTATTGTCCGATGTTACCGAAATTTGGGACAAAGAGTTAAGTTAAGCCCCTCCACATATTTCTGCTATGGGACATAAGTTGTGAGTTTTGCACCGGATTTTGACGAAAGGTGGTTTACATATATAGCCGAGGTGGTGGGTATCCAAAGTTCGGCTCGGCCGAACTTATCGCCTTTTTACTTGTTTTTTTTTTTTTTTTTTTTTGAAAGACTGTAGTGTGATTTCAACAGACAGACGGACGGATATGGCTAGATCGTCTTAGATTTTTGGCCTGATCAAGAATATATTTATATAATAGAGTCGGAAATGGATATTTAGATGTGTTGCAAACGGAATGACAAAATGATTATACCCCCTCCTTCGGTCGTGAATATAAAAATGTTTATGGTTTTAAATAATAATCTCGAGGTTAGGTTGTCTTTGGATCGTTTTCGCTGAAAGATAGTCCTTAAAAATGCCTTAAAATGTGGTGTTTAGAAAAAATTTCGTAATTTTTTTTTATAAAAATTTTGTCTTTAAAAATGACTTTAAAGAATTTCTGTCTTAAGAAAAATTTCGAGGGGGGTCTAAACCGTGCTGAAATTTTGTCATAAGGAATATTAATCTGAAATTTTGTCCCTAGACAAATATTATTAAATTTTTTTTCGAAGAAATCTCATTAAATTTTTTTTTTTTCACTAAGAATTTCATTACAATTTAGCCCTTAAGAAAAATAATTTTAAAAAATGTGGCCTCAGCAAAATGTTGTCTTTGTAGAATATTATAAATATGAAATATGAAACAAAGCCCGATACCCCGATATGTCTTCTTAAGTTCATAGAAGCCTCAATCATTACCCGATTTGATTGTTACACAATAATTCAAATACAAACTGAGTTACTGAGTGTACGTTTTTAAAAAAATCCATGGTGGTACCAATACCGACTGGATATCTACTTTATTCCCAAATAAGACTTCCCTTCTGTTAATGGAGTGTCATTTAATGCATTGATAGGGGGCCTTTTACTTATACCCGAGTTCGATGAGTGGACCTTTATATGTAGACAGCACTAGTGAAGCGATGACTAGTTCCTGTCCACCTTTAAACTATTTTTAAGTACTTCATCGGCAACGGAAAATAAAATAGATTTTTACAGTTTAAGGGTTTCCCAACTTGTGTCGATACCTTAGATACTCATCATTATTCTCCATTTTCTAGGCTTTACACTCTCTGCCATCATTTTAAATTAAAATGTCCTTTTAAATTATTAAGTCATTCTCCCACCTTTTTTGTTCCTTTCCCTTTTTTCTTTGTTGGAAAGCAAAAAAGCAAAAGATGCATATCTTGGCAAAGTCTTTCTGCTACGTTCATCTCTTTTTATTGTTTGAGAATATTTTTGTGGTTGCGACAAATTTACGACTTCCGTTTTTCATTAAAGCTCTGAGGAAAGGCAAGATAGACAGAGAGATAGATAGACAAGGAGGGCTAGGCAACAATGCCCAAAATACGTAGTTGCTGCTGCTACTGCGTTGGCATCAAAAGACCATCCTTATACGAGTTTGCCGGAATGAATGCCTTAACATGTGCTCGAGTGTGTTTTTGTGGTGTACTCTCTACAGAGAGAGAGAGAGTGTGTGTAATAGAAACACACTTGCATTGAAATCCTCTGTATTGGGTTACAGCCATAGCCTTATTGCCTTCCTAGGCGCGCAGTGTCATAAAGTATACTTAGCATAGATCACATTACCAAACTTGGAGATATGAAAGGACG
This sequence comes from Stomoxys calcitrans, assembly GCF_963082655.1. Lineage (NCBI taxonomy): Eukaryota > Metazoa > Arthropoda > Insecta > Diptera > Muscidae > Stomoxys > Stomoxys calcitrans. Next base: position 18,562,938 of record NC_081554.1, on the reverse strand, counting down.
GCTATGTGGTTCGCAGTGTGGCAGTGTTCATACCGAGTAGCAAATGCCTTGAAGCGTTTTTCGTCATAACACCATTTGACTGTGCGACAGGAGCATTACCAAATGCCGTTCTTGCTGCTGCTGGTGTCGCTGCCGCTGATGTTGGTGTCGCCTGGTCTTCCTTGGACTGGCTGTCTGTCGTCTGTTAAATGTAATAATTGCCTTAAAACTGTAACGATTTGTCACGTGCTGTTGTTGTAACATTTTCCACTGCTGCTGCTGCTCCTCCTAGAGTGACTTCTGAAACAATGGCAATGGCAAAAGATTGCCTTGAATTTTGGCCCTGGCAGAAAGTCTTAGTGTCTCAGTGTCATTGTGGTAGCAGCCGTCACTGATGTTATCATATTACCCCACAAAGCTGCTGGTCTGACGTGTAAGACTTGATGCTGGTGTTGTTGTTGTTGTTGTTGTTGTCGTTGCTATTGCTGTAACAACATTGGTCTATCAGTGTTGAATTTGGTGGTCTTCATTCAGATTCAGTCACTCAGTCTTACACTCGGCTGCAGCAGCCACTTTTGGTGTTACAATTTTTGCTTATCACAAACTGTCGCTACGAATTTTACGTTTTATAGACGTGTACACTTTTGAAGAGAATTGTTTTTGTAATGGAATATTAGAGTGGAACGATGATTGGGAAAAGTAGAATGCGCGCTAAACACAATAGCAGAATTATTAGAAAAACAAGTAAGAGCATGCTAAGTTCAGCCGGGCCGAATCTTATATACCCTCCACCGTGGATCACATTTGTCCCGCTCTTTTTGCACAGTATCTCTTTTTAGGCAAACAAAGAATAAACGAAAAGAATTGCTATGTTATTGGAACATTAACAAGTTATGGTTCATTCCGAACCATAATTGAATTGAATATTGGAGACCATAGTAGAAGTCATTGTGTAAAATTTCAACCAAATCCAGTAAGGTTTGCGCACTTTAGGGGCTGAAGAAGTAAAATAGGGAGATCGGTTTATAGGGAAGCTGTATTAGGCTATAAACCAATCATCCCATATACGACACGTATGTTGAAGGTCATGAGAGAAGCCATTGTACAAAATTTCTTCGAAATCGGATGAGAATTGCGCCCTCTAGAGGCTCACGAAGACAAGATCCCAGATTATGTACCGATTTGCGCCGTACTTAGCACAGTTATTGGAAATCAAAACAAAACACCTCATGCAAAATTTCAGACAAATTGGACGATAATTGCGCCCTCTACAGGCTCAAGAAGTCAAGAACCAAGATCCGTTTATGTGGCCGCTCGGAGAAGAATTGAGCCCTCTAGAGGCTCAAGAAGTCAAGACCCAAGATAGGTTTATATGACAGCTAAATCAGCTTATGCACCGATTTGGATCGTACTTAACACAATAAATGGAAGTGATAGCAAAACACTACGTGCAAAATTTCAGTCAAATCGGATGAGAAGTGCGCCCTCTAGAGGCTTAAGAAATCAAGATCCTAGATCGGTTTATATGACAGCTATATCAGTCTATATACCGATTTGCGCCATACTGAGCACAGTTTTTGGAAGTGATACCAAAATACCACGTGCAAAATTTCAGTCAAATCAAACGAGAATTGCGCCCTCTAGAGGCTCAAAAAGTCAAGACCCAAGATCGGTTTTTATGGCAGCTATATCAAAATATGGACCGATTTAAATCAAACTTAGCACAGTTGTTGGTAGTCACAACAAAACACCTCGTGCAAAATTTCAGCCAAATCGGATGAGAATTGCGCCCTCTAGAGGCTCAAGTAATCAAGATCCCATATCGGTTTATATGGCAGCTATATCAGGCTATATAGCGATTTACGCCATACTTAGCACAGTTGTTGGAAGTAATATCAAAAAAATATGGCAGCTATATCAAAACATGGACCGATTTGAACCATACTTAACAAAGCTACTAGAAGTGATACCAAAACACTACGTGCAAAATTTCAGTCAAATCGGATGAGAATTGCGCCCTCTAGACGCTCAAGAAGTCAAGATCCTAGATCGGTTTGTATGCCAGCTATACCAGATTATGAACAGATTTGAATCGTACTTAACACAGTTATTGAAAGTGAAACCAAAACACTACGTGCCAAATTTCAGTCAAATTGGGCGAGAATTGCGCCCTCTAGAAGCTCAAGAAGTCAAGACCCAAGATCGGTTTATATGGGAGCTATATCAAAACATGGACCTGTTTAAACCATACTTAGCGCAGTTGTTGGAAGTGATACTAAAACACCACCTGCAAAAATTTCTGTCAATTCGGACGAGAATTGCGCCCTCTAGAGGCTCAAAAAGTCAAGACCCAAGATCGGTTTATATGGCAGCTATATCAGGACATGGACCGATTTGGCCCATTTACAATACCAACCGACCTACACTAATAAGAAGTATTTGTGCAAAATTTCAAGCGGCAAGCTTTACTCCTTCGAAAGTTAACGTGCTTTCGACAGACAGACGGACGGACAGACGGACGGACGGACAGGGCTAGATCGACTTAAGATGACATGACGATCAAAAATATATATACTTTATGGGTTTTCAGACGAATATTTCGAGTAGTTACAAACAGAATGACGAAATTAGTATACCCCCATCCTATGGTGGAGGGTATACAAAACTTTTAAGGTTCTATTCAGTTTTTCAATAGGTATGCAAAATTAAAGTCTGACTAGATTTCAACATTGGTATTTACACTCCGTGGTATAGGGTATTATATAGTCGGTTCCGCCCGACTTGTGCATTTCCTTACTGGTTTTTACAAGTTTTTTCAATTCTGTCCTGCTGCTCGCTGGAGCACTTCTTTTCTTATATCAACGCCTGGTTTTCGGGGCTCACAATTAGGAATTTTATGAGCAGCTCTGAATTCCTGACTTAGGTTTGTATACCTACCACCATAGGATATGGGGGTATAGTCATTTGCAATGCGTCGAAATATTCAATATGTCATTATACGATCAGGGATCTCAATAAAATTCTGTCCCGTATATCTGTCCCTCCGTCCGTCTATCCATCTGGCCGTCCGTCTGTTGTACTCACGCTACAACATTCAAAAATTGAGATATTAGGTTGAAATTTGGCACAGGTCAGTATTTTCATTACACGCAGGCAAAGTTCTTAAACGGCCCAAATCGGGCCATATTTCGATATAGCTGTCATATAGACCGATCTGCTGATTTAAGGTCTAAAGCCCATAACTGTTGTGTTTGTTGTCCGATTTCGCGGAAGTTTCAAACAGTTGTTCGAGCCTTCCGTCATCCGACTTAAATATGGTCCTGATCGGATTATATTTAAATAAAGCTGCCATATTAACCGATCTACCAATTTAGCGTCTTAGGTCAATAAAAACTGAATTTATCATCCGATTTCACTGAAATTTGAAATAGTGTATTTTATAAACCTCCCGTCATCAGCTATAGTTAGCTGTCAAATAGACGGATCCGCCGACTTAGGGTCTAAAGCCCATAACTGCTGTATTTCTCATCTGATTTCACTAATATTTCAAACAGTAAGTTGTTTAAAGCCTCCCAACATCTGACCCAAATATGGTCAAGATCGGACTATATTTAGATATAGCTGCCATATAGACCGATATACCAATGTAGAGTCTTAAGAGCATAAACGCTGCATTAATTACCCGATTTCGCTAAAATTTATAACAGTGAGTTGAATTAGCACTTTTTTCTCAAAGCGCTCCACTCTAAGATACCTCTCCTTCATACGCAGACACGTTTTCTCTTGTGGGATAGCAAAGCATATCTTATTTTCTTTTAGTTTTCAGAGAGTTACTGGTTATCCCAATCCTACTGCAAATGGGCCCCCTTGATTCATTCATTCACCTTTTAAGGGGCCATTGTTGTGGTGCCTCAACCTTGTGCGTATGTATGTGTCTGGGTGAGGGGGTAACAATTTCGTTACAATAGTCCTTTTGATATTTGCTGGCTAGAATGTTTGAAGCTATTGCCATTCTCTTTCATATCTAAGATAGAAATCTTGGTGTTTTGTGTACTTTAAACGATTCTCCGTTTATATTCATTTCAAGTGGTTTCAACAGGGGACATCGATTGGCTGGGGGGTTGCCTAGAACATATTCTCAAAAAAATTGTTTTTTCTTTGGAAAAATGGTAAAAGTGGAAAAATTCAGAATGCGTATTACCATTGACATTCGTACTTATGCCTGCTCTACAAGGGCGGGGGAACAAAATCAATGCCAAATATTACGAAAAAGTGTTTTTTAAGACTGCCTTGCCTTTACCGTTTTAAGACCCAAAGTGTTTGCAAGATTTATGAGCTTTTATTTTCACACATCCACCAAATGTTGGAGACATGCTGCTCGCACGCATCACGCCCCTTTGCAACAACATATGGAACTGGCGTAATACTCAAAAGCCCAGCAATGCAAACATGTCTCATAACACACATAGTAGAGGGTATACGAATGTCCTGATTGTTTCTACTCCAGACCACGTAGCAATGCCGTAGTGGCGTTTTTTTAGATTTTTTTTTTTTTTTTTTTGGAGGAAAAAAACGCTTTAGCAGCAGCATATGCTCGATTGTTTTGATAAGTATCTTCGAATGTCTTTGGCTCCTTCTGCTCCCAATTATTATAAGCGTTCTTTTATGTATGCTTGCATGGAAGGAGGGATGGTTTTTTCCTTACGTCATTCATTTGAACCTGAGATGATATTGCCGCTACGGCTGATGATGATGATGGTATTGTCCTTATGTAACATGTTGTTCCGTGTAATTTCTTCTTATTAAGCTGTCACATGGTTTTGGTTTCCTGGGATTTTTTTCCCTTTGTTGTTGCTTTCCTTGCTCCTGCAGCACACATGAAATTATCATGCCATTTCCTAGGGAGCAGATGTGACAATGGGCCTTCTCCACTTTTTGTGTGTTTTTTTTTTCTTCCTTACTGGCTGATATCTTGACATTTAACATGAATGGGCCATGATCTGTTTATCAAAGTTAATTGTTGGCAATGAATGGATATTATTGGCAAAATTAATGGCTCATGTTATTGCCAAAATAAACGGAAGAATTCAAAATGAATGGATATGACTTGAATTGCAAAAACGGGAGAAAAAACAAGTAAAAAGGCGTTAAGTTCGGCCGGGCCGAACTTTGGATACCCACCACCTCGGGTATATATGTAAATCACCTTTCATCAAAATTCGGTGAAAATTTCATACCTTATACTCATATACCTCATACCGATCTGAACTATATACGACACGGATGTCGAAAAGCCAAACATAAGTCGCTGTGTCAAATTTCAGTGAAATCGGATTATAAATGCGCCTTTTATGGGGCCAAGACTCTAAATCGAGATATCGGTCTACATGGCAGCTATATCCAAATCTGAACCGATTTGGGCCAAGTTGCATAAACATGTCGAAGAGCCTAACACAAAGCACTGTCCCAAATTTCGTCGAAATCGGATAATAAATGCCTCTTTTATGGGTCCTAAACCTTAAATCGAGAGATCGGTCTATATGGCAGCTATATGCAAATCTGGACAGATCTGGGCAAAATTTAAGAAGGGCGTCGAAGAGCCTAGCCAAACTCTGTGTCTCAAATTTCAGCGACATCGGACAATAAATGCGTCTTTTATGGCCCCAAAACCTAAAACCTAGATATCGGTCTATATGGCAGCTATATCCAAATCTGGACCGATCTGTGCGATATTGCAGAAGTATGTCAAGGGGCTTAACTTAACTCACTGTTCCAAATTTCAGCGACATTGGACAATAAATGAGGATTTTATGGGCCCAAAACCATAAACCAAGAAATCGGTCTATATGGCAGCTATATATAAATCTGAACCGATCTGAACCAAATTGAAGAAATATGTCAAAGGGCCTAACACAACTCACTGTCCCAAATTTCAGCAAAATCAGATAATGAATGTGGCTTTTATGGGCCTTACACCATTAATCGGAGGATCGATCCATATGGCAGCTATATCCAAATCTGTACCGATCTGAGCCAAATTAACGAAGGATGTCGACGGGCCTTACACAATTCACTGTCCCGAATTTCATCTAAATCGGATAATAAATGCGGCTTTTATGGGCCAAAGACCCTTAACCGGTGGATCGGTCTATATGACAGCTATATCCAAATCTGAACCGATCTGAGCCAATTTAACGAAGGAAGTCGAAGGGCCTAAGACAACTCACTGTCCCAAATTTCAGCGAAATCGGATAATAAATGTGGCTTTTATGGGCCTAAGACCCTAAATCGGAGGATCGGTCTGTATGGCAGCTATATCCAAATCTGGACCGATCTGAGCCAAATTGGCGAAGGATGTGGAAGGCCCTAACACAACTCACTGCCCCAAATTTCAACAAAATCGGATAATAAATGTGGCATTTATGGGCCTGAGACCCTAAATCGGCGGATCGGTCTATATGGGGGCTATATCAAGATATAGTCCGATATAGCCCACCTTCGAACTTAACCTGCTTATGGGCAAAAAAAAGAATCTGTGCAAAATTTCAGCTCAATATCTCTATTTTTAAAGACTGTAGCATGATTTCAACATACAGACAGACAGACGGACGGACATGTCTAGATCGTCTTAGATTTTTACGCTGATCAAGAATATATATACTTTATAGGGTCGGAAATGGATATTTCGATGTGTTGCAAACGGAATGACAAAATGAATATACCTCTATCCTTCGGTGGTGGGTATAATAACTCGAAGACATAAAAAAATAAAAAAAATTAAAATTTTATGCGTTTTACTTCTTAAAGAGCTAAGTTTTCCGGCTATTCCTAAGAAAAGGTAGAAAATAAAATTTTTCCTCAAAGTAAAACTGCGAATTTTTGAAACTCTAAAATACTCAGATTCTAGTTCTGCATTACACTAAAAAAAATCCTTTGGATTTAAAAACGTAATTTTTCTTGGCCTTTCGAATACCCGCCCAACAATTCTTTCCTCATTTATTAAACAAACGAACCTGGGTTTTCATATCCATTCGATTGCTTTGCCAAAACCTGAAACTGACTTACTTGACTTCTATGTATGGGGTTTTCCAATTGGCTTTGGGTTGGCCTTTTCATTTTGGCCATTTAATGCATCCCCCGAGTAACACTTGAATCGATTGGGTTGCCAATTTGCCCGTAAGTGTTGTTGTGCTCATTGTGTAAATATTGAGAGTACTTTTGTTGCGATTGTTGCCCCACACAAAGGGCGAGTTGGAAGAACTCTACGAGATGCTAGCTATGATGTCATGGCTACGTGATGCTATTGCTGGAATTTTCAAACAATAGCCTGAATGAGTTTTAGTCTAGGCTAGAGGTTGTGAGAACAGAAAGTCATAAATGTTTGTTTGATATTAATTTCATTTGCCCAAAAAGTGGTGATGATTGTTTTTGAAGGAAACTTCCCCCAGCTGCCTAGTAATACAAGGGGTGGTGTGAAGACTTGACCAAATTGTGGCATTAGGAACAACAAGTGTTAGTAGGAATGAAGGGGAAAAAGGAGCATAAAAACATTTAAACAGAATTGCTTAAATGTTCAAAAACTATGTTTCCAATGATTTTGATGGCAAATGATGGTCATTTTAGCAGAAACAACATTTAACATTAATTTTACGATTATTACTGCTCCCCCCCTTAACTACCTAGGGTTGGGATTTTTGCGTTTTTGTTTAAATATAAGACAATTAGGCCTATTTAGCAGTGACCCCCTGGCACTGGGGCACACTTGTTGTGGAAAATTGAAATGAAAATCTAAGAGGTTTATGACCACAACATTATAAAGCCAATTGTCTTGAGAAGATTTTACTAAAACCCTTTGGGAAGCACAAAAATGAGCGAACTTGGTAAAATACAACAATTTTTAATATTCTGGGGTATGATTAGCCCACCCCCCAAAGGCCTATCAAATCTTATGTTCGCAGTCCTATGTATCCCTTCACGATAACGAAAGTTAAACTGGCCTTATTTTTTCTTCCTTTCAGTAATAGCCTCGTCTTCTTATGATCCGGGTCTCCCCATAGGATTTTCGTCATCCTATCGACCGCTTCGCTGTTCGTCCCAACGCTCTTAACTTGGACAGCGTCAATCCGAGAGGATTCGAGTTAACCAAGCTTATTGACGGCAGTCCTTTGGCTAAGCTAAATGGTATAAGAATTCTGCTATTGGGGCTCAAGAAGTATAAGCGGGAGCTATATCTGGATATGGACAGATTGGGTCCATACCAACGACCATACGATTTTTGATCAGCGTAAAAATCCATGTCCGTCCGTCTGTCTATTGAAATCACGCTACAGTCTTCAAAAATAGAGATATTGGGCTGAAACTTTGCACAGATTCTTTTTTTGTCCATAAGCAGTTTAAGTTCGAAGATGGGCTATATCGGACTATATCTTGATATAGCCCTCACATAGACCGATCCGCCGATTTAGGGTCTTAGGCCCATAAAAGCCACATTTATTATCCGATTTTGCTGAAATTTGGGACAGTGAGTTGTATTACGACAATTGACATTCTTCTTAAATTTGGCCCAGATCGGTTCAGATTTGAATATAGGTGCCATATAGACCGATCTCTCGATTTATGGTTTTGGAGCCAAAAAAGGCGCATTTATTGTCCGATGTCGCCGAAATTTGGGACAGTGAGTTAAATTAAGCCCTTCGACATACTTCTGCAATATGGCACAGATCGGTTCAGATTTTAATATAGCTGCCATATAGACCGATCTCTCAATTTAAGGTTTTGGGCCCATAAAAAGCGCATTTATTGTCCGATGTCGCCGAAATTTGGGACAGAGAGTTAAGTTAAGCCCTTTAACATTCTTCTTTAATTTGGCTCAGATCGGTTCAGATTTGTATATAGCTGCCATATAGACCGATCTCTCGATTTAAGGTTTTGGAGCCAAAAAAGGCGCATTTATTGTCCGATTTAATCGAAATTTAGGACAGTGAGTTGTGTTAGGATCTTCGATATTTTTCTGAAACTTGGCCCAAATCGGTCCAGATTGTGATAAAGCTGCTTTATAGACTGATATCTCGATTTCAATTTTTGGGTCCATAAAAGCCACATTTATTACCCTACTTTGCTGAAATTTTGGGACAGTGGGTTGTGTTAGGCCCTTCAAGATTCGTCTTCAATTTGGCCCAGATCGGTCCAGATTTGAATAAAGATGCCCATAGACCGATTTTTTGATTTAAGGTTTTGGGCCCATAAAAGGCGCATTTATTGACCGATGTCGCCGAAATTTGCGACAGAGAGTTAAGTTAAGCCTTTTAACATTCTTCTTCAATTTGGCTCAGATCGGTCCAGATTTGTATATAGCTGCCATATAGACCGATTTTTTGATTTAAGGTTTTGGACCCATAAAAGGCGCATATAGACCGATCTCTCGATTTAAGGTTTTGGAGCCATAAAAGGCGTATTTATTGTCCGATCTCGTCGAAATTTGGGACAATGAGTTGTGTTAGGCTCTACGACAGTTTTCTGAAACTTGACCCAAATCGGTCCAGATTTGGATATAGCTGCCTTATAGACCGATTTCTCGATTTAAAGTCTTTGCCCCATAAAAGGCGCATTTATAATCCGATTTCACTGAAATTTGACACAGGTGGTTTACATATATGCCAGTGGTGGTGGGTATCCAAAGTTCGGTCCGGCCGAACTTAACATATTTTCACTTGTTATGTGCACATATGGACACCAATTGCCCTACTCAATTTGATCCCGAAAGTGATAAGGGGTGTCCTTACATTCCATTTGGCCTCTTGCGCCACTGAAAGACTCAAATTTTTGTCTACTTGACTAAAGTTTTTAACCACGCTGATTGGTCCGTAAATAGATGACACCCTCATTAGCAGCCGGTTGTTCGTACCAAATAAACCGGAAGGATTGCTTCATCGGCAAGGGCTGCCACCTCAGTTATAACACTGCTACAACAACAACCCTCATTGGATAAGGTTCAAACCTAACATCACCTAACTTTACACCATACTTATTATTATGTTGAACAACTCACAACGATTTGATATATTTCATATGTCTTCTTGATTTGGAGACCATACAATGTTTAAAGTTTTTTACCTGAAATTAAAAAAAAAATAATATATTTATTTTAATTAAGAAGTTTTTAAAAATTTTTTTGTCTTACATATTAAATAATATTTCTTAATTTTAGGTGTTATTATACCCACCACCATAGGACAGGGGTCCCACCACCATAAGTTTAGTCATTTCGTTTGCAGAACTTCGAAAAATCCATTTCCGACACTACTGAGTATATAGAGATCAGAGATCGTCATAAAATGTTTAGACGATTTAACGATGTCCGTGTGTCTGTCCGTCCATACGTCTGTCCGTCCATACGTCTGTTCGTCCATACGTCTGTCCGTCCATACGTCTGTCCCTCCGTCCTTTTGTCCATTAGTTGTTATCACGCTACAGTCCTTAAAAATTGAGACATTGAGCTGAAATTTTGCAAAGACTCGTATTTTGAAACAGTGAGTTGTTGAATTTGAAACAGTGAGTTGTTTCAAGCCTCCCGACATCCGATTTAAATGTAGTTCAGATCCCACTGTATTTAGATATAGCTGCCATAAAGCCTCAAGACATCCAACCCCTATATGGTTCTGATCGGAATATTTAGATAGAGCTGCCATATAGACCGATCTGGCGATTAAGAGCCTTTCGCTGAAACTTTAAATGGTGAGTCGTTATAAACCTCCCAACATCCGACCCAAATTTGGTTCAGGTCGGACTATATTTAGATATAGCTGCCATATAGACCGATCTGCCGATTTAGGGTCTCAAGCCCATAAAAGCCGCAATTATTACCCGACTTCGCTGAAACTTGAAATGGTGAGTTGTTATAAACCTCCCGACATCCAAACTAAATATGGTTCAGATCGGACTATATTTGGATATAGCTGCCATATTGACCGATCTGGCGATTAAAGGTCTTAAGTCCATAAATGCCGCAATTATTACCCGATTTCCTTCAAATTTGAAATAGTGAGTTGTTCTCAGCCTTCATCGGACCCAAATATGGTTCAGATCGGACTATATTTCGATATAGGTTCTATATACACTGATCTGCCGATTAAGGGTCTTGAGCCAATAGAAGCCGCATTCATAACCCGACTTCGCTTGATTTTGATACAATGACTTGTATTAAGCCTCCCGCCATCTGACCAGAACATGGTCCATATCAGACTATATTCAGATTTAGCCGCCATATAGACCGACCTTCCAACTTAAGGTCTTAATCCCATACAAAGAGACTGTGACTTGGTGGGGTGGTCTCCAAAAACTTTGTCAGACAATTGGATATCAGATACTTTTTCTAATCTTAAATACCTTCCATTTGAGTCCCATATTGTCTTGATTGGTCTATATATATACTTGGTAGGTTTTTATACCCTCCACCATAGGATGGGGGTATAATAATTTCGTCATTCTGTTTCTAACACCTCGAAATATACGCCTTAGACCCCATAAGGTAGATATATCGTCATGACATTTTAAGTCTGTCGAAAGCACGCTAACTTTCGAAGGAGTAAAGCTAGCCGCTTGAAATTTGGCACGAATACTTTTTATTAGATTAAGTCGGTTAGGTTTGTAAATGGGCTAAATCGGTCCATGTTTTAATATAGCTGCCACATAAACCGACTTTGGGTCTTGACTTCTTGAGCCGCTGGAGGGTGCAATTCTCGTCCGATTTGGCTGAAACTATGCACGTGGTGTTTTGGTATCACTTCCAACAACTGTGCATATGGTTCAACACCGCATGGTTCAAATCGGTCTAAAACCTGATATAGCTGCCATATAAACTGATCTGGGATCTTGACTTCTTGAGCCTCTAGCAGGCGCAATTCTTATCCGATTTGGCTGTAAGTTTGCACGTGGTATTTTGGTATCACTTCCAACAACTATGCTAAGTATGGGCCAAATCGGTCTAAAACCTGGTATAGCTGCCACATAGACCGACTTTGGGTCTTGACTTCTTGAGCCGCTAGATGGCGCAATTCTCGTTCGATTTGGCTGAAACTTTGAGTGAGGTGTTTTGTTATGACTTCCAATAACTGTGTGAAGTATGGTGCAAATCGGTGCATAACCTGATATAGCTGATATATAAACCGATCTGGGGTCTTGACTTCTTGAGCCTCTAGCAGGCGCAATTCTTATCCGATTTGGCTGTAAGTTTGCACGTGGTATTTTGGTATCACTTCCAACAACTATGCTAAGTATGGGCCAAATCGGTCTAAAATCTGGTATAACTGCCACATAGACCGACTTTGGGTCTTGACTTCTTGAGCCGCTAGATGGCGCAATTCTCGTCCAATTTGGCTGAAACTTTAAATGAGTTGTTTTTTGTCATGACTTCCAATAACTGTAAGTATGGTGCAAATCGGTGCATAACCTGATATAGCTGTCATATAAACGGATCTGGGATCTTGACTTCTTAAGCCTCTAGAGGGCGCAGTGCTCATCCGATTTGGCTGAAATTTGTTATAACGGCTTCTTCCATTACCTTCAACATACATGTACAATATGGTATGAATCGATTTAAGGCCCATTTCGGTTCAGATTTAGATATTGCTCCCATATAAACCGATCTCTCAATTTTACTTCTTAAGCCCCTGGAAGCCTCAATTTTCCTCCGATTTGGCTGAAATTTTACATGTAGTGTTTTGTTATGCTTTAAACAACTCTGCCCAGTACGGTCCAAATCGGTATATAACCTGTTATAACTCCCATATTTAAACTCATCTCCCGATTTGACTTCTTGAGTCCTTACGAGCCGAAATTTTGACAGAAACTTAGCATGTAGAGTTCTGTTATGACTTTCAAGAACTGCTCCAAATCGGTCTATGACTTCTAACAACTGTGCTAAGTACGGTCTTAATTGGGTTTATAACCTGATATAGCTCCCATATAAACCAATTTGGCTTATTGAGCCCTTAAAAGCCGCCATTTTTGTCCGATTTGTCTGAAATTTTGCGTGCGGTGTTTTGTTACGACTTCCAACAAAAATGCAAATTTTGCCCACGAACATTCCACTAAGGAACAGGGGCAAACTTCTCACATATCAGTGAGTGCAGTCCGATTCAAGTTTAAGCTCAATGATAAGGGGCCTCCTTTTTATAGCCGAGTCCGAACGGTGTGCCGCCGTGCGACACCTCTTTGAAGAGAAGTTGAACATGGCATAGTACCTCACAAATGTTGCCAGCATTTGGAGGGGAAAACCACCGCTGAAAAGTTTTTTCGGATGGTCTCGCCAGGATTCGAACCCAGGCGTTCAGCGTCATAGGCGAACATGCTAAACTCTGCGCTACGGTGGCCTCCCATACGACTTCCAACAACTGTGCCAAATACTGTCCAAAGAGATCTACAACCTGATATAGCTCCCATGTATACCGGTCTCTCGATTATCCAGGTTCGGTTCCTAGAATCATTATTTTTTGCTGGTTTAACAGTATTTCGGTATGTAGAATAAAATAATGCCCTTGAAGTAAACTTATTTTGTATAAATTTTAAGCAGAATGCATGGTGATGGGTTCTGAAGACGGCCCGGCCGAACTTAGCACGCATTTACTTGTTCTATAAAAGATTTTAGTTAGGTTGTTTTCTTCTTTCCAGTTGCACATTATATTGATTTTAAGCCCCCTTTGACAGTGTATACTTAAAATACATCATTCTCTTGATTTATCATGGGGGAAATTTGAATTATGACCTATTTTATGTTTATGCACTTCCAGTTGAAATTGCATGAAGTTTTATATGCAACGCATATGTGAAGATAGTTTTCTGAGGGGGTAGGTTTACCACACCGATGGGGTTATTAGGCCTGCAGACTCAAAGCTAAAGCATATTATAAATTTCCTTGAATCCATAAATGAGGGCCATTTAATAGAGCAACTTCGAGGCATAAATCACTAACACAAAGTAATTGTTTTATTTTGTATTTTATGGCACAAAGTATTTAAGTTAAATGACAGTGCAGTGCAGGGTAGATACTTCATCTGGTGGATGAGTAAACGAAAGAAGTCTCTTCGTCTCTCCATGACTGCCTATCTATGCATTTATCCACATGTTGCAATAAGAAACAGGAAAAAGGCGGTATCTCTAAGCATAAGCCAGACATTTCGAGTTATATTAAACTCTTAAATTCCTTATTATAGCTTCTAATAAAGGAAGGATGAAACTAAGTGGGCGTTTTAAGTCACTCAAAGACCTCTTATGTTTGAAATGTGTTTACATCACAACTTTCCTAGATTTCATTAGGCCTAAGGAACAAACTTTCAATAATAAAATCCTTATGGTTTTAAGACTATTAACAGCCTTCAATAGTCCACACACTCTAGGCCCATACCCATTGCACCACAATTTAACAACATTTAAACCAACGCAATTCACTTTAACCATGGTGGTAATCGAAATCATTGTCAAAGGGAAAGTTAAAGTATTCTTTCTCTAGTTCGTTCTCTCTCTCTCTCCCTCTCTCGGTTACTCTCTTGGTGAGTATGGTTAATGGCTATGAGACCCTGTTTGCAAGTGGGTGCATGTGTGTGTGTGTGTTTTGGAGACAGTAATAAAACTTTTCTAATGCGACACTCTTAAGTACTTTTAAAACATGGCAGAAAACATTTATTATCGCAATTCGTGCGGCTTGATGATGTTACTGGGAACAGTGGTGTGATTCTTGATAAAATCTTGCCTATACTTTCCAAAGTTATGAGGTAGACAGGGTCCATTTATTATATCTAACAATCTACATAAATATAAGGAAATTTAAAAAAATTCAAGGACAGGTAGTCGAACAGTTTGGATAGAAGGACGGACATATAGATGTAGGACAGACGGAAGGACAGGTCGACGTACAGGTGGAAGACAGACAGACGGTTGGATGAATTGATAGATGAACAGACCGACGGACGGACAAGCGAACGAACAGACATATGGAAAAGCCAACGAAGAGCCTGACTATGAGAGTGGGTAGAGTGGAGTGGAAACTCAGCTGTTAGTTTGAAATATCTTGGAGTCATGATAGACGGAGGCCACCGTAGCGCAGAGGTACGCCTGGGATCGAATCCTGGCGAGACCATCAGAAAATTTTTCAGTGATGGTTTTCCCCTCCTAGTGCCGGCAACATTTGTGAGATACTATGCCAGGTAAAACTTCTCTTCAACGAGGTGTCGCACTGCGGCACGCCGTTCGGACTCGGCTATAAAAAGGAGGCCCCTTATCATTGAGCTTAAACTCGAATCGGACTACACTCATTAATATGTGATAAGTTTGCACCTGTACCTTGATGGAATGTTCATGGGCAAATAAGGCTACCCGTCGTCGTCATATAATGACTGCAATGTTACTCCGGTTTCAGGCTTGGCTGGGATAACAGCTAATGCTACAAGTTTGGAAAATAACCAGCAACAAGACCAACCGGAGAGGAAGAGAACCATTGGGAGACAAAATGCCGAGTATATAAATTGACTTAAGTTAACGCATTGTCCCAAATTTCAGCAAAATCGGATAATAAAAGTACCTTTTATGGGCCTAAGACCCTAAATTGGAGGATCGGTCTATATGGCAGCTATATCCAAATCTGGACCGGTCTCGGCCAAATTGACGAAGGATGTCGGAGGGCCTTACACAACTCACTGTCCCAAATCTCAGCAAAATCGGATAATAAATGTGGCCTTTATGGGCCTAAGACCCTAAATCAGTGGATCGGTCTATATGGCAGCTATATCCAAATCTCAACTGATCTGGGTTAAATTGACGAAGGATGTCGGAGGGCCTTACACAACTCACTGTCCCAAATTTCAGCAAAATCGGAAATAAATGTGGCCTTTATGGGCCTAAGACCCTAAATCGGAGGATCGATCTATATGGCAGCTATATCCAAATCTGAACCGATCTGGACCAAATTGGCAAAGGATGTCGGAGGGCCTAACACAACTCATTGTCCCAAATTTCAGCAAAATCGGATAATATATGTGGCTTTTATGGG
The DNA here is from genome assembly GCF_963082655.1 of Stomoxys calcitrans. NCBI lineage: Eukaryota > Metazoa > Arthropoda > Insecta > Diptera > Muscidae > Stomoxys > Stomoxys calcitrans. The sequence continues at coordinate 18,546,917 of NC_081554.1, read as the reverse complement.
CCTAAGACCCTATATCGGCCAATCGGTCTATATAGGGACTATATCAAGATATAGTCCGATATAGCCCATCTTCGAACTTAACCTGCTTATGGACAAAAAAAAGAATCCGTGCAAAGTTTCAGCTCAATATCTCTATTTTTAAAGATTGTAGCGTGACTTCAACAGACAGACGGACGTCCGTCCCCAAAAAGGCCTAAAGCAGACATAGTCAGGTAAGTGATGACCACAGCAGAACCCCCAATGGAGGGTGGAAAACCGCCAAGAAGAAAAGGAAAGTAAGACCCCCAAAAAGCACACCAGACATAATGGTTATATCTAGCAAGGAGGGAACTTCATACACCGACATCCCTAAGATAATCAGGTTCGATCCAAAACTGCCGGAGCTCCGTAATGAGGTCAACAAAGTTAGGAGTACCCAACAGGGTGATCTTCTTCTGGAACAAAAAAACCCAATTCGGAACATTTCCAAAAAGTTCAACGATAAGATTGAACAATGCCTTGGCGGTCAAGGTTAAATTAAGACCCACCATCAGGAGCATAGAGTGCAGAGACATGGATGTCATGACAATCAAAACGGAGATATGCACTGCCTTCGTAAAAGTTCTGCGGTTTAAGGAAATCTTATGGAGGTACTCAAACGGCAAAAATAAACCTGCCAACTGAAGTAGCCAATCCTGCTCTCCAAATGAGAAATATGAAGATTGAATGGACCTCGTGTCGAATAAAAGAGATGGTGTCAGTAACAAGGTGTCTGGAATTTGGACATGTTGCAAAAGCTTGTATGGCTTAGGGGGATAGATCCAGACTCTGCCGGAAATGTCAGACGGAGAGACAAATAGCTAGAGATTGCGGCAAGGAGCCAAGCTGCATGCTGCATTCAAACAGCTATGGGAAAAACTAAAACCACATTCCTGGAACCCTTTTAAAAAAAGGCACTGAGTTTCAAGGCAAGAAAAATGTAATCCAACTGAACCTAAACCACTGCTGGATAGCCTAAGACCTTCTAGCCCAGATGGTCGATGACCATAATATACACGTGGCAATTATAGGCGAGCAGTACAAGAAGTTGGAGAATAATGTTTGGAATCACGATCACTAAGGTAGGGCTGCAATATGGGCACCTGCTAAAATGGACAAAAAAGAGGCAATGAGCCACCCCGAAAGTTAAAAATATCCCACTAGACAGACAGATAAATATTCATCCTGATGGACAGACCAAAGGACGATAATATCCCTTTTTTGGCATATTTATGAAATTTTGCAGAGTAAATTTTTTTTACATATTCACTTGTCATTCAAAAGGGGAAAAAGAGGAGATATCCTTTTTCCCCCACTGTCCTTACCACCAAGTAAAAGTTTCCTGTAAACCACGTTTACTGCGACCAGAAGATAGGGAAAGGAAAAATCGAAGTTTAAAACTAAAAACAGGCAAAATAATAAAAAATTAAAAGCAAATGCCAATGGAAACTCTGGCTCTTCTCGAGAGTCTTCTGTATGGGGCTAACACTCACTGGTCGGGGATGAAATTAAGCCACACTTTCTAAAGTGGCAAATGTGGTGTAGGTGGATTAAGCGCACAGCTAACGAAGAGAGGCGTGTTTATCACATAAAAATACAAGGCGGAAATTAAACTTTGTTTTCCTGAGATTTTATGGCGTCCTTTGAAAATTTGTTAACATTATCAACTTTCAAATGCAGCATCAAGTTTTTATAGCCACTCTCACCCGAAGAAGGATAGATGCGTGGCTACTCATGCCAGCAGTTAGATTATTGAAGTTAAATTATTGATGGGCCCACCAACCAAAGTGAACACTGGCAGATGTTGGGCTTCCCAAAGCAAAAGGCAATACAATTTTATTGTTAAGTCAAAAGAATGGGCAAAGGATTTTACTCTGCTTAGGTTTGCAAGCATTCCATTTCTTCATTTCCTATTGGGCTTAATTAGAAATTCCCTCAAACGTAGTGCTTATGGCTTTGTGGAGAGCTGGCTGCACCACTGAGGGCAACATCCGGATGCCGCACACGTGTCTTAATGCACGTGTTGCATATTAGCGCCTTTGTTGCCAATGACACTTTACCACTTCACCACTAACTCTGTGTCTGGCTAAAGAAAATAACAAAAATGGAAATGGCATCAAGGATAATTGATACTTTGGCCAAAAGGATGGAAATACTTTTTGTCCTGTAGTTGTTGCCTTCTTACTTTGCTGATTTTTTTATTTATTTGAGAGTTCTTCCGCTTTTTGTGGTTGTTGTTGTTGTTGTTGTATTTTTAAGTGGTCACCATATGTAAACACTTCAAATATGCCACTAAGTGAGAGGAAGAACCCAAGGCGCTATGTCTGGCAAGCATGATTTAAAGTGGATATATGTTTGGAGGAGGGCCATAGAAGTTGTGGTGTTGTGACATTTGCAAATAATACCAGAGATTAAAAACATCCCTTAGTTTTCAAAAATGTTATTGAATCACTTCTAAAGTTGCAGCAGGAGATTTTATTCATGGTAACAGACAGACAAAAGGGAAATGGATTTTAAACTGATATCCATTAGTATGGCTTGAGCATGTAACTGTTAAAACATTGGCACTTTAAAGCCGATTGATCAGAACAAGTAAAAATGTGCTAAGTTTGGCCGGGCCGAATCTTGGGAACCCGCCTCCATGGATCGCATTTGCCGAGTTCCTTTCCCGGCATCTCTTCTTAGGCAAAAAAAGGATAAAAGAACAGACTTGCTCTGCTTTTAGAGCGATATCAAGATATGATCCGGTTCGGACCACAATTAAATTATATGTTGGAGACCTGTGTAAAATGTCAGCCAATTCGAATAAGAATTGCGCCCTTTGGGGGCTCAAGAAGTAAAATAGAGAGATCGGTTTATATGGGAGCTGTATCAGGCTAAAGACCGATTCAGACCTTAATAAACACGTATGTTGATGGTCATGAGAGGATCCGTCGTACAAAATTTCAGGCAAATCGGATAATAATTGCGACCTCTAGAGGCTCAAAAAGTCAAAATCCCAGATCGGTTTATATGGAAGCTATATCAGGTTATGAACCTATTTGAACCATATTTGGCACAGTTGTTGGATATCATAACAAAATACTACGTGCCAAAATTCATTCCAATCGGATAAGAATTGCGCACTCTAGAGGCCCAAGAAGTCAAGACCCAAGATCGGTTTATATGACATCTATATCAGGTTATATACCGATTTTAACCATACTTGGCACAGTTATTGGGTATCATAACAAATCACGTCTTGCAAAATTTCATTCCAATCGGATAAGAATTGCGCCCTCTAGAGGCTGAAGAAGTCAAGACCCAAGATCGGTTTATATGACAGCTATATCAGGTTATAGACCGATTTGAACCATACTTGACACAGTTGTTGGATATCATAACAAAACACGTCGTGTAAAATTTCATCCCAATCGGATAAGAATTGCGCACTCTAGAGGCTCAAGAAGTCAAGACCCAAGATCGGTTTATATGGCAGCTATATCAGGTTATGGACCGATTTTAACCATACTTGGCACAGTTATTGGATATCATAACATAACACGTCTTGCAAAATTTTATCCCAATCGGATAAGAATTGCGCACTCTAGAGGCCCAAGAAGTCAAGACCCAAGATCGGTTTATATGGCAGCTATATCAAAACATGGACCGATATGACCCATTTACAATTCCATCCGACCTACACTAATAAAAAGTATTTGTGCAAAATTTCAAGCGGCTAGCTTTACTCCTTCGGAAGTTAGCGTGCTTTCGACATACAGACGGACGGACAGACGGACGGACATGGCTAGATCGACACAAAATGTCGCGACGATCAAGAATATATATACTTTATGGGGTCTCAGATGAATATTTCGAGAATGACGAAACTAGTATGCCCCCCCATCCTATGGTGGAGGGTATAAAAATGTGCTAAGTTCGGCCGGGCCGAAATTGGGAACCCACCACCATTGATTCCACCAATAATTTCAACATACCCAAATTCTAGCAAATCAGTCAAAAATTGACATTGAATCGATTTAGACCATACTTGGTATGAATGTTGGGAGTCATAAGTAAACACTAAAGCAAATTTCAGCCCAATCTGAAACCAATCTTGGCTTCCAGGGGCTAAAGAAGTCCAATTATGAGATCGGTTTATATGAGAGCTACATACTTACCACGATAGTTGGTAAGTATGTGCGTTGCGTACAACCGGCTGCCGGTTGTACGCACCGAATTGACGCAATGGAATTCTTCATCGCCAAGGTCTGCCGCCTGGTTCTGTTCGGTTTGCCAGAACCGCCTCCATCATCGGCCGGTGTCGGTGAGGTGTAACCGGTGCATGGAGTGGTACATTTCTGATCTTGCTCTGGCCTCACTTAACTACGGGTGTATAGTCATACTGGATATGTTGCAAGATGTTGTGCGAACGGAGGCCACCGTAGCGCAGAGGTTAGCATGCCAGCCTAAGACGCTGAACGCCTGGGTTCGAATACTGGCGAGACCATAAGAAAAATTTCCAGCAGTGGTTTTCCCCTCCTAATGCTGGCAACATTTGTGAGGTACTATGCCATGTAGAACTTCTCTCCAAAGAGGTGTCGGCTTTAAAAAGAAGGGTTTAAAACTTCGGACTGCACTCATTGATATGTGAGAAGTTTGCCCCTGTTCCTTAGTGGAATGTTCATGGGCAAAATTTGCATTTGTTGTGCGAACATAGCCAGCAGAGGGTCACAAGCGTCGTCATCGTCGCCTTATGCGCCCCCGTCCTCGTCGTCGAACTATGTGACTCTACCGACCTCTTCCATGTGGCAGTATACGCAACGGCAGCATCCCAGCTCCAATATTGCCGGGCCAGTGCCGAGAAGTGTATCATTTTTGCAACTTAACTGCAATAGTCTCCGTGGCAAGATGGATGAGATTGTGGATTTTATGAGTCGGAAGAACATATTGGTCGCAGCGATCCAGGAGACAAAGCTGACCAACACCTGCAGCTTGCACAGTTGTCACGAATACAATGTGCTACTTAAGGTCGTTCAAAAAATGGAGGTGGGGGACTGGCTTTCGTGATACACCATTCCATGCAATATAGACCCATCTCGCCTGCGCCTGGCGCTAGTGAGCCCTACATGGAGTGCATGGGTATAGCAGTCAGGTACGGTACTGCCGAGATAGATCTATACAACGTGTACATACCGCCGGTTAGTAGCTGTGTCCCAATTAATGGCCAAGCTTACATACCCGACTTTGGTGGGTTACTATCTGGCCTTAATCGTCTGGTTCTAGGGGACTTTAATGCGCATCACATTTCATGGCGTTCTCCCCTAGGTAACGACCAGCGTGGCATGGCTTTGGCAGAGCAGATTGAAGGATCCACGTTTTGCACGGTGAATGAAAATGCCCCCGCTAGGATTAGGAGCAGGTGCAGCAGTTCGCCAGATATTTCCATTTCATCCCCTGATCTCCTGAGTGACGTATCTTGGCAAGCCGTTACCTCTTTGGGGTCAGACCAGACCACCCGACTTCGTAACCTCTGAGCGCGGGACGTTTATCAATGAGAAGAAGTCCGATAGGGTTGGCTTTAGAGAGTATACCAATCGCCGCTTCAGTGAACTGCCACCCCCCCTCGGATGTGCTAGTGGCCGAGAGGAAATTCCGATGCATCATTAAGGCAGCAGCCGCTCGCTTTATAACAGCGGTTCGAATACCCCAAGTGCGGCCCGATTTCCCGGTGCAGGCAGTGGTACTCGTAGACGAGCGTGATTGAATTCGTTGTATGGAACCCACTTACATTAAAATCAGCGAGCTGAATCTGGAAATAAACTGGGTAGTCAACGAACATAGGCTGAATTTGTGGCTGGAACACTTGGAGCAACGTAACTTAGGCACCGGCTTAGGCAAGCTGTGATCTACTGTTAAGTCACTCTCGAACCCTAGTAGAGGGGATGACAGGACCTCAGTCACTTTTGGCGAAGTAACCGTGACTGATCCGAAGAGATGCGCCGGGTTGTTCAGCCGGTTCAACCGGATCTTCAATTTATTGTGCATCCCGAGAGTGACAAAGCAAAGAGGAGAGCCATTTGCTGTATCCGTGGTCTCCGAGCCGATGGACAGCCATCCCAATTTACCGTGAGCGAAGTTACGAATGCCATCCGTGACGTCAAATCATCCAAGGCGTTGGGCACCGACGGAATCTCCACATTGATGTTGAAGAATCTGGATTTAGCTGGAGTTGAGTAACTTACAAAAATGTCCTCAACCTGTCTTTGAAAAATTTTTTAAGGGTCTAAGGGGTTAAGGATCTAAGGCCCATAAAAGCTGTATTTGTTACCCAATTTCGCAGATTGAGTTATGTTAAGCCTCCCGACATCCGACCCAAATAGGGTTCAGATCGGACTATATTTTTTATACAGGGTGGCTGATGAATATTGCTACAATGATGAATATTGCTACATTTTTTTTTCGGTGTATGGAATACATTTTTCTTTTATTCATGTTAAATTAAATTATTAAATTAATTATTAAATTATTATTAATTAAATTAATTAATTAATTAATTAAATTAATTATTAAATTATTATTATTAAATAGAAAAAAAGTTATTACATTTTTTTTTGGTAGCGGCTTTCATCAGCCACCCTGTATATAAAATTCAATTTGTGTCGGCTTGTTTGTTTGTTCCGTATAGACTCAAAAACGGCTGAACCGATTACCTTGAAATTTTCACAGATTGTGTAGGTTGGTCTGGAAAGAGACATTGTCTATATAATATTTTGATATCGGCAGGGTCCGCCCCCCTCCCCTTTACCCCAAAAGTACTACCCAAAAATAAAAGTGAACCGATCAGGAAAATTTGGGATTCAAATGAAAGGTATTCAAGAGTAGAGTACGAATTTCATAATAAAAGTTGGGTCCAAATACCTAGGGGGCCGCCCCAGCCCCAAAACCCTTTAAAATAGGTTTATTTGAGGATCATGACAATATGGGACTCAAATGAAAGGTATTCGGGAGTAGATTACGAATATGACCAGAAATTAAGAAAAGGGTTTATTATTAATTGATAACGGAAGGGGCCTGACCCTCCACCGTTACCCCGAAAATACCAACCAAAATCAAAAGTTGACCGATAACAACAATATGAGTATCAAATAAAAAGTATGCGGGAGTAGATAACGAATCTGGCATAAAAATTAATGTCGAAGTATAGGGGGTCACCTCACCCCCACAAAAACACCCAAAATGGGCACATTAGCCAATCACGGATGCATGGGTCTCGGTTTGTTTGTTCTGTATAGACTGAAAAACGGCAGAACCGATTTTGTCGAAATATTTGCATATTGTGTAGGTTGGTCTGGAAAAAAAGATAGACTATATAATTATTCGGTATCAGAAGGGGGACGGACCCTCCCCCTTATGCCAAATACTGAACCCAAAATCAAAAGTGGACCGATTGGGACAACATAGGTATCAAATGAAAGGTATTGGAGAGTAGAATACAAATATAGCATTAAAATTTGAGTCTAAGTAGTCATTGGGCCGCCACAACCCCAAAATTCCCTTAAACAGACATATTGGACGTTTATTTCAATATGGGGCTCAAATGAAAGGTATTCGGGAGCCGATTTTGAATTTGGCATACAAAATCAGATCGAAGTATAGGTGGTTACGCCAGGATTACCCGATTTCGTTGAAACTTGAAATAGTTGCGTGGTTTCAAGTCTCCCAACATCCGAACCAAATATGAATCAGATCTGACTATATATTGGGTTGCCTAAAAAGTAATTGCGGATTTTTTAAAAGAAAGTAAATGCATTTTTATTAAAACTTTGAATGAACTTTAATCAAATATACTTTTTTTTACCCTTTTTTTCTAAAGCATGCTAAAAGTAACAACTGATAACTGACAGAAGAAAGAATGTAAGCTGTGAAAAAATTGGCCAACGCCGACTATATGAAAAATCCGCAATTACTTTTTGGGCAACCCAATAGATATAGCTGTCATATAGACCAATATTTTGATTTGGGATCTTAATTCCATAAAAAGCGGATTTCTTGCCTGATTTCGCTGAAACTGTTACTTGTACATGACCGGGACCTAAATAAAATATGATGAAGACCAGCCACTATTTAGTTAGAACTATGGATATAGTAGTGGAGTTATAATAATATAGGATGATTATTATATCCTTGGTGGTGAGTATCCAAAGTTCGGCACGGCCGAACTTAACACATTTTTACTTGTTCAATGTCTCATAGTATAACATTTCCATTCTAAACTTAAATATTGTGCTTCACATGTCTTACAAAATCCTCTCATATATTCGTCAAATTCCTTCATGGTCGAATTTTATACTTTAAAATATTGTCATATACATCGGTTCTTTAAAATTAAGTTCTACGTCAACATTTTGTTAAAAATGATTTGTTATAAAAGCCAAATAAAAATACAATCATAATTATTCCAATGTAAAAAATATTAACGAAACAAAAAACAAGAAATCAAAATCCACTGGCAAATACTTTTAAATGACAATCAAATGACATCAAGGCCCCTACTACATCCATATCAAAAACCAACAAGATTTCGAAATACTTTCTAATGTCAGGGTAACTGGATGGCTGGCAGGCTGAGTGAGTGGCGCATTGAACGATTTGGTAATCCCTTGAAAAACAGAACAGCAAACACATCGATGTGATGTCACATAATTTCCGATTTTTCGATGTTTTGTCTAACAAATGGTCTATGATGACATTTCATGTTTATACACTTAAAGGTCATGTGTTTTACATAGAAAAATAAAACCCCACAGCTACCCTACTCCCCTATTATAAAATCAAATAAAAAAAATCACTCAAAGCCTCGATAGGCCTCAATTTTAATAAAATATTCTCTGTCTTTGAGAGTAACACACAAAGTTCCAATTGTACAAAGATTGAAGACTTACGAGCCCACTATCAACCACCATGTGATAAAGAATCGATTCGATTTTGAAATGACTTTAAAATAAAGACAGACAAGGCCTTTGCAGCATTTAAGTTATGACACAAAACATCTGTCCTCTCATAAATTCCCTGCATTGAGAACAAATCACACGAATGCCACGATTTCTGGTAAAGCCATGCCAGTAGCAAGGCAACAATGAAAGTGCAACATTTCGTATGGAACTTGGATGAAGATATCCCCCTCCTACTTTAAAACGAAGACAACTGCATTTATGGTGTGTGGGGGTGGAGGTACAGACACATACTCGATGCTACACAGAAAAAAAAATATTTTAGTACCAATAAATCAAAAGCAGGGAAAACAAGTAAAAAGACATTATGTTCGGGCAGGGCAAACTTTGGATACCCACCACCTCGGGTATATATGTAAACCCCCTTTTGTCACAATCCGATGAAAATTGGATAATTCGGCTAGGGCTTTGAGTGGTCTTATAAATATTAGTCACTGTTGAATTTTGTATTTCAAATTTCAACAAAATCGGGTAATAAATAAAGCATTTATGTCCTTCAAACCCTTAACCGGCATACCGGTCTATATGACAGCTATATCTAAATACAGCCCTATTTTTATCATAATTGGGTTGGATCGCGGTTGGCCTAAAACTACTCACTGTTTCAAATTTCAGTGAAATTGGATAAAAAATAATGCTTTTATGGGCCTCAGACCCTTTATCGGAAGATCGGTCTATATGGCAGATATATCTTAATATAGTCCGATCCAAACCATATATGTGGCGGATGTCGAGAGACCTAAAACTACCCACTGATTAAAATTTTAGCGAAATCAGGTAATAAATAGGACATTTATGGGCTTCAGAACCTTTATCGAAAGATCGGTCTATATATGGCAGCTATATCTAAATATAGTCCGATCCAAACCATATTTGGGGCGGATGTCGGGAGACCTAAAACTACCCACTGTTTCAAATTTCAGCGAAATCAGGTAATAAATGGGGCATTTATGAGCTTCAGATCCTTTATCGGGAGATCGGTCGGATATATCTAAATATAGTCAGACCTAACCCATATTTTGGACCTATATTAGGAGGCCTAAAACTACTCACTGTTTTAAATTTCAGCGAAATCGGATAAAAAATTAAGCATTTATTGGCTTCAGACCCTTTATCGGCAGATCGGTCTATATGGCAACTATATCTATATATAGTCCGCTCTTAACCATATTTTGGTCAGATATTGGTAGGCCTGAAACTACTCGCTGTTTTAAGTTTTAGCGAAATCGGTTGAAAAATAAAGCTTTTATGGGCTTCAGACCCTTTATCGGCAGATCGGTCTATATGGCAGCTATATCTAAATATATTTAGATCAGTTATTAGGTAGCCTTAAACAATTCACTGTTTCAAATTTCAGCGAAATCGGATGAAAAATAAATCTTTTATGGGCATTAGACCCTTTATCGGAAAATCGGTCTATATAGCAAATTAAATTGGACCGGGTACCCACGACAAAGGATATATACCTGACCTATATGTCGTCTAGATCGGATGAAAAATTAACCATTTATGAAATCAGCAAACAAGAAGGTCGGTCGGGGCCAATCTTAGGAGTCCACAAGAACCCATGGTGAATTCTGCTGAAAAATGAATTTGGCTGTTCGGCATACTTCATGTACTAAACTTTCGTCAAATAAGGACAAAATTTAGCTTCCTAGGCACTGAAGCTCAGTTTTTATGGGAGCTATACAACAAATACAAATATTGCTGATGAACATTCCACTAAGGAACAGGGGCAAACTTCTCACATATCAATAAGTGCAGTCCGATTCAAGTTGAAGCTCAATGATAAGGGGCCTCCTTTTTATAGCCGAGCCCGAACGGGGTGCCGCAGTGCGATACCTCTTAGGAGAGATGTTTTACATGGCATAGTACCTCACAAATATTGCCAGCATTGGCATTTTTTTTCAGATGGTCTCGCCAGGATTCGAACCCAGGCGTTCAGCGCTATATCCCATTAAAATCCGATTTGGTCAATACTTATCGTGAATTTTGAATTTGAGCCAAATCAGAAAATAATTGCGAATTCCAGGGCACAAGATATCAAATCGGGAGATCCGATGTTGGAAGTCATATCAAAACACTTCGAGCCAAAAAATCCCTTACTCCAATCAAAGAATTGGGAAAAAATTTAGGGTTCCACCTTATACGAGAGCAATATCCTAAACTGAACCGACGTGACACATTTGCAATCCCCAGCGATCTATAAGAAGTCTCTGTGTAATTGTAAGACCTGTAACGTTATTTCGACAGATGGATGACCCTCCGGATGTCCGAAGGGACCGACGGACACGGCTCGATCGACTTAGAATGTCAAAATGATCAAGAATATATGTACTTTATGGGGCCGCAAATCAAATTTTAAGAGGATTTCGATGAGTGCCAATCAGTGGATCTGCTCGTCTACGCATATATGAGAGCTCGTGTAGGATTTCAACGCGCCTCCGTTGAAACCGTCCCAATTTAACCCAGTACTTAAGGAGGCTTCCCAGAGACACATCTATAAGACCTCCGAGATCGGAGAAAACCTGCCTCCCTAGGGTGAAAAGCATGTGCCCCTGTAGATCCAGACATGAATAGAGCAATACCTCGATCGTCTCTTTCCCATCATCATCATCATTACGGCAGCTACCGCAGTAATCATAACGTGGAGTTTACAAGTCAGCGGCCATATGGCCTATCCCACAGTGCCTGATTATAACTCCTGTTATCGTACTCAGTGACCTCTTATCAAAAGCCAGCAGTTTCTTTGTCCTCCTTCTGTCGACGGTCCTTGGCATATTCATTGATTTTAAAGGCGCGCTTGATTACCTTTCATGGCGTAGTGTACTCACGATATCAGGCGAAATAGGTTGTCGATAACTCTCTCTTTGGCGTAGTTACTTCTGTGATAAAAGAGCTTGCATGGTTATTGCGGCTATACGGTTAGGAAGGATATTCAGCGTGGGGTCTATCTGTGCTCCATAAATATGGAACCTTATGATGGATTCCCTGCTGGGACGTCTCGCTGAGTCCTACAAAATCAGTGCATAGGCCAATGATCTGCTCATTCTGGTTGAAGGAGATTCCAGACTTGCGCCGGAAACTCGCGGTGGGCTTGCCATGGGCATTGTGAGCGATTGTGAGATCGTGACATCACGGAGAGCAAAATCGTGACAATGTTACTCAAGGGCATCTTATCACGGAATATTCCATCCACGATTCGATCAGATGGAGCTAGCGCTCGTAAAATATCTGGGAGTGACGGTTTTAAAGAGAATGGGTTTCCTGGACCATTTGGATCGGGTGAATGAAAAGATGACTGGAGTAGCCGGAATGGTTAAGTGTGTTCTGAGAAGTGATTGGGGTCTTAGTCGCCGCGCTGTTCGGTTCATATATGATGGTCTATTTGTTGCTTGCGCAACTTATGGAGCACCTGTATGGCACGGAATTGCTGCGACAGACTTAGGACGAAAGACGATCCTCTCCTTTAAAAGGTGGCAATGCTTGCTTGCTTGCCTGTCTACAGGACTGTTTCAACAGATGTACTACAGGTATTGCTTGGCGCGTCCCGCTTGATTTACTCGTAAGTCACATGGCTGTTCTGTATAATGTGCAAAGAAATTCCATTAGTGCGTGAGGAATTGCTCACTGCTTCTGAGCTGGCGGATGGGGATGTTAGGCAGCTTAAGGCACTACTTTTGGAGCATCTTGATGATAGGTGGAAAACTATATGGATGAACAGTGACAATGAACGGGTGACTTACGAATTTAATCATAACACGACGTTTGTACGAGACCGCCAGGACTTTGGCTTCGGCCTAAGTCTGAGCTTCATACTGATGGGACGTGACTCCTTTAATGCATGTTTGCATCAGAGGAACTTATCCGCGACTGTGGAAGACCTGAGGACTGGAGGCATGTACTAACGGAATCTTTACTATCCACGGTGTGGGTTTTCAGTAGGACCCTTAAAGAAGAGATGACTATTGCAAGGCTGGCCACCTTTTCCCGGGAGGTATTTATAATGCACGCAAGTAATCCATGACGAGGTGTTGCTGTACTGGTGCGACCGGGTAACTTGGTGCTGCGCATGACAAGGCCCGGCACCTGCCTTGCCCATGTTGATGCTGCGTCGTTTGCCCATCGTTGTTTTGTGGTCCTGTTCGGTCATCCATGTTGGAGCTGATACGTGTGACGTAGCCCGTGAGGGCTGCCGTGTCCTGTTTTGTGTTTGTGTATATCGTCCTGATGTATGTTGTTTTGGTGCATACTCTTGTATGCTGGCTATAGGTCGGCTTAGGGCGATTTATTTCTCCCAGATGACCAGTCCGGAACAGTTTAGGGTTCACCTGTCTTTTAGGTCTTTTAGGATACTAAGTGTAATCGGAGACTTAAATCTGGTACCAAGGGTGTCAGGAGCTCCTGAAACTTCGGTTCCACGGTTTGTACCCAAACCGTGGGTAGAGCATAAGCTGGGAGTGGAGTTGCTTTTTCTAGCGGGTGCCGTGATCCATTAAGGAGGAGATCCAAGGAGGTGAACACGTCCAAAAACGTGGTATCAAATTGGTACTCATGTGTGGGTTACCATATGTGGGGGAATTGGTAGAAGCATTGTATTCACCCTTGGGCCTCGCTAGTTTGGGCCATGATGGCAGGCATCTGCGTTAAACACGACATTCGTGTGTGGGCGGTAAACTTCTGACTGTTTGGCATCCATGAACAGACTCCCACCTTGCCTCCGCCTCCGTACTGACCAGCTCCTCTACTATGTTCAGAAGTTCGACAAGTGACATATATGCAAGTCTGGCGACTAGTTCGCTCCACAGCGGAGATTCCATTCCTATTCTTTTACCTTCTCCGGAATACCATCTTGACTGAAAACCCAAGAAAATGCTGTGTCGTGAGGTTCATGTTTTGATATAGCTGCCATATAAACCGATCTTGGGTCTTGACTTCTTGAGCCTCTAGAGGGCGCAATTTTAGTCCGATTTGACTGCACGTAGTGTTTTGGTATCATTTCCAACAACTGTGTTAAGTATGGCGCAAATTGGTACATAACCTGATATAGCTGTCATATAAACCGATCTGGGATCTTGACTTCTTGAGCCAATGGAGCGCGAAATTTGCATCTGATTCGGCAGAAATTTTGTACAACGGCTTGTATCATTACCTCCAACATACGTGTTCAGTATGGTCTGAATCGATCAATAGCTTGATACAGCTCCCATATAAACCCAATTTTGCTTCTTGATCCCCTACAAGGCGCAATTCTTATCCGAATAGACTGAAATATTACACAATGACTTCTACCATGTTCAGAATTCATTTATGGTCCGAATCGGACTATGACTTGATATAGCTCCAATAGCATAACAGTTCTTATTCAATATTCTTTGTTTGCCTAAAAGCAGATACCGAGCATAGAACTCGACAAATGCGATCCATGGTGGAGGGTATATAAGATTCGGCTCGGCCGAACTTAGCACGCTCTTACTTGTTAAAGTTTACTTTTGCCAATACTTTTTCTCAGTGTACATACAGGATGGACTCGACCCAAGTGTTTAATTCCTTTTTTTAAATAAATTTTCTTAAACCATTTCCATACCCTATCATGCCAAATCCTTCAATTGTTAGCCTTGAAAATCTAATAGGGGGTTTATATATGTAAATAATTTTCCAAAATTCCCCCATATGGTAAAAGAGCAAGATAGATAGAGAGAGAGGGTGAGTTTAGTGAGGGGATTACTTTATATTTCCATATTTTGGTTTGTTTTTATTTTCAAATGGATTAAATTGTTATAATTTTAATGCAGGTCCCCATCAACTTCTTCGAATGTACTTAACTGACAAGATTTATGTGGTGAAGTGGTGTTGGTGGATATTAGTGGTGTAAGGCGCCTTTGCCCAATCTCATGTGGTGGCATTGCTGCTGTTTAATTGGGTATATGTGTGTGTGTGTATATGCCTGTGTTAAATGTCTTAATTCCTTGCTATGGATTTGAGGTGCTATTGGGAAAATCAAACAGCTGCCTTTTATAGAGTTTTCTTGGGTTTTGTTGTTCTAACAAGGCATCCAGTGATTAAGGCTGTCATAGATAGTGGGTGGCATTAAGTGGTCTTAAGTTGTGTTGGTTTTCTTGAAAGCATTTGTCAAAATCGTTTATTTGCTGGGTTTATAATCATAAATGTATTTTTGGTGCATAGGTGCTTAAAGATTTTGTTTGTGGATTAGTTTATTAACAACTGAAATGTTTATCTGGGTATTGGGTGAAACAATTCATGGGAGTTTTTTTGAAAAATGGTTATTTAAGATTCGGTAGAGGAAAATTTTCATGATACGATAGTTTAAACTATTCTGGACAGATAGCCAGACAGATGGACAGGGTTAGATCGACTCAATAAGTAATTCCTAGTAAATCCATATTCTTATCAATGATTCCATCTATCATTATCTTTTGACTAGCTTATATGACCCATAACACAAATCAATTAACACGTTATGGTCAACGCAGAATGTTCAAAGTTCACAACCAAAGAGGCGTCAATGAACATAAATAATTACCATATCCCCCCCCCCCCCCCCCAAAAAAAAATTGCTTGTTATTTCCTTTGAAAGTGACAAACTCCATGACTAATTGGCATACAACACATTGAATTTTGAATTTCACCCCCTTTCTAACACCGAAAAAATAACAAATGAACTACAAAATTTTTCCGATGCAACGCATTGATGGCACGCAGCAAAAAATTTTCAAGCAACATTTACTAAATAAAACATTAACGAAAAGGGATTGGAAGAATTGACATCTGAAAATAGAAAGAAAATCTGCCAAGCAGGCGGCCTGCCAGGCGACGATCCGGCAATTCAAGTGTACCTATCGACATACTCATAATTTTTTGACATCATTAGTTTGCCCATAATTTCTTGGTTGTGGCCCCATTCAAAAGAAACTTTTCGATGATGGAATTGGATAAAAATCAAATCATCAACGAAAATACCCCCCAAATACAAACTGCATAGGGTGAAAATGATGGAAACACTTTGTGACTATGGTGACTTCCGTCTATGGAGGAGGAAAGATGGGAAGACCATAAGACAGTGATGGAACACATGCTATGTTGGTACTTTCGAGGTCCACAATATATGGAAATTTGGATGAAATTGGATGAAGCACTTTTTCAAAGAAATTTTAAATGAACAAATTTTTAACAAACTTAAAACAACAAAAACAAGTAAGAAGGATTTAAGTTCGGCCGGGCCGAACTTTGGATATCCACCACCTCGGGTATATATGTAAACCACCTTTCGTCAAAATGGTGGTTTACATGTCGGAAAGCCTAGAATAAGATACTGTGGTAAATTTCAGTGAAATCGTATTATAAATGCGCCTTTTATGGGGCCAAGACTTTAAATTGAGATATCAGTCTATATGGCAGCTATTGGGTTGCCCAAAAAGTAATTGCGGATTTTTCATATAGTCGGCGTAGACCAATTTTTTCACAGCTTGTGACTCTGTAATTGCATTCTTTCTTCTGTCTGGTATCAGCTGTTACTTTTAGCTTGATTTAGAAAAAAAGTGTAAAAAAAGTATATTTGATTAAAGTTCATTCTAAGTTTTATTAAAAATGCATTTACTTTCTTTTAAAAAATCCGCAATTACTTTTTGGGCAACCCAATATATCCAAATCTTGACCAATTTGGGCCAAGTTACAGAAAAATGTCGAAGAGCCTAACACAACTTACAGTCCCAACTTTTGGCAAAATCGGACAATAAATGCGCCTTTTATGGCCCCAAAACCTTAAATCGAGAGATCGGTCTATATGGCAGCTATATACAAATCTGGACCGATCAGAGCCAAATTTAAGAAGAAAGTCGAAGGGCCTAACACAACTCGCTATCCCAAATTTCAGCAAAATCGGATAATAAATGTGGCTTTTATGGGCCTAAGACCCTAAATCGGAGGATCGGTCTATATGGGAGCTATATCCAAATCTGGACTGATCTGCGCCATATTTCAGAAGTATGTCTAGGGGATTAACTTAACTCACTGACCCAAATTTCGGCGACATTGGATAATAAATGCGCTTTTTATGGGCCCAAAACCTTAAATCGAGAGATCGGCCCATATGGCAGCTATATTCAAATCTGGACCCATCTAGGCCATATTGAAGAAGGATGCCGAATGGCCTAATACATCTCACTGATTAAATGCGCCTTTTTCGGGTACAAGACCTTAATCGAGAGATCGGTCTATATGGCAGCTATATCCAAATCTGGACCAATCTAAACCAAATTGGAGAAAGATGTTGAGTGGCCTTACATAACTCACTGTCCCAAATTTCAGCATAATCGGATAATAAATGTGGCTTTCATGGGCCTAAGACCCTAAATCGGCGGATCGGCCTATATTATATAGTCAGATACAGCCCACGGATTTTCTTGAAATTTTTACAGATGGTGCATAATGACTCCGTGGTGAAAATTGGGTACCACATTTGTTGATATCTGCAGAGGGGAGCGGACCCTCCCCCTTGCCCTTAATTTTCAGAAACGCCAGATCTCGGAGATGGATGCTGCGATTTAAGCGAACTTTTGTATGCTCTCTTACAGTAACCTTAAAACAAAAATTTTGTATCCAAATTTCGGATGGGGCACCTATGGGGGCCGTCCCCAAATCCTACCAAATATATATATAGACCAATCAGTACAATATGGGACTCAAATGAAAGGTATTTCAGATTAGATAACGTATGTGATATCCAATTGTTGGACCTAGTGTTTGGGGGATCACCCCAACCCCTAAAACACCCCTACATAGGACATATTTACCGACCACGGCAATATGGGACTCACATGAAAGGTATTTGCGAGTAGAATACGAATCTGATATTCAAATGTGGGAGGCCACCGTAGCGCAGAGGTTAGCATGTCCACCTATGACGCTGAACGCCTGTGTTCGAATCCTGGCAAGATCATCAGAAAAAATTTTCAGTGGTGGTTTTTCCCTCCTAATGCTGGCAACATTTGTGAGGTACTATGCCATGTAAAACTTCTCTCCAAAGAGGTGTCGCACTGCCGCACACCGTTCGAACTCGGCTATAAAAAGGAGGCCTCTTATCATTGAGCTTAAACATGAAACGGACTGCACTCATTGATATGAGATAAGTTTGTCCCTGTTCCTTAGTGGAATGTTCATGGGCAAAATTTGCATTTATTTATCCAAATGTGGGACCATATTTCTGGGGGTCCACCCCCTCCCCAAAACACCCCACAAACAGGATTAATTTACTGGCCATGGATATAGGGGGCTCAAATAAAAGGCATTTAAGTGTAAAATTAAGTGTACGAATCTGATATCCAAATGTGGGACCAAGTATTTGGTGGGCCGCCCCTCCCCAAAAACACGCCCCAAAGAGGACAATTTACGACCATAGCAATATGGGGCTTAAATGAAAGGTCTTTGGGAGTAAAGCAGAAATCTGATATCAATATTCATGAAAAAGTGTTTATGGGGCCAGCTCACAATATTTGCTGACGATTGCAATATGGAGCTCAAATAAGTGGTATTTGAGAGTTGAACACGAATCTGATATATATTTTCAGGGCCAAGTCACTGAGTGGGCGCCCCATCCCCGAATACACCCCCAAACCGGTCATGTTTGACGAATATGGGAAAATGGGGCTGAAATTGAAGCTATTTAGGAGTAGACTACGAATCTGATATCAATGTTCAGGACGAACAGTCTAGGGAACGTCTCACCCCCATAACAACCCCCAAATAGGACGTATTTGCTCACCATGACAATTTGTGTCTTAAAGAGAGTGGAGCTCGATATTGATATTTTTTAGGGCCCATGCCCCAAACCAGACATATTTGCTGACTTTTGCAATAAGGGGTTTAAATGAAACGTATTTGAGATTAGAAAACGAATTTGATATCCAATTTTGAGGCCGTTGGCAATATGGATATCAAATAAATGATATTGAAGAGTAGAGAACGATCTAAGTATTTGGGGGACCACCCCATAATCGGACATATTTAACGACTATGTCAATGTGGACCTCAAATCAAAGGTATTGGGCAGTAGAGTTCGAAATTGATACCCACTTAAGGGACCAATTTTCTGGGGGTCTACCCTTTACCTAAAACCCCCCACAAACAGCAATTATTTACTGACCATCGCAATATGGGGCTCAAATAAAGGTATATAGGAGTAGAATACGAATCTGACATCCAAATGCGCATCGCCCCCGGAAAAAAATTTTAAACAATTTTCTATTACCCACATTTTGGTTTTCGTTTTTTATCATTTGTATCCCAAATTCATTCTGCACCATTGTTACAATTCCAATTTCCCCTCTCTGCTATTCGGCAGATTTTCGATATTTTAGGTGTTTGTCTTTTTTGCTTTCGTTTTTCATTCTCCTTGTGTAAATCATGTTGTCAACATTCGCTTTTCACACTTCATAGTTGAGTTGACTTTTTGCTGGAGCCATGTTGAACCGAGGAACTAGTCTACGAGACAGTGATGAGGCTAAGGATGAGTAATTTTTTTGGGAGGCCGAGAAAATCTGAAAATATGCTGGAGAAAATCCCTCTTGAAATAAATATGAAAATTGAAAAATTTTAATTAATAACTTTGACAGCTTTTTAGAAAAAGCCATCATACAGAAAGCGAGCGAACGAGTGAGCTGCCGAGAGGGTGACTAATGCCACAGCAATTGTGGGGAGGAAATAGATGTAAAACTCAAGGATTATGTGGGGATAATCTATAGGCCTATGATTATTAGACCGTAATGAATTTAGAAAACAATCGATTGGGTGAATAAAGAAAATGTAAGGCTTTAAGAAAAAAAACAACTAAAAACGTATTGAGTTAGGCCGTGCTCGACTGCGGATACTCACCATATAGGTTCTATATATTGGGTTGCCCAAAAAGTTATTGCGGATTTTTGAAAAGAAAGTAAATACATTTTTAATAAAACTTAGAATGAACTTTAATCAAATATACTTTTTTTACACTTTTTTTCTAAAGCAAGCTAAAAGTAACAGCTGATAACTGACAGAAGAAAGAATGCAATTACAGAGTCACAAGCTGTGAAAAAATTTGTCAACGCCGACTATATGAAAAATCCGCAATTACTTTTTGGGCAATCCAATATGTTTCGGATAGTTGAAAAATTCTAAGACGATTTAACAATGTCCATGTCTCTGTACAGTTTTAAAAACTTGAGATATTGAGTTGATATTTTCCACAGACTCGTGCTTGCATAGGTAACATCGGACTATATTTGAATATAGCTGCCATATAGACCGATCTGGTGATTTAGGGTCTTAAGCCTATAACACTCTCGTTTATTACCCTATTTCTCTGAAATTTGGCATAGTGAGTTTTATTAGGTCCGTCGATATCGGAAACAGAAATGGTCCAGATCAGAACATATTTGGATATAGCTGCCATATAGACCGACATGCCGATTTTGGGTTTTAGACCTATAACAGGCGCATTTACTACCAGACTTACTGAAATTTGGAACAGTGAGTTATGTTAGGCCCATCGACATTTTTTCTCGATTTGGTTCAGATCAGTGTAGATTTGAGTATGGCTGCGGTATATATCCATCTGCCGATTTAAGGTCTTGGGTTCATAAATGGGACATTTATATTCCGATTTTGCTGAAATTTGGGACAGTGAGTTGTGTTAAGCCCTTCGACATCCTTTCAATTTGGGCCAGATCGGTTCAAATTTGGATATAGCTGTCATATAGAATGATCTCTTGACATCCTTCCTTGATCTCTCGACATCCTTTCAGATCGGTCCAGATTTGGATATAGCTGCCATATAGATTGATCTCTCGATTAAAAGTCATGGCCCCATGAAAGGCGAATTTATTATCCGATTTCGCTGAAATTACACTCAGTGACTTATTTCAGGCTTTTCGACATCCGTGTCCCTTTATGTTTCAGATCGGTCGTTATTTGAATATAGCTGCCAAAAAGACCAATATTTGTATTTATTGGATCACTCAATTTCCGAGCCGAATTTGGTCCAAATCGGACCATATTTGGATATAGCTGCTATAAGTGCATAAATTAAGCATTTTTCCCCGGATTATGACGAAAGGTGTTTTACATATATACCCGAGGAGGGGGGTATCCAAAGTTCGGCCCGGCCGAACCGAATGCATTGTTTTTATACCCACCACCGAAGGATGGGGGTATATTCATTTTGTCATTCCGTTTGCAACACATCGAAATATCCATTTCCGACCCTATAAAGTATATATATTCTTGATCAGCGTGAAAATCTAAGACGATCTAGACATGTCCGTCCGTCTGTCCGTCTGTCCGTCTGTCCGTCTGTCTGTTGAAATCACGCTACAGCCTTTAAAAATAGAGATATTGAGCTAAAATTTTGCACAGATTCTTTTTTTGTCCATAAGCAGGTTAAGTTCGAAGATGGGCTATATCGGACTATATCTTGATATAGCCCCCATATAGACCGATCCTCCGATTTAGGGTCTTAGGCCCATAAAACCCACATTTATTATCCGATTTTGCTGAAATTTGGGACAGTGAGTTTTGTTAGGCCTTTCGACTTCCTCTGTTAATTTGGCTCAGATCGGTTCAGATTTGGATATAGCTGCCATATAGACCGATCCTCAGATTTAGGGTCTAAGGCCCATAAAAACCTCATTTATTATTCGATTTTGCTGAAATTTGGGACAGTGAGTTGTGTTAGACCTTTAGACTTCCTCTGTTAATTTGGCCCAGATCGGTTCAGATTTGGATATAGCTGCCATATAGACCGATCCTCCGATTTAGGGTCTAAGACCCATAAAAGCCTCATTTATTATTCGATTTTGCTGAAATTTGGGACAGTGAGTTGTGTTAGGCCCCTCAATATCCTTTGTCAATTTGGTTCAGATCGGTTCAGATTTGGATATAGCTGCCATATAGACCGATCCTCGAATTTAAGGTTATAGTCCCATAAAAGCCACATTTATTATCCGATTTTGCTGAAATTTGGGACAGTGAGTTGCGTTAGGCCCTTCGACACCCTTCGTCAATTTGGCTCTGATCGGTTCAGATTTGGATATAGCTGCCATATAGACCGATCCTACGATTTTGGGTCTTAGGCCCATAAAAGCCACATTTATTATCCGATTTTGCTGAAATTTAGAACAGGGAGTTATGTTAGGCCCTTTGACATTATTCGCCAATTTGGCCCAGATCGGTCTAGATTTGGATATAGCTGCCATATAGACCGATCCTCGGATTTAAGGTCATAGGCCCATAAAAGCCACATTTATTATCCGATTTTGCTGAAATTTGGGACAGTGAGTTGTGTTAGTCCCTTCGACACCCTTCGTCAATTTGGCTCTGATCGGTTCAGATTTGGATATAGCTGCCATATAGACCGATCCTCAGATTTAAGGTCTTAGGCCCATGAAAGCCACGTTTACTATCCGATTTTGCTGAAATTTGGGACAGTGAATTGTGTTAGGCCCTTTGATATCCCTCATCAATTTGGTGCAGATCGGACCAATTTTGGATATAGCTGCCATATAGACCGATCTCTCGATTTCAGGTTTTGGGCCCATAAAATGTTCATTTATTGTCGGATGTCGCCGAAATTTGGAACAGTGAGTTGCCTTAGGCCCTTCGACATCTTTCTTCTATGTGGCACAGATCGGTTAAGATTTGGATATAGCTGTCATATAGACCGATCTCTCTTTTTAAGGTTTTAGGCCCATAAAAGGTGCATTTATTATCCGATGTCGCCGAAATTCTGGTATACAATTTTCACCGGATTTTGATGAAAGGTGGTTTACGTATATTCCCGAGGTGGTGGGTATCCAAAGTTCGGCCCGGTCGAACTTAACGCCTTTTTACTTGTTCTCATGACTTCTAATAGTCATGTCAAGTACGGTTCATGTCGGTACTTAACTTGGTGTATTTCCTATAAATTTGAATAAATCATTCAAAGAATATGTCCGCTGAAAAATTTTAAATTGTATTTTCCCCATTCGATTCAGCCCTATATACAATAGCTCTCTGAAACTGATCTGATTTATGGCAAATGTAGTAGTCTTTGAGAGTTACTACTCATTCCAATGGTGATGTTGCTTGATGGCGGCTGCTATGGTTGTTCTTCCACAGCTATGGCAAATGGAAATGTCTTGTGATGAATGTTCATCCTTCATTCAGTAATTCTTGGTTTTCTCGTCTCGAAGTAACAGCAACTCTAAAACTAAATGAAGCGCAGTGCCTTTTTTAACACTCGTAAACATTTTAAGTGGCAACTACAGCTAAACGAGGCCACTACTCACTCAACTGCAACAACAGCAGCAGCAATTTTTACATCAGTGTCTTCTTCTTTTTTTTGGGGGGGGTGCGAGGAGGAAGTTTAAGAGTTTTACAAATCTTGTAACGATGACACTTCACTTCAGTGAGCCCTCAATGCTCAATGTAATGGTCGTTTGTCGTTAAGTAATTTAAAATTTTACGATTGTTCGCTCGCGTCCATGGAGTACTTCATTTGGTGGGGAAAATTTTTTGCAAGGCAGTTTGAAGTTAACATCACGTTGCGTCTTTCCTCCCAGGAAAGGCCACCTTTAAGCCAAGTCTTGGCAAAGTTCAGCATAGCGTAACGCTTAGAAGAAAACTTTTTCAGTTTCTTGAGGTTTGTTTTTTTTATTTGCTTTTGGTTTTGGATTTCTTCTTTGCTGCTCTGTTGTTGTCAAAATAAATAAATAAATTTTTGTGGTATCTAATTAAGAAGGAAAGTCCTCTAGGCTATGTTTAACTTTCGTTTCAAAATGCCATTAAATTGTAATTGTACCCTGGAGTATTGGACATGTGGAGTTACATGGGTGTAGCCCCAAACGCCCAAATCAAATTAGTTGCTCGTTTTTGTGTGCGAGTGTTTGTCTGATGCTTTATCTCTTCGCTGCCGTATTGGGTTGGGACACATTCTTATGTTGTGGAGACTTCCACCTGCTCTTTGGCTCATCATCATCATCATCGTTTTTAAATAAACAATTAGACACGTACCAAAAATAGCTCTTCCCCAAATGGGAAATGTCTGCAAGGAGGTCCACTTGAAGTTGTGAGGTGTAGTATGAGTAGCAAGAGTAGAATGTAATGAAAAATTCAAGAATTTTTCTCTAAACTTTGTAATTTGAGTAGTTGGAACATCATGAAACGGTCATAGGTCAAGCAGGAAACATTGAACATTAAAGAAAGACATGCAAACAATTATTACGTGTAATAAAGTTGGAGAGTTCTTTCCCTATTTTTGAGTTTTCATTATGCGGCAAGAAATGTTTCAAATCTATGTGGAATAAAATGGGGAGTACGTAAGGTGACAGACAGGTGTTTTATCTTTGAATGACACAGCACGGACCATTTGGGTTGAAACATGTATCTAGAAAATAGCCCACAGTTTTCAACGCAGACAAATATGAACCTTAATCATACCAATGTTCCATAAATGGAAGGGGTGGAACTGATCTCGGATCTTGACTTCTTGAGCCTCTAGAGGGTGCAATTCTTATCCGATTTGACTAAAATTTTGTTTGAGGTGTTTCGTTTTGACTTTCAATCACCATGGTTAATCACCATCTTGTGAGGTATTTAGAGTCTAATGGCCTTCATAGCAACCAACAATATGGGTTCCGCAGAAATCGCTCTACGGGTGACCTCATGGCACTTCCGTCGGAACGTTGGAGTCGCTCAATCCACCAGTTTGGTGAGAGTAAGGTTGTGGCTCTGGATATCTCCAAGGCATTTGATAGGGTATGGCACAGTGCACTACTATCAAAGCTTGTCGCATTTGCTGTCGGTAATGGTTTAGTTCGATTTATTACAAACTTTCTCAGAGATCGCACTATTCGAGTCGTTATAGATGGGTTCTCATCCAATGAGCACCAATTGACCGCGGGTGTTCACCAGGGCTCTGTTCTTTCTCCTTCTCACACCCGTTTGTGATTGACCAGCGGCCCGCACAATGCATTATAGAGAGAATTCCTATTTCGCCCGAACCGTTTGTATGTGGACTCGTCTACCGGCTAACGTTTTTCCCACCCACTTTGACATCCAAAGATTTAAGACAAATGTCAATAAGCACTACATCCTATCGTCGTTTTGGATTGCAAATAGGCCATATCGGTTCAGATTTGGATATAGCTTCCATATTAACCGATTGCCCGATTTGACCTCTTGGGCCCCTGAAAGGCGCAATTTTTGTCCGATTTGACTGAAATTTTGAACATAATGTAATGTCAACTGTGTCAAGAAAGGTTTAAATCGGTTTATAGCCTGATATAGCTCCCATATAAACCGATTTCGCGATTTGATTTCTTGAGCCTCTGGAAGCCGCAACTTTTGTCCGATTTGGCTCAAGTTTTGAACATAGTCTTATATAAGGACTGTCAGCAATTGTGTTAGGTTTGGTACAAATCGGTGTACAACCTGATATTCTTCCCATATAAACGGATCTCACACTTTTGACTTTTTGAGCCCCTGGAAGCCGCGATTTTTGTCCTATTTGGCTAAAATTTTCCATTTAATGTTCTGTTATGACTTTCAACAACTGTGTAAAGTAAAGCACAAGTCGGTCTATTACCTGATATAGCTCCCATATAAGCCGATCTCCTGATTTGCCTTCCTGAGTCCTTACAAGCCTCAATTTTTGTCCGATTTTACTGAAATTTTGGACTTAGTGTTCGGTTAATACTTCCAACAACTGTGATATAGCTCCAATATTTTAGCAAAATCCATGGTGGTGGGTTCCCAAGATTTAGCCTGGCCAAACTTAGCACGCTTTTACATGCTTAACTTAAAACATACGGGACTCATCACATAATATAAGCAAAACTACTGCACTCTCTTTCCTTTACGTGTTTTAACTCTTTGCCAACTATTTCATTCATTAAGTACATAGTGTGGCCATACAATTGGTTACTTTGACTCATTTTAATGTTTACTTCAATGTTTAAATAAGTGCGTTGCCAAAGTTGTATTTAACCGTTACCAACATATTAAACTGTAAAAGTCATTGTCCATAGCCGCTGCTTAAGCTACTGACTGAACTTCTTGCCGAAGAACACCAAGTAGGGACCAACGCATCACACCACGACACACTCAATATTGACATCTTTTAGAAGCTGTATGAGTTTCTCTCGCACATACCAGTCACCTCTCGTACTCCCACCACTAATACTCCTACATATGTCTTTGCATTCACACCAATAAGCGATGCTTAAGAAAAAAGCAACAACAATGGGAGGGTACATATGTCTTTGCATTCATATGGGGGTACATATGTCTTTGCATTCACACAAATAAGCGATGATTAAGAAAAAAGCACCAACAATTTGGTGTTTCTGCTTCTTCTTCTTTTATTGAAGATTAATTCCTCTTTTCACTAATTTTCTTTTGGGAAAAGTAAATTTCATATATATTCTGCACATCTCTGGAAAGATAACTTTCGATTGTAACCAATTTCATTAAAATCCATACAGACGTTTGTCCGTCATATGTTCCACAAACTCGCCTTTATAAAACCCACCTACTGCATATGACCTATAGTTATAACACTGTTTGTTTTGTTCTGTAGCCTTGCAAAACATATACATACAATAAAAATTCAAATGCCTTGCATGCCAAAGCTGAGCCTTAAGGAATTGGCTACACGCCAAGTGGGGCAACACACACCTCCACCACAACACTCTCACCTACAATCCCATGGCAGGCGGTTGTACGTACCGGATTAGACCGGAAACGGCTGCCTCCACACTGCAACAACAACAACCCTCATCTAAATAGTCACACTCTTTATTTCGCACGATTTGTTTTTTCTTACTCTCATCACTAAAACCCCACCTAAGGCTTTGCATTCACACCCATAACAAATGCGCACTTAATGCGCTGAAGAAGTAAAATAGGGAGATCGGTTTAAAGAGGAGCTGTATTATGCTATAAACCACTTCATGCTATATTCGACACGTGTGTCAAAAGTCATGGGAGAAGCCGTTGTACAAAATTTCAGCCAAATCGGATAATAATTGCGTCCTTTAGTGGCTCAAGAAGTCAAGACCCAAGATCGGTTTATATGGCAGCTATATCAGGGTATGGATCGATTTGAACTATTCTTAGCACAGTTGTTGAATGTCATAACAAAACACCTCATGCAAACTTTCAGCTAAACCGGATACTAATTGCGCCCTCTAGTGACACAAGAAGTCAAGACTCCAGATCGATTTATATGACATTTATATTAGGTTATGGACCGATTTGTACCATTCTTAATACAGTTGTTGGAAGTCGTAACATAACACGTCGTTCAAAATTTCAGCCAAATCGGATTATAATTGCGTCCTTTAGTGGCTCAAGAAGTCAAGACCCCAGATAGGTTTATATGACAGCTATATAAGGTTAGGAACAGATTTCAACCATACTCAGCACAGTTGTTGGAAGTCATAATAAAATACCTCATGCAAAATTTCAGCCAAATCGGATAAGAATTGTGCTCCCTAGCGGCTCAAGAAGTCAAGACCACAGATCGGTTTATATGGCAGCTATATCAAGGCGTGGACCGATATAGCCCATTTACAATTCCAACCGAACTACACTAATAGGAAGTATTTGTGCAAAATTTCAAGCGGGAAGCTTTACTCCTTCGAAAGTTAACGTGCTTTCGACGGACGGACGGACAGGCAGACAGACGGCCATGGATAGTTGGAATTAAAAATGTCATGACGATCGAGAATATATATACTTTATGGGGTCTTAGATGAATATTTCGAGGAGTTACAAACAGAATGATGAAATTAGTACCATCCTTTGGTCGAGGGTATAAAAACAACCAACAATTTACGGTGTTTATGCGTCTTCTTCTTTAATTTAAAATTAACTTCTCATTTTCATGGCTTTTCTTTAGGAAAATTAATTTTCATATATATTCGTCGCTTCTCTGGATAAATATCTTACGTTTGATGCCCAATTCATTAAGATCCATTTAGCCGTTTGGCCGTAATATGTACCACAAAATCTTGGCCGTTTAATAAGATATATAATAACCGTCTATCTGTCTGTAATGTCCTGTTTATTATTCGGTATAATTCCTGGTTAAACAAATTTTAGAACTAAATGTAATGTTCCTAGAGCCCTCTGTATGTGGCATTATAAAATTGCAGACCTGGAAGTTTTATGACACAAACAATTCCCAAATTAACTTTTTAAAAGAACATCCTTCTATATTCCAACATTTGCTACCATATGGTTCTTCATAACTACTGAGGTCATTTGGTCACTCACATTATGGCGAAAAACTAATAAAGCAAATGATTGAGAACATTAAGGAGTGCGGTAAGATGACTTCAGTCACGTCTATTCTAACTTTCTAACTGCACTAATTTCCTTAACTTTTGTCCCTCCACAAATGTTGGTTAATTATAATTTGAATCCTTCGTTGATGGAATGAAAGACTCATGACATTCCAACAATGTTATTCATTCATTCCTTGATGAGTTTGCTGAGATATGTGTCTAGAATGTGGTGATCCCTAATTTTTTTTTTTTCTTCGCAAAAAGTCTATTTAGTAATTTGTTCATGTATGCCTCCAACTGCGAAATATTTGTAATGACTTTTTGTTTTGCCAATTCCAAACGCATAACGATGAGAATTTCATTCGATTTTGTCACATAACACAGAAGACACCGTATGTTGGGGTAGGGGGACTTGGAGGCTTTATTATACATTTCTAATGCCAAAACACGTAATGATGTTATATTAAATCAAATGTATTAACCTAATGAACCAAAATGTTTCTTCATCTGTCTTGCTTTACTTCTTTTTATTTTTCCGGCAAGAGAGGAGGCTGCTATAGGCCCCATAAGCCAATCCCTGTCTAAGTTTTTATTTTTGTTGGCATATTTGAGTTTGGTAATGTTTTAGCAAAAGCTTTGGTAGTGTACGTATCTCCGCATTACATACTCCAGGGATATGCGGATAAGGAAATGTGTCCCTAAATGGAAGTACAAATCCCATACACCTATCCAGTCATCCATCCATCCATCCATCCAACCAACCATCCGGGGCATTTTTGTACAATTGTGACAACACAACAAATGACTTAATCCACTTAGGAAACTTTACAAATTGCAGAGAAAAACACGGCAAAAAGCCACTACCAGCAGCAAAAAAAAAAAATGGTTTCCCTCCAAAAAAAAAAACAACAAAGAGCACAAAGAAATTACATAAAACAAGAAATTCTAAGCACATTTTCATCAACTAAATGACTTTGCCCAATATCGCAGCTATACTAACAAACAAAAAGAAAGCAACAAAATAATCGCAAAAAAGCACCTCCTCCAGTTCACGGTCTGGGTTGCCAATGACAAATAATAAGCAAATGCAAAAAAAAAAAAAAAACATGTAATACCCTGCTAAGTTCGACCGGTCCGAATCTTGGGAATCCACCACCAAAGATTCTGCTTAAATATGGGAGCTAAATCAGGTTATAAACCGAATTAGACCATACTTGGCGCAGTTGTTGAGAGTCATAACAAAATTTTAGCCAAATTGGCTCAAGAAGTCAAATCGGGAGATTGGTTTATATGAGAGCTTAATCAGCTTCTTGACCGATTTAGACCATACTTAGCACAGTTATTGGAAGTCATAACAGAACACTATGTGCAAAATTTCAGGAAAATCGGACAAAACATGTGGCTTCCGGGGGCTTCAAAAGTCAAATCGGGAGATCGGTTTATATGGGAGCTTAATCTGCTTCTTGACCGATTTAGACCGTACTTGACACAGTTGTTAAAAGTCAAAATAGAACACCATGTACAAAATTTCAGCCAAATCGGACAAAAATTGTGGCTTCCATGGTCTCAAGAAGACAATTCGGGGGATCGGATTATATGGGGGCTATATCAGATTATTGTCCGATGTAAACCATATTAGGCACAGTTGTTGGAAGTCATAACAGAACACCATGTGCAAAATTTCAGCCAAATCGAATAAAAATTGTGGCTTCCATGGGCTCAATTAGTCAAATCGGGAGATCGGTTTATATGGGAGCTATATCCAAATCTGAATCGATATGGCCCATTTGCAATCCCCAACGGCCTACATCAATATATCTGTGCAAAATTTCAAGCTGCTAGCTCTACGCGTTCGACCGCTATCGTGATTTCGACAGACGGACATGGCTAGTTCGAATCAGAATTTCGAGACTATCGGAAATATACACTTTATGGGGTCCTAAATCAATATTTCGAGGTGTTACAAACCAAATGACTAGATAAGTATACCCCCATCCTATGGGGGTGGGTATAAAAATTATATAACAATTTGTCTATACCTACCACCTTAGAATAGGGGGTATATTTGTGTAGTCATTCCCTTTGCCACACATCGAAATATACATTTCCGACCCTACAAAGTATATATATTTTTGATCGTCGTAAAATTCTATGGCCGTCCGTGTGTCCGTCAGTTGTAATCACTCTACAGTCTTTAAAAATTTAAATATTTTGATGAAATTTTGCACAGACTCGCATTTCTTCTATTCGCCGGTAAATTGCTTGAATGGGCCACATCAGACTATATTTGAATATAGCTGCCATATAGACCATCTGCCGGTTTTGAGTCTTAAGCCTATAACAGGCGCAATTTATATCCGATTTCACTGAAGTTTTGTATAATGAGTTTTATTAGACCCGCCGATATTCAAACCAAAAATGGCCCAGATTGGAACATATTTGGATATAGCTGCCATATAGACCGATCTCCGGATTTTGGCTGTAAGGCTTGTAACAGGCGCATTTATTACCCAACTTCGCTGAAACTTTGAACAGTGCGTTGTAGCAAGACTCCCAAAATTGTTCTTGAATATGGTCCAGATCGGGCTATATTTAGACGTAGCTGCCATAATGACCGATCTTCAGCTTAAGGGTCTAAAGACCAAAAAAGACGCATTTATTCTCCGATTTTTTTTTTAAACAGTGAGTTGCACTAGGGGCATCGACAAGCGACTCGAATATGGTGTATATCGGACCATATTTACATATAGCTGTCATATAGACCGATCTGCTGATTTACGGTCTTAAGCCCATAAAAGTCGCAATTATTATCTGATTTCGCTGATATTTGAAATAGTGAGTTGATTAAAGCCTCGCGATATCCGACCCAAATATATTTCAGATCGGTCTACATTCGTATATAGCTGCCATATAGGGCGACCTGCCGATTTAGGGCCTTGAGCCCATAAAAGCTTCATTTACAACCCGATTTCGCTGAAACTTGAAACAGTGAGTTATTTCAAGTATTCCATTATCACACCTGAATATGATTCAGATCGAACTATATTTAGATATAGCTGCCATATAGACCGATCTGCCGATTCAGAGTCTTAAGCCCGTAAAAGCCACAAATATTATCCGATTTCGCTGACATAGTGAATTGATTAAAGCCTACAAATATCCGACTCAAACTTGGTGCAGATCGGTCTTTATTCAGATATAGCTGTGATATAGACCGATCTCTCGATTAAAGGTCTTAAGCCCATATAAGCTGTATTTATTACCCGATTTCGCTGGAATTTGACACAAGCGACTTGTATTAAGTCTCCCGACCTCTCTCCGACCACCATATGGTGCAGATCAGACTATATTTGTATGTAGCTGCCATATAGACCGATCTTCCAATTTAGGGTCTAAACCCCATAAAAAGCGGATGTGTTGCCCAATTTCGCTGTAACTGTCACTTGCATAAGAGTTATCGGGACCTGAATCAAAAATGATCCAGACCAGCCTCCATTTGCATATTACTATGGATGTGATAGTGGAGTTGAAATAAAAGAGGATGGTTAATTTATCAATGGTGATGGGTATCCAAGTTCGGCACAATCGAACTAAACACTTTTTTATTCGTTTTTGCCTCTTTTGGCAGAAATTGGGTACATAGAGTAAAATTATGCCTTTCAGGTAAGGTTTAAGTGCAGGCAAAATAACCGCTACTCTTATATTTACGAGGGTTACCTTTTATATTTCAAGATTGGACAACCCTTGTGTCGCAATCTGTCAACTGAGAGCTCTATGGTAAAACTTAACATTTTTAAACACAGGTAAAGTTTAAGTGCAGATAAAATAACCGCTACTCTTATATTTACGAGGGTTACCTTTTATATTTCAGGATTGGACAACCCTTGTGTTGCAATCTGTCAACTGACAGCTCTATCGTAAAGCTTGATATTTTTGAAGTTATACGTACTCAGAAAGTTTTGACATACGAGCGATTTTTGTGTTGATTACAGTAACTCGTCCAAAAAATGGAATTAAATCGTAAACATTTTCGTGCGATAAGTTTTTACAACTTTCGACGTTGATCAACTCAACAACAGTGCATCGATGAACTTTATTAAATTTTTGGTGATGAAGCATCATCAAGGACCAGTGTTTATCGATGGTATGGTGAATTCAGCTGAGGTTTTAGTTCACTCCAAAACGAATTTCGTGAAGTTGTTGTCCCAACAACCATTGATGCTGTGCTCCAACTGATATGCAAGATCGTCATGTGACCTATCGTGAGATTGAGACAACCTTAGATATTAGTGGGACCAGCATACATTCAAAATTTAATTTACATTTGACCGTAAAAAATTTTTTTTCGCGTTAAATCCCACTCAATTGCCAATCGCTCAAAAAAAAAAGCTGTGGTCGATTGTTCGAAAGTATTTGGTCTTTGGTACAAATGCTGAGTTCCTATGATGCTTAATATGACAAGGCGAGTTATTGGCGCCTTTAAATAACGAATTGCCACTCTGTTGCCGCGGCGATTGGAACGAGCTTGCTTAACTACAGAACGAGCTTGCTCACCTACAGGAGCTTTACGAGGATCGCCACCTTTGCATGAAAATGTGGCTACAACAACAACAGAAATCGGTTCATATGGCAGCTACATCTGGTTAAAGACCGATTTGGATCGTACTTGGCACAGTTGTTGGAAGTCGTAACAGAACACAACATGCGAAATTTTAGCCAAATCGATCAAAAATTGCTGTCACATGGGCTCAAGATTTGAAATCGGGAGATCGGGTTATATGGGAGCTATATCAGGTTAAAGACCGATTTCAACTGTGCTGGGCACGGTTATCGGACGTCGTAACAGAACACTACTTGGAAAATTTCAAACCAATCGGATAATAATTGTGGCTTCCAGGGGCTTAAGAAGTCAAATCGGGAGATCGGTTTATATGGGAGCTATATCCAAATCTGAACCAATATGGCGTGTTTGCAATCTCCAACGACCAGCATCAATGAGATGTATCTGTGGAAAATTTCAAGGGACTAGCTTTATGCGTTCGACCACTATAGTGATTTCGACAGACGGACGGACGGACATGGCAAAATCGACTCAAAATGTCCAGACGATCAAGTACATATATACTTAATGGGGTCGCAGATCAATATTTCAAGGTGTTATAGAAGGAATGACTAAGTTAGTATACCCCCATCATATGGTGCTGGGTATAAAAATAGGTAGACTTTGTATGTTTGCGAGCTCTATGATCGGAAATGCAAATGGAAAAGGAAAGCCAGAGATCGCAACACACGCCAACCACTATGGGAAGCGTTTCGTAATTTTAGTTTGGAATCACTCATCAGCCATATTAGGTGTGAAGGCTTCAAAGGCCGTACGTTGATATGTAGTACTTATACCGAATTCATTGCGGAAAACGCCTCCATTATATAAGTGCCGCATTAACAATACCACGCTCGACCACCCTGTCTGTTAGCTGTACTTTCCCAATGCATGTGATTCTGTGTAATGGCTGAATTTTTTCCTAAACGAATTACACTACTCCCATGGTATACACATGATTCTGTGCATCTGTTGGATGTTGTATTGATGGCTTCGAAAGCTTGCCAACGGCAACGGTTCTCCCTGTTGCTCCGAATCCCGGCCGGGATCTGCGGAATTTTTTTTTTCATATTTATGTTTTTTGTTTATTAGATTTTACAATTTGTGTTTTCTTTGTTCACCAATTTCTCGAAATTGGTTTATCTCATTTCATTTTCCAAATTTTTAAATAAAAAAAAATTAAATCGTTGGCAACCCTGTCCACGGTATCCTCTGCAAGAACATTGTATGACAAAAAGAAAAAACTGTTGTTTATGCCATTGAATATGGTCAAAATGTCTCGCGTCTCATCCAAAAAAACTGTTGAGGTAACACACATTAGTCGCTGTAGGATTTCTGGGCCAATTCCATAGTCAAGAGCAACCATGACAGCCATAACAAATCCAATATTACCAAAGACAAAGTGTCCTGCCAACATACATTTTTTTATGTATGTGGGTGAGTGTGTTTTTTGTTGTCCTAATGTTGGCTACAAATACGGCTACAAGTACTTCTGTAGTTGTAGATTACCAATTTGAGGGGTATAGGTGAGAGGTGTATACAAATATTGAAAAATCATTTGAAATTCATATGCCATTGATTACTTGGGAAAGCAAATGTACGCTGTGTGACTGCTTATGTCATTGAAAGGACATTGAACACAAACACCACGGTGGAACATTATGAGATATTGTAAAGGGAGAGGAGATCTTTGAAAAATGTTGGGACAAATGATCCGGCAGCCAGTAAAACAGCAAACATATGGAATTCAAGTGTTGTGTATTCGGAAGTGGATATCTGATATAGCAGATATCAAAGACCTGATATCCCCTTAAACAATCAGATAATGACAAAAAGGCATTTAATATCAAAATTTCTTTTGGGACTGCTGAACAGACTTCGGCAGAAGCAACGATAGCTGCAAACAAATCCTGGAAGAGCATATTTAGTTTTCGAAACTAGGAGTTTTTGTTGACTGTATTTTGGCCTTTTGGGTCATGATAGCCGCATGCCAATTCTGGAAAAATATCTTCAGGTTTCGAAACCAGGGATATTTGTGGATAGTATTGTGGCCTTTTGACCCATGAGTTGGAGGATGGTAGTGTCCATTAAATACCTAAATAAAATTCAAGCTTATGATGGAACGCTGTGTTCGGTCCCAGGAGAATTTAAGAAAATTAGCTTTGGAGTTTTCTTTTACACAAATTTTTCTACATAAATTTGAAGAAAATTAAAAAAATTGAATTTGATTTAATTTTTAGCATTTGGAAAATTTGGAATATTTATCATCAAAATTCTAATGATGACCAATTGTTATACCCACCACCGAAGGATGAGGGTATATTCATTTTGTCATTCCGTTTGCAACACATCGAAATATCCATTGCCGACCCTAAAAAGTATTTATTGGTTTGCCCAAAAAGTAATTGCGGATTTTTCATATAGTCGGCGTTGACAAATTTTTTCACAGCTTGTGACCCTGTAATTGCATTCTTTCTTCTGTCAGTTATCAGCTGTTACTTTTAGCTTGCTTTAGAAAAAAAGTGTAAAAAAAGTATATTTGATTAAAGATCATTCTAAGTTTTATTAAAAATGCATTTACTTTCTTTTAAAAAATCCGCAATTACTTTTTGGGCAACCCAATATATCCTTGACCAGCGTAAAAATCTAAGACGATCTAGCCATGTCCATCCGTCTGGCCGTCTGTCTTTTGAAATCGCGCTACAGTCTACAGTCTACAAGAGATATTGGGGTAACACTTTGCACAAATTCTTTTTTTGTCCATAAGCAGGTTAAGTTCGAAGATGGGCTATATCGGACTATATCTTGATACAGCCCCCATATAGACCGATCGGCCGATTTAGGGTCTTAGGCCCATAAAAGCCACATTTATTATCCGATTATTCTGAAATTTGGGACAGTGAGTTGTGTTAGGACCTTCGACATCCTTCGTCAAATTGGCCCAGATCGGTTCAGATTTGGATATAGCTGCCATTAGACCGATCCTCCGATTTAAGGTCTAAGGCCCATAAAAGCCACATTTATTATCCAATTTTGCTGAAATTTGGGACAGTGAGTTGTGACAAGCCCCTCCATATCCTTATACAATTTGCCCCAGATTTGTCCAGATTTGGATATAGCTGCCATATAGACCGATCTCTCGATTTTAGGCTTTGGGGCCATAAAAGGCGCATTTATTGTCGGATTTTACCAAAACTTGGGACAGTGAGTTGTGTTAGGCACTTCGATATCCTTCTGCAATTTAGCCCAGATCTGTTCAGATTTGGAAATAGTTGCCACATAGACCGATCCGCCGATTTAGGGTCTTAGGCCCATAAAAGCCACATTTATTATCCGACTTTGCTGAAATTTGGGACAGTAAGTTGTGCTAGGCCCTTCGACATCCTTCGTCAATTTGGCTCAGATCGGTCCAGATTTGGATATAGCTGCCATATAGACCGATCTCTCGATTTAAGGTTATGGGCCCATAAAAGGCGCATTTATTTTCTGATATCGCCGAAATTTGGGACAGTGAGTTAAGTTAAGCCCCTCGACATACTTCTGTAATATGGCACAGATCGTTCCAGATTTGGATATAGCTGCCATATTGACCGATCTCTCGATTTAAGGTTTTGGGCCCATAAAAGGGGCATTTAGTGCCCGATGTCGCCGAAATTTGGGACTGTGAGTTGTTTTAGGCTCTTCGACATTTTTCTGCAATTTGGCCCAAATCGGTGCAGATTTGGATATAGCTGTCATATAGACCGATATCTCGTTTTAAAATCTTGGCCCCATAAAAGGAGCATTTATAATCCGATTTCACTGAAATTTGATACATTGACTTATGTTGGTCTTTTCGACATCCGTGTCGTATATGGTTCAGATCGGTTTACTACTAAAAAGATCAATATTTTGTTATACACAATTGAACAATGACTTGTATTTATTAGTATTTAGTCCAAATCGGAACATATTTTGATATATTGTATCTGCTATAGGGCATAAGGTATCCACTTTTAACCGGATTTTGACGAATGGTGGTTTACGTCTATACCCGAGGTGGTGGGTATCCGAAGTTCGGCCCAGCAGAACTTAACGCCTTTTTACTTGTTAATAAAAATCTAATTAAAATTTTTTTAAAAATTTTAATTTCTCATTGCTATTTTCATTTACTGTTTTTCCTATTTCCAATAAAAAATTCTTTAATTTTTTCTTTCTTCGTTTGCAAAATTTCAATTCCAATTTCCAAAGCTCGAACTTATTTTAACAAAACTCTTAAGATCAACTAATGAACCAAACGCTAAGGGAGAATTTATTTTGCGGTGATACCCAGCAAATGGCCACTAAAGTGCTGACATTGAATATCTTGCCCATGGGGAGGGAGCATTATACCCAATTGAAATGGGAAAATTCTATGCCACAGTCTCAAGCTATTTGCATTGAAACGCTGTCTGCGAAACCAATGCTGATTTCGAAATGTTTGGGGGATAAATGAAAAATCAATCAGAAAAGATGATGATAGCAAACAAACGCCATCACCCACATTACCCACTCAAGACAACTATAGCTAGGATATGAATGTCTGAATATCAGTCTATGTCTGTATTTGAGAACGAGAAAAACTGATGACATCGAATGTCTGATTTTAGTTATTCCGTTATTTGTTGTTGCTGTTTGTTTGCTGTTGACCCAATGTAATGTGGTCTCTTGCTGTCTATTGTCTTTTTGGCCCACCACATTTTGTTATTCAATTTCTTTGGTTTTTATCACTTGTGACGGCGGTGATGTTTCAAAATGTCTGCAATAAATGATGGAAGATAGTATTCGATGTGGTTCTGCTTTGCTGCTTCATGCCACCTTGGAAAACTTATTCCCAGTTTGTGTCACAATATTTATTGGGAGTTTTTCAAGCGAATCCATCTATTCATTTATTTATCCCTTAGCTGATCTGTGGTTGGACTTTTTTTTCTTGTTTACAGCCACTTTTAGCTTCTTTCATTCAATCGTCCGGAAGACAATAAATTTTTTAACGATTGTGTTTTTTGAAGAAATTCTCTTCTTTCGCAACTCTTCTCGGAGTCGAGAAGTGTTGGTGTTTACATTTAAGACCAAGTCGTAAATCAATGATTTTAGGTCTTTTTTTTTGTGGAAACTTTTTTCCTACAGGAGTTGTGCTGCTAATTTTTAAGAAATTCTTTTGTAAGGAAGAAGAGGAAAGGGGTCACATAAGAGCTGTCACACTGCATTTTTGTTATGGTTGCATTTGAGAAGTTTAAGGGAAAAGTGGTCGTTCCATTCCGATGCAAGACGGTGCATGATATGGTCATGTTAGATCCATATATGGAACAGCTCCATGGTCTTCTGTACATTCTGTTTCGCTGAAATTTAAAACTGTGATGTGTGTTTGACTCCTAGGTATAGCTGCTGTGTAGACTCATCTTCCTATTTAAGGTCTTGGGTACATTATTTTCTTGATATTGGGTTGCCCAAAAAGTAATTGCGGATTTTTTAAAAGAAAGTAAATGCATTTTTAATAAAACTTGGAATGAACTTTAATCAAATATACTTTTTTTACACTTTTTTTCTAAAGCAAGCTAAAAGTAACAGCTGATAACTGACAAAAGAAAGAATGCAATTACAGAGTCACAAGCTGTGAAAAAATTTGTCAACGCCGACTATATGAAAAATCCGCAATTACTTTTTGGGCAACCCAATATCTTTGTATGGTTAAAATCGATTTGATTTACGGTGTAAGCCTCAAAAGGGGCTCATAATTCCTTACTTCGTTGAAATTTGAAAAAGTGAGTTGTGTTTAACGTTCTTGTTGTTCTTCGGTTCAGATATTAGGTTTAAAAAATCCGCTATCTTTCATCAGATTTCGTTGAAATTTGGTTAAGATATAAATCCATGGTAGTAGACCGCCGAAGTTCGGCACTGCTGAAATTTATAGGGTTTATACCCACCAGTATAGGATAGGATCCCATAAAGTATACAAATTCTTGATCGTCTCGACGTTCTGAGTCGATCTAGCCATGTCTGTCCGTCTGTCGAAATTACGATAGCAGTCGAACGGGAGAAAGTAGCTGCTTGAAATTTTGCACTGATACTAACTATAAATGTAGGTCGTTTGGGGATTGCAAATGGGTTATATCAGTTCAGAGTTAGATCTCCCGAGTTGACTACTGAGCCCCTACAAGCTGCAATTTCTGTCTGATTGGGCTGAAATTTTACAAGTGGTGTCTTGTTTCGACTTCCAACAACTGTACCAAGTACGGGCCAAATCGGTATATAACCTGATATAGCTCCCATATAAACCGATCTCCCGATTTAACTTCTTGAGTCTTTACAAACCCCAATTTTTGTTCGATTTGGCTGAGATTTTTATACCCGACCTGGGGGTATACTAATTTCGTCATTCTGTTTGTAACTACTCGAAATATTCGTCTGAGACCCCATAAAGTATATATATATTCTTGATCGTCATGACATTTTAAGTCGATCTAGCTATGACCGTCAGTCTGTCCGTCCGTCTGTCTGTCGAAAGCATGCTAACTTTTGAAGAGAAAAGCTAGCCTCTAGAGGGCGCAATTTTTATCCGATTGGAATGAAATTTTGCACGACGTGTTTTGTTATGATATCCAATAACTGTGCCAAGTATTGTTCAAATCGGTCCATAACCTAATATAGCTGCCATATACACCGATCTTGGGTCTTGACTTCTTGAGCCTCTAGAGGGCGCAATTCTTATCCGATTGGAATGAAATTTTGCACGATGTGTTTTTTTATGATATCCAACAACTGTGCCAAGTATGGTTTATATCGGTCCATAACCTGGTATAGCTGTTATATACACCGATCTTGGGTCTTGACTTCTTGAGCCTCTAGAGGGCCCAATTCGTATCCGATTGGAATGAAATTTTACACGACGTGTTTCGTTATGATTTCCAACAACTGTGCCAAGTATGGTATAGATCGGTCCATAACCCGATATAGCTGTCATATAAACCGATCTGGTTTATATGATTGACTTGACTTCTTGAGCTTCTAGAGGGCGCAATTCCTATCCGATTTGGCTGAAATTTAGCATGACGTATTTTATTATGACCTTCAATAATTGTGCCAAATAAGGTTCAAATCGATTCATAACCTGATATAGCTGTCATGTTGACCGATCGTGGATCTTGACTTCTTGAGCCTCTAGAGGTCGCAATTATAATCCGATTTGCCTGAAATTTTGTACGACGGATCCTCTCATGACCATCAACGTACGTGTTTATTATGGTCTGAATCGGTCTGTAGCCTGATACAGCTCCCATATAAAATATTGGGTTGCCCAAAAAGTAATTGCGGATTTTTCATATAGTCGGCGTTGACAAATTTTTTCACAGCTTGTGACTCTGTAATTGCATTCTTTCTTCTGTCAGCTATCAGCTGCTACTTTTAGCTTGCTTTAGAAAAAAAGTGTAAAAAAAGTATATTTGATTAATGTTCATTCTAAGTTTTATTAAAAATGCATTTACTTTCTTTTAAAAAATCCGCAATTACTTTTTGGGCAATCCAATACTTCTTATTTGTGTAAGTCAGTTGGGATTGTAAATGGGCCATATCGGTCCATGTTTGCCAAATAAACTCATCTTGGATCTTGACTTCTTGACTGACTAACTTGACTTGACTTCTTGACTGACTAACTTAACTACAATAGCGTAGCAATTCTTATCCAAATTGGCTGAAATTTTACATGCGGTTTTTTGTTATGGCTTCCAGCATCTGTGCTATGTATAGTTCAAATCGGTGCATAACCTGAGCCTCTAGGGGGCGCAATTCGTATCCTTTTTGGCTCAAGTTTTGCATGAGATGTTTTGTTATGCCTTTCAACAACTATGCAACGTATGATTTAAATTCGGTGCCCAAATTTATGTAGCTGCCATCAAAACCAATCTTGGATATTGTCTTCTTGAGCCGCTAGAGGGCACAGTTTC
Source organism: Stomoxys calcitrans (assembly GCF_963082655.1). Lineage (NCBI taxonomy): Eukaryota > Metazoa > Arthropoda > Insecta > Diptera > Muscidae > Stomoxys > Stomoxys calcitrans. Next base: position 18,506,029 of record NC_081554.1, on the reverse strand, counting down.
TATAAAATCTGGCTGAAATTTTCCAAGAGGTGTTTTGTTGTGGCTTTCAACAACTGTTCCTAATATGGTTCAAATCGGTGCATAACCTTATATAGCTGCCAAATAAACCGACAAAACTTCTTTAGCCTCTAGGGGGCGCAATTATGACTACCAACAATTACACTTAGTATGGTTACATTGGTGCATAAACTGATATAGCTCCCTTATAAACCGAACTCCCCATTATACATCTTAAGTCTCTAGAGGGCGCAATTCTTATCCGATTTGGCTGAAATTTTGTATAACGGCTTCTCCCAAGACACTCTGAATCGGTCTGTAGCCTGATACAGCTCCCATAAAAACCAATCTTCCGATTTTACTTCAGGAGCCCCTAAAGGGTGCAATTCTTATTCGAATTGGCTGAAATTTTACAGAATAACTTCTACTATTGTTATGGTCCGAGACGTACCATAACTTGATATAGTTTAGCAATTCATATCCATTATCCTTTGTTGTTGCTGTCTCAAGTAGTCATATCGGGAAATATCAGTAGATCGATATATAGACCAATTCGAACCATACTTGGTACAGATGCGGGAAATCTTCAGTGGGGCACAATATGCATACCTCAAGGGTGGGTATGTGAGGACGACCCACCACGAAGTGATACGAGAATTTAAGACGTCTCTTCAACCGAAGGAGTACCTTATTGGCTATTGAGTTACGGTCAACAATCGCCGCACTGGGCCACACGGGGTTCCACCCGACAATCTCCTGATATACATTATATAAACTGGGACTTGGGAGTGCGATCAGAGGAGGGTTTCATGGGAAACGCTTCAGGCAGGGGAATTCTCGACGAATCTCTGGAACTTAGAGATAATCCAAATCCTATGGACGTGAGAATGTGGACAACATCGTACTACTTATTCGATGCTATTGTTGGTGTTGCAGCCACATTTGCATGTGGAGGTAGCTATCGTCGTCGAGATTCCATTAGATAGATCATCGCGGGAACATGATGGCGATTGGTTATTTTAAGACGCAAAGTTCACGCCTTGTCATACCGAGAATCATAGGCACTCAGTATTTAAGCAAAAGCCGGTGCCCCGGATCGTTCGCGACAGCACTTGCAGCTACTCCATTCCACTATCCGCAACCTGTGAACCCAGTAGCTCTCAGCTGAGCTTCTTGCTATGACTATGAACACCACTCAAATTGGAGCTGAGACTTCCAACCAATGAAATGCGCGTGCCAGGCAAAGATCTGTTGACGACCAGTGAGATCATGGAAAATTCACCACCACAACTGTTGAGATGGGCTACGGTAAAAGAATTGATAATGGGAAGACGGAGCTTGTCCTCTTCACTCGGAAATATCTGGTTCTAGACCTCGATTAGAAACAGGGCTGGAAGAAAAATACGGAGGCGCCGTAGCCCTTCTACTTCTGCATTAGGATTTGTAGTAGGAAGTGGGGAGGTTAGCCAGAAGACAATTTACTGGAAGCACACGGGCATTGTCAGACTAGTTTGGACACATAGTGTGGGACTTTGGTGTAGTCGAAAGCTATGACTGGACTGGCCTGCATCAGAAGACGGATGCGTTAAGGTCCACACCGCAGGGAGGTTTGGAAGCGATGCTGGGTATGCAACCTATCAAGGTCTTTATTAGGAACTGCGCCGCAAAGGTTGCGCTTAGTCGAATGCAGTGTTTGTAGAGAATGAGTCCTCGGTCTTCATAGATGGCTCCAAGATGGTATCAGGGACTGAGTTACCAACCGAGTATGGTGTTGCCATGGTGTTGCCTCAGTCCACCGCAACGATGCGGTGGACTGAGGAGGGTCTTAAACTACCTGGCACAGAGACCGATACGAGAAAGGATCTTCGGAATTTGGTTTTTGGGGGGGAGAAGTGGGAGTCGAATGCAGTGTTTGTAGAGAATGAGTCCTCGGTCTTCATAGATGGCTCCAAGATAGTATCAGGGACTGAGTTACCAACCGAGTATGGTGTTGCCATATTCCTGTTAAGACTACCTGGCACCGAGACCGATACAAGAAAGAATCTCCGAATTCGCTTTGTCGTGAGGGAGGACTGGGAGGCGAATGCAGTGTTTATAGACAATGAGTCCTCGGTCTTCATGGATGGCTTTAAGTTGGACTGAGGGAATGAGTTGCTATTCACTATGATTACGATTATGGTGTTGCCATACACCTTCTTCTATACTTTGGGTTGGCAAAGCAATATTGTTTCTTCCTTCTTTGGCCATTAGATTTGAAAATGGTTCCTTGATTTTATTGGTTGGTTGTTAAGTTCTAAGGCTGTGGAGAAGAGTTGTAGAAGTTGCAAGGACTGGCCTGCATCGGAATGACAGATGCGTTAAGGTCCACACAGCAAAGAGGTTTGGAAGCGATGCTGGGTATGCAACCTATCAAGGTCTTTATTCGGAACTGTGCCGCAAAGATTGCGATTAGTTAGTGGGAACTTGGCATGTAGGAACTTGGCATGGAGAAAGGATACCGCCACGGTTCCATTTTGGATATCAAGGATGCGGTGGGCAGACTGAGGAGGGTCCTAAACTACCTGGCACAAAGACCAATACGAGAAAGGATCTTCGGAATTTGGTTTTTTGGGGGGGAGAAGTGGGAGTCAAATCCAATGTTTGTAGTGAATGAGTCCTCGGTCTTCATAGATGGCTCCAAGATGGTATCAGGGACTGAGTTACCAACCGAGTATGGTGTTGCCAAATTCCTTCTTAGACTATCTGGCACCGAGACCGATACGAGAAAGAATCTCCGAATTCGCTATGTCGTGGGGGAGGAGTGGGAAGCGAATGCATTGTTTATAGACAATGAGTCCTCGGTTTCCATAGATGGCTTCAAGTTGGACTGAGGGACTGAGTTGCTATTCACTATGATTACGAGTATGGTGTTGCCATACACCTTCTTCTATACTTTGGGTTGGCAAAGCAATATTGTCTCTTCCTTCTTTGGCCATTAGATTGGAAAATAGTTCCTTGATTTTATTGGTTGGTTGTTAAGTTCTATGGTCAAAAACGAGCAAGCGACTCTTGTCCTCTATTAGCATGATCTGCTCCGAGTATCTCTCCACCCTTCGCCTTAAATCTCCACCTATCGACTTAAATCTATAGGTCAGACATGTAGCGTTATTTCTAATGTCTTAAAAGGCGTGCTTCTCTAAACCTACCCCAACGAACTTATTTTTCAACTTTTCTTTACCGCCGTCACCCAAACTATCGTCCATCTTCGTATACGGATCTCACTTCGAGTGTACTGCCCATCTACGTTCTATGGCCAGTATCTTTGTATTTTGTCAATACGCTTTTGAATGTAGCGTATCCTATTCAGTTTCCTATACAAAAATCACTGCCATATACTTATCATTGTCGGATATCTAAGTCATTGTGTTGAGGAAATGTGGTGCTTTGCGTCACCCAATCTTAATTTCTCCAAGACCTGTTGGGCATTCATACAGAGCTGAACTGGACGCCTGCCCTTTAGAACCAGCAAATCCTCTTCTGTTTGAATCCTGAGCAGGTTAGTTGAGGTGTTTATTATTAGGAATGTCCTTAAATTGCCCCAGATTGCGTGGTGCCATGTTCTACTCTATCCCTTATCTTTGTCATGAGATCCACAGTTTGTGCATCTTTTTTTAGCAACCGGTGTATCCAGTCGCTTTGAGACCAGTCAAGTTGGTACTAGTCTAGGGATAGAATCAGTGTGTTACTCGCTCTGTTGAGGAAAGGTGGCACCGAGATAAGCTTTACCTAGTCCCATCATAAGCCATCTGGAAGACCCTTTCGACCTTTCTGCAAAGCTGAGCTGGATTTCTACGCCTTAGAGGCTCCAAATCCTCCTCGTAAACAAAGCCGAATGGGATTTCTGCCCCTTAGAAGCTCCAAATCATTCTTAGCTAGAATCGTAGCAGTTTTTTTGATTTAATTGGAATCTAGTCCTTGCACCACAAAGTGCAACTAAGCTGCTGGCGCTTTATTGTAGGGAGAATACTCATATAAAGAAGTGTTGTTACAATGAAATACTCGTAAATATCGCAAAGAGATCTCTTGGGAATTCTTATCTCAAAAAGTTCAGTAAAGTCCTTATTATGAGATTTAAAAAAAATCTTACAATGTGAATAATCCTTTTCTAACTTTTCTAAGCTGTAAGATATTTTTTGTATGCACGTCAGCATTTAGCCTCACTTAAAGAGTCTTCGGCTTCGGTAAAGAACCTTCAAAAAGAAAAATAATAAAATTACATGTATTTCACCAGCATTTTAAATCCTTTAGGTCCAATTACACACGGCCCTATTTGGTCTTCTCTTTCATGTCATTTTCCTCGTTGCATCATAAAAAACAGCATTCAATGTAATCTTCACCAAGGATCTAGAAAACTCCTTCAACTGGCACATCCTTTCAGAGTTCTATTCATCAATTTTCGAGCCAAACGTTTGCTTTCGTCTTCCACCATGTTCGTGAGCGGCCATTGTCTTTAGGAAACTATTTTAGGATGAAAACAAAAAATTTCCCTAAATACCAGTTTCCCCTTCTGTGCTGTGCAACAGATTCACGAGTGGCATCTAATCTGTATGCATCGAAGCTTTTAAACATTGCAATGCAGTGCTCTTCCTTCCCTTCCTTTTTTACAACAACAAAAAATGTAACAAAGTGGTGCCGCCACTAACGTAAATGAGACAAAAGCTGCCGTATTCCTATTTGGCAAAACACAATAAGCGAAAAAAAAACTAACCGAGTTGTTTTGATGCAGGGCACTTAATTAACACTCCATGTGAAGAAGGACTTAGCCATTGTATGACTTTCACTACTAGTTGAAGGACTGCAAAATATTGCTGAACAATATTCCAAGGGGAAGTTTGGAGGAGTCTCACAAAGCATTGTTGGTTGACCGAATTTGAAAAAAAAATTTTAATTTCAAAAATTATCTTATTAGAAATGTTTCATGGTATGCTAATTTTGTCAAAAATTTTTTTATCAAAATCTTTAGAACTAATTGACAGACATTTTTAATTTTTTTTTTTTTTTTTTTTTTTTTGAAAAAATTGTTTTGTCAAAATTGGTTTTTCTTACATTTTATACATAAATTTTCTAAGAGATTTTCTTCAAAAATTCTCAAAACGGCAATGGAAATGTAATGTATTTTTAAACTTTTTTGTATTATAAACACTGGTTTGATCACAAATAAGAACTTTGATTTTCCGTTTCTCTATTTTGGAAAGTAATTAAAGTTAGTAAATGGGGACAGTAGGAATCCACCAAAGCTTCTTAACCTTAGATTATTTTTTTGGCAGATATATCCAAATATAAACCGATCTGAACCATAAAGGACATGGATGTCGACAAACCTAACATAAGTCACTGCGTCAAATTTCAACGAAAACGGATAATAAATGCGCTTTTTATAGGGCCAAGACTCTAAATCGAGAGCTGTTTCTATAAGGGGCTCCCCTAAAGGCTTAAAAAATTCACTGTTTCAAATTTCAGAGAAATCGGGTAATAAATAAAGCTTTTGTGGGCTTCAGACCCCTTATCGCCAGATCGGTCTATATGGCAGCTATATCTAAATATAGTCCGATCTAAACCATATTCGGGTCGGATATTGGGTGGCCTAAAACTACTCATTGTTTCAAATTTAAGTAAAATCGGTTAAAAAATAAAACTTTTATAGGCTTCAGACCCTTTATCGGGAGATAGGTCTATATTGCAGCTACATCTAAATATAGTCAGATCCGAACCATATTTGGGTCGAATGTTGGGAGTCCCGAAATTACTCACTGTTTAGAATTTCAGTGAAATTGGATAAAAAATAAAACATTTATGGGCATTAGACCCTTTTTCGGGTGATAGGTCTATATAGCACCTATATCTAAATTTAGTCAGATCTGAACCATATTTGGGTCGAATGTTGGGAGTTTTAAAACTTCTCACTGTTTCGAATTTCAGCGAAATCGGATAAAAAATAAAGCATTTTGGGCTATTAGACCCTTTATCGGGAGATCGGTCTATATGGCAGCTATATCTAAATATAGTCAGATCTGAACCATATTTAGGCCAGGTGTCAGGAGGCTTAAGATAACTCACTGTTTCAAATTTCAGCGAAATCAAGTAGTAAACAAAGCATTTATGACCTTTAGACCCTTTATCGGGTGATAGGTCTATATGGCAACTATATCAAAATAAAGTCCGATCTGAACCATACCATCTGAACTTTCAGTGAAATTGAATAAAAAATAAAACTTTTATGGACTTCAGACCATTTATCGGGTGATAGGTCTTTATGGCAGCTGTACCTAACTATAGTCCGATTTGATATATATTAAGGTCAGATATTAGGAGGCTTAAGATAACTCTCTGTTTCAAATTTCAGCGAAATCGGGTTATAAATAAAGCATTTTGGGGTATTAGACCCTTTATCGGGAGATCGGTCTATATGGCAGCTATATCTAAATATAGTCAGATCTGAACCATATTTAGGCCAGGTGTCAGGAGGCTTAAGATAACTCACTGTTTCAAATTTCAGCGAAATCAAGTAGTAAACAAAGCTTTTATGGGCATTGGACCCTTTATCGGGAGATAGGTCTATATTGCAGCTATATCTAAATTTAGTCAGATCGGAACCATATTTGGGTCGAATGTTGGGAGTCCCAAAACTACTCACTGTTTCAAATTTCAGCGAAATTGGATAAAAAAATAAAGCATTTAGGGGCATTAGACCCTTTATCGGGAGATCGGTCTATATGGCAGCTATATCTAAATAAAGCCAGATCTGAACCATATTTAGGTCGAATGTTGGGAGTCCCGAAATTATTCACTTTATCAAATATCAGCGAAATCGGATTAAAAATAAAGCATTTATGGGCATTAGACCCTCTTTCGGGAGATCGGTCTATATAACAGCTATATCTAAATATAGTCAGATCTGAACCATATTTGGGTCGAATGTTGGGAGTCCCGAAATTACTCACTGTTTCGGATAATCGGATAAAAAGTAAAGCATTCAGGGGCATTAGACCCTTTATCGGAAGATCGGTCTATATGGCAGCTATATCCAAATATGGTTCGAGTTAGCCCGTTCAATAGCTTCAAATTTTGCTACTGATTACAGGGTTGCTCTATATGCTGCATTCTTGGCTTCAGTAGCACCTCGACCCTCTTGGTCGTACCATGGGTTTCTTGGAGGGGGCTTCCGGTACCCAAGTACGATGTCACTCTACAGCCTTCAAAATTTGAAGCTATTGAACGGGCCAACTCGAACCATATTTGGATATAGCTGTATCGGTAGAAAAGGAGAGAGGTGAAACGTCTATTCCGCAGAAAAAAAGGAAATGGAAAGACGTGAGTGTGAGCGAATTGAGGTGTACAAGAGTCAGAATGAAGTCCGGAAATTCTACCAAAGAATTAAACATCAAACCGATGGCTTTGATGCAGGCACATCCTCCTGCAGAGACAAAGAAGGAAATTTGGTAACTGACACCGATAACATGCTGAGAATATGGAAAGAACATTTTAACCAACTGTAAGTGTCCGACGTTGGCGGCGAAGAGGATACTGCAGAACCAATCCCTGATGATGGTATAGAATGTTTACCTCCTAGTCAGAATGAGGTCCAAGTAGCAGTGACCCGACTAAAGAACAACAAGGCAGCAGGAGCCGACGTGTTACCCGCTGAACTATTTAAGACCGGAGGCGACACGCTGATAAGGCGTATGCATCAGCTTATCTGCGCGATCTGGCAAGAAGAACGCAAACTCGATGATTGGAACCTCAGCATACTATGTCATGTACACAAGAAAGGAGAAAAGACGGAATGTGCCAACTACAGAGGAATAAGTTTCCTCCCGAGCGTACTATGTGAAAGATTAAAACCTAAAGTCAATGAGACAATTGGGTCCTATCAATGCGGCTTTAGACCAGGTAAATCCATCCTAGACCAGATATTCACACTGTGGCAAATCCTGGAAAAGACCCGAGAAGGACAAATCAACACCTATCAACTCTATGTTGACTACAAAACCGCCTTCGATACTCCTTTTACGTTTGGTATCCCAGCAGGACGAAACTTGCTGATACGCGTTCCTCAGTAAGAATAGGAAAGAATCTCTCCGAACCATTTAATACCAAACGAGGTTTCAGACAAGGAGACAGCCTATCGTGTGGTCTCTTTTATAACCTGCTGGAGAAGATTATGCGAGATGCAGATGTGAATAGATATGGCACACTAATCACAAGAGAACACATGCTACTCGCCTTTGCCGACGACATCGATATCATAGGTCGGGGTCATCGGAAGTAGTAACTGCAGCCTTTGAAAGAATCGAAAGAGAGTCAGTGAAAATGGGTCTGGCGGTAAATTGAGATAAGACGAAATGGATGGTTTCAACTCCCAAAAAGACTTGCACAACCGAGCAGATAAAGAAAATGGAGAAAGTTGGGAACCACAACTTTGAGATAGTCAGTAACTTTATCTACCTCGGCATCGCCATAACCGAAACGAATGACACCAGTTTTGAGATTAAGCGAAGAATAATACTGGCAAACAGATGGTACTTTGGACTAAGTAGGCAGTTTATAAACACGGCCACCTCTCGACAGACGAAGATTACACTATACAAAACACTTATACTACCCGTGTTGTTATATGGTTCTGAGGCATGGGTACTTGTGAAAGCAGACGAGGCAGTGTTTGAAGTGTTTGAGAGAAAAATTCTTCGTAAAATATATGGACCAGTTTGCGTTAATGGAGAATATAGGCGTCGTATGAACCACAAGCTGTATGAGTAATATGACGACGATAGCATAGTTACACGCATCAAAATACAACGGCTGCGTTGGCTAAGTCATGTTGTCAGAATGGATGAAGAAGCTCCTGCAAAAAAGTCTTTTGAAGGCAAACACGGTGGTACACGCAAACCGGGAAGACCAAAAGCTCGATGGAAAGATCAAGTTGTGGGAGACACCTCGAAACTTGGCGTCAGAGATTTTAGAATGAGCGCAGAAGATCGAAGCGCTTGGAACGCTAGTCTACGTTCAGTTGGTGGAACAAATATTCTGTCATAGCCAATTAAAGTAAAATAAGAGTGATGACAACAGACAGACGGACGGACGGATAGACGGACAGACACACGAACATAGTTAAACCGTCTTAGAATTTTACGACGATCCGAAATATATATACTTTGTAGGGTCGGAAATTGATATTTCGATGTGTTGCAAACGGAATGACTAAATGATTAGGGGGTATATAAAAAATGGTTTTATACCCTCAACAATAGGATGGGGGTATACAAATTTTGCCACCCCTCGAAACATGCGTCAAAGACCCCATAAGGAATTTATTTTTGATTATCATGACATTTTAAATCGATCTACCCAAGTCCATTCGCCTGTCCGTCTCTCCGGTACATACGAGTATCCTTTTAATATGACTTCTAACAGCTGTCTTGACTTCTTGTGCCACTAGAGGGCGCAATTCTTATCCGATTTGGCTGAGATTTTGCATGAAGTGTTCTGTTCTGACTTCCAAAAAATGTATTAAGAATGATTCAAATCGGTTCATAACCTGATATAGCTGCCATATAAACCGATCTTGGATCTTGACTTCTTGAGCCACTAGAGGGCGCAATTCTCATGCGATTTGGCTGAGATTTAGCTTGAAGTGTTCTGTTATGACTTCCAACCACTGTGCTAAGTATGGTTTAAATCGGTCTATAACCTGATATAGCTGTCATATAAACCGACCTGGGAACTTGACTTTTTAGGCCTCTAGAGGGCGCAATTCTTATCCGATTTGGCTGAAATTTTGCATGAAGTGGTTTGTTATGACTTTAACAACTGTGCTAGGCATGGTTTTAATCGGTACATAGCATGATATAGCTGCCATATAAACCGATCTGGGATCTTGACTTCTTAGGCCTCTAGAGGGCGCCATTCTTATCCGATTTGACTCAAATTTAACATGAGGTGTTTTATTATTACGTCCAACAACTGTGCTGAGTATGGTTTAAATCAGTTAATAACCTGATATAGTTGCCATATAAACCGATCTTGGATCTTGATTTCTTGGGCCACTAGAGGGCGCAATTCTTATCCAATTTGGCTGAAATTCTGCATGAAGTGATTTGTTATGACTATAAACAACTGTGCTAGTCATGGTTTAAATCGGTACATAACCTGATATAGCTGCCATATAAACCGATCTTGGATCTTGACTTCTTGAGCCACTAGAGGGCGCTATACTCATCCGATTTGGCCTAAATTCTGCATGAAGTGTTTTCTTATGACTTCCAATAACTGTGCTAAGTATGATTTTAGTCGATCTATAACCTGATGTAGTTGCAATATAAACCGATCTTGGATCTTGACTTCTTGATCCACTAGAGGGCGCAATTCTCATCCGATTTGGCTGAAATTCTGCATGAAGTGATTTGTTATGACTTTAAACAACTGTGCTAGTCATGGTTTAAATCGGTACATAACCTCATATAGCTGCCATATTAACCGATCTGGGATCTTGACTTCTTAGTTCTCTAGAGGGCGCAATTCTTATCCGATTTTGCTGAAATTTTGCATGAAGTGTTTTGTTATGACTTTCAATAACTGTGCTCAGTATGGTTCAAATCGATCCATAACCTGGTATAGTTGCCATATAAACCGATATTGGATCTTGTTTCTTGAGCTACTATATGTCGTATGTGTCCAATATGGTCTAAATCGATTTATAGCCTGATACAGCTTCCATATAAACCGATCTCGCGATTTTGCTTCTCGAGACCCTACAAGGCGCAATTCTTATTCGAATGGACTGAAATATTACCCAGTGACTTCTACTATGGTCTTCATTGATGGTCCGCATCCCTGATTTCAAAAAAATTATTTTTTTTTTTTTGAAGATTATTTTTTGTAAGTAAATGGGGACAGTAGGAATCTACCAACGCTTGTTGACTTAAAAATATGTTTTCGCTTATGTTTTCAATTTAAATATTCCGTTTAGGTGACTATCAGTTCGTTTAGAGTTTTTGTTCTATTTTTAAAGATTTTTTCATGAGTAGTTGGGGACAGTAGGAATTTCCCATAGTTTTCAATATTGAGTACTAACATTGTGTTACCACACGCCACGCCGTTCGGACTCGGCTATAAAAAGGAGGTCCCTTATCATTGAGCTTACGCTTGAATCGGACTGCACTCATTGATATGTAAGAAGTTTGCCCCTGTGCCTTAGTGGAATGTTCATGGGCAAAATTTGCATTTGCATGGGGACAGTAGGGATTTACCCAACAAACCCAAGATTTGACATTCCGCATCCCTATTTTCAAAAAATCTAATTAAACATCCACCCTTTTTCACTCTCCCCTAAATCACAAAATTCCCTACACCCATTTATCTTCTTTCAAATTCAAAAGTATCCCCCTATTTGTTGTTGCTACGTTTTTGTAATAAACTTTACTCACCTGGCATAATAGGCGGCTGCAGCCATTGCTTGTGCCGTTTCAAGACTGACTTCAATCTTTTTGCCATGCCGGTAGGGCAATTTGGCCGTGCCATCCTGTTCGAGTACCAACACATCCTGAAACTCGCCCGTATCCTCTTCGAATACGATGGGCAGGGCTGAGGGTCTATTGTTGCGTCCATTATTATTTTGCAAGGCCGTAGCCGTGGCAGCTGTAGACGAGCATGGCTGATGGAGGCCGCCACCGTTGGTGGGCAATAGGCCAGCCTGCTGCAGGGTCTGTTCCACCGAGAGTTGTTGCATGACTTCCTGTTCATGCTCCTCCATTAGGGATGAGAAGCTTTCATTGGGTACGCTTGTGTTATTATTGCAGGAGGTAGTTGAGGCATTTGTAGCTGCACGTTGGTGTGGGGCATTTTCATCGTGGGCTCCCAAAGGATGTTCACGCGTTGCATTGCCTGTCGCCTGGCAAGAAGATGCAGAGGAGACATGTTTTGGCATGTTATTATTTAAATGTTGCCCACCATTGCTGTTGCCTTCGTTGCTGGCATTTTGGTTCATTTTCTGGGGCTGATGTGCATTCTTCTGTTCCCTCAACTGCTGATACAGCATGGATTTATGTTCTCCATCGGCTTTGGTTCTTTGCTGGGGATTGTAGGGATATGACGGCGTCATTTTCGGCGCTGCACCATTGGCCGCCAGAAGTGGTGGCGGGGCCACATAAGCGGGCGGCTGATTGTGCGTTAATTTGCTGCCATGTGACGCTTTCTTATCCACATCCTTGTCATGGCTGGACTTTTTGTGAGATTTATGTGCTCGGCCATTGGTGCCGGAGGCACTGCCAGATGTTGCAACGCCACCTTGGCTGGCCATCAATTTCTTCTTGAGCAGACGCGAGGGTGGCAAGGGTGGGGGTGTTGCCTGATTCTGATTACGTTCGGGCGGTGGCGGCGGCATAGGTGGCCTCTCGCGTATGGTTTCATAGACATGATTTAGGGGAGCTGGTGGTGGTGGTGGATGTTGCGATTCCAGCAGGAAATATTTTTTGGTATCCACCGGTTCCACATAGGAGTCGGAAAATTGAAAATGTTGTTGATAATTGGCGCCCGACGTGGGGGGCGCTATGATTTTATTAAAAGTCCTTAAGGGGCCCTTTTGTGACCATTGCGTAGGCAGGGGAATTTGAGGCCTGGCAGCATTTCTTTGTTGCAGCAAAAATTGCTGTTGCTGTTGTTGCAGCAGCAATTGTTGCTGCTGTTGTTGTTGCTCACTTTCCACAAATGTCGTATGGCTCAACAAGTTACGCTCGTATATATCGTTCAATAGATTTGTGGCATTTTTCGAAATGTGATTGAACGATGATGCTGCCGCCTGCATTTGTGGATGTTGTGAAGGATGTTGTTGCTGCTGTTGTTGTGTTGTTTGCTGTTGCTGATGTGGTTGCATCTTTTGATGTTGGATTGGTATGCGGCTCATTGCCTGTGTATTGAGGGATTTCGTTTGCTGTGAATGTTGATGCGGTTGCTGTTGAATGTGGCCATTGTTTAGACGTTGCTGAGTAAGACCAGCCTGCATAAACTGCTGCTGCTGTTGGTTGTTGGCAGGCATTTGTTGATGTTGAATGTCATAGCTGCCTACACCTACACCAACACCACCACCACCACCACCAACTCCACTTCCCATGACCCCATTTGTAGCATATCCTGATGCCACTGAGGCTTTATTGGACTTTGGCAAATTTGCAATGTTTACCGTGTAGTAGGGTTGTTGCAATTGCATTTGCTGTTTTTGTTGTTGTTGTTGAAATTGAATTCTACGTTGTTGTTGATATTGTTGGTATGTGGGCTTCATTCCTACTCCTCCTGTTGAGGCGGTTGTCGCCGCCATGGTCCCTTGAGTATGGACAATGGCTGCTGTAGTTCCGTTGTTTGCAGCCATATCGTTTCGTTTTAAGCCCGCATGTCGTGTCCGATGAACAGAGGCCTGGAAAACAACAAATATGTTAAATATTTTGTTAATTACTACACATTTTTCAATCATCAGTTTGCAATGGAGATTAAAATCATTTGCTTAAATTAAACTTTAACCTGCATTGCATAAAGTGGGTAAAGAGAGTGAAAGGAGTGAAAGGAGAAACATGGTATATAGGAAAAAAAAAACAACAACAACAATTGTAGTCATTCGCTGCAAGCGAAAATATAAATTGAAAAATGAAAATGTTGCCATAAGGGAATGGTTTGCAAACTAGACGACATGCCTACTAAACCATTCTACTAGCAAAAAATTAACCTTAAAGAGAAAAGAAAAATAGATTCAGAAATTTTGCAGCATTTGAGCTGATGTCAATTCTACCTAGCAAAAATTATTGGGTTGCCCAAAAAGTAATTGCGGATTTTTTAAAAGAAAGTAAATGCATTTTTAATAAAACTTAGAATGAACTTTAATCAAATATAGTTTTTTTACACTTTTTTTTCTAAAGCAAGCTAAAAGTAACAGCTGATAACTGACAGAAGAAAGAATGCAATTACAGAGTCACAAGCTGTGAAAAATTTTTCAACGCCGACTATATGAAAAATCCGCAATTACTTTTTGGGCAACCCAATATATTTTTATACCCACCACCGTAGGATAGGGGGTATATTCATTTAGTCATTATATCATTTCATGATATCAAAATATCAATTTCCGACCCTACAAAGTATGCATATTTTGGATCGTCGTAAAATTCTAAGACCATTTAACGATGTACGTGTGTCTATCTGTCTATCCGTCTGTCCGTCCGTCTGTTGTAATCACTCTAGAGCCTTCAAGAATTGAGATATTGAGCTGAAATTTGGCACAGATACGTCTTTTTTGGAAAACGCTGGTTAAATTCTTGAACTGGCCAAATCGGACCATATTTGGATATAGCTGCCATATAGACCGATCTCCCGATAAAAGGTCTAAAGCCCATAAAAGCTTTATTTTGTAACCGATTTCGCTGAAATTTGAAACAGAGGGTTATCTTAAGCCTCCTGATATATGACGTAAATAAGTGTCAAATCGGACTATATTTAGATATAGCTGCCATATAGACCGATCTCCCGATTAAGGGTCAAAAGCACATAAAAGCTTTATTTTTTAAGCGATTTCGCTGAAATTTGAAACAGAGGGTTATCTTAAGCCTCCTGATATCTGACCAAAAAATGTATCAAATCGGAATATATCTAGATATAGCTGCCATATAGACCGATCTGCCGATTAAGGGCCTGAAGCTCATAAAACCTTTATTTTTTAACCGATTTCGCTGAAATTTGAAACATTGAGTAGTTTTACGACTCCTAACATAGGACCCAAATATGTTTCAAATGGGACTATATTTAGATATAGCTACCATATAGACCGATCTCCCGATTAGGGGACTAAAGCCCATAAAAAAATTATTTTTTAACCGATTTCGCTGAAATTTGAAACAGTGATTAGTTTTACGCCTCCTAACATAGGACCCAAATGTGGTTCAGATCGGACTATATTTAGATATAGCTGCCATATAGACTGATCTCCCGATAAAGGGTCTAGAGCCCATAAAAACTTTATTTTTTAACCGATTTTACTGAACTTTTAAAGAGTGAGTAGTTTTAGTCTTACCAACATCTGACCCAAATGTGGTCCAAGTCGGACTATATTTGGATATAACTGCCATATATACCGATCTCCCGATAAAGGGTCTAAAGCCCATAAAAGCTTTATTTTGTAACCGATTTCGCTGAAATTTGAGACAGTGAGTAGTTTGAGGCCGCCTAACATAGGACCCAAATATGGTTCAGATCAGACTATATTTAGATATAGCTGCCATATAGACCGATCTGCCGATTAAGGGTCTCAAGCCCATAAAACCTTTATATTTTAACAGATTTCGCTGAAATTTGAAACATTGAGTAGTTTTACGCCTCCTAATATAGGACCCAAATATGATTCAGATCGGACTATATTTAGATATAGCTGCCATATAGACCGATCCCCAGATAAAGGATCTGAAGCCCATAATAGCTCTATTTATTACCCGATTTCGCTGAAATTTCAAACAGTGGGTAGTCTTAGTTCTCCCGACATCCGTCCCAAATATGGTTCGGATCGGACTATATTTTGATATATTTTCCATACAGACCGATATCCCGTTAAAGAGTCTAAACCGAATAAACATTTTATTATACCCTCCACCATAGGATGGGGGTATACTCATTTTTATACCCTCTACCATAGGGTGGGGGCATACTAATTTCGTCATTCTGTTTGTAACTCCTCGAAATATCAGTCTAGGACCCCATGAAGCATATATATTCTTGATCGTCATGACATTTTAAGTCGATCTACCCATGTCCGTCCGCCTGTCCGTCCATCTGTCTGTCGAAAGCACGCTAACTTTCGAAGGAGTAAAGCTAGCCGCTTGAAATTTTGCACAAATATTTCTTATTCGGGTAGGTTAGTTGGGATTGTAAATGGGCTATATCGGTTCACGTTTTGGTATAGCTGCCATATAAACCGATCTGGGAACTTGACTTCTTGAGCCGCTAGAGGCCGCAATTCTTATTCGATTTGGCTGAAATGTTGCATGTTCAAATCGGTCCATAACCTGATATAGCTGCCATATAAACCGATCTTGGGTCTTGACTTCTTGAGCCTCTGGAGGGCGCAATTCTTATCTGATTTGAATGAAATTTTGCACGACGTGTTATGCTATGACTGCCAATAACTGCGCCAAATATGGTTCAAATCGGTCCAAAACATGATATAGCTGCCATATAAACCGATCTGGGGACTTGATTTCTTGAGCCACTAGAGGTCGCAATTTCTATCCGATTTGGCTGAAAATTTGCAAGACGTGTTTTGCTATGACTTCCAACAACTGTGCTGAGTATGGTTTAAATCGGTTCATAAACTGGTACAACTGCCATATGAACCGATCTGGGGTCTTGACTTCTTGAGCCACTAGAGGGCGCAATTATTATCCGATTTGAATGGAATTTTGCACGAAGTATTTTGTTATGACTTCCAACAACTCTGCTGAGTATGGTTTAAATCGATCCATAACCTGATATAGCTGCCATATAAACCGATCTGGGGTCTTGACTTCTTGAGCCGCAAGAGGGCGTAATTCTTATCCGATTTGGCTGAAATTTTGCAGTAGTTGTTTTATTATGACTTCCAACAACTGTGCTGAGGATGGTTCAAATCGGTTCATAACCTGATATAGCTGCCATATAAACCGATCTGGGGACTTGACTTCTTGAGCCGCTAGAGGGCGCAATTATTATCCGATTTGAATGAAATTTTGCAAAAGGGTGTTTTGTTATGATATCCAACAACTGTGCTGAGGATGGTTCAAATCGGTTCATAACCTGATATAGCTGCGATATAAACCGATCTTGAATCTTGACTTCTTGAGGCACTAGAGGGCACAATTGTTATCCGATTTGGCTGAAATTTTGCATGGGGTGTTTTGTTATGAATTTCAACAACTGTGTCAAGTATTATTCAAATCGGTTTATAACCTGATATAGCTGCCAAATATACCGATCTTGGATCTTGACTTCTTGAGCCACTAGAGGGCGCATTTATTATCCGATTTGAATGAAATTTTGCACAAAGTATTTTGTTATGATATCTAACAACTGTACCAAGTATGGCTCAAATCGGTCTATAACCTGATATAGCTGCCATATAAACCGATCTGGGGTCTTGACTTCTTGAGCCACTAGAGAGCGCAATTCCCATCTGATTTGGCACAAATTTTGTACAACGGCTTCTCCCATGGCCTTCAATATACCTGTACAATATGATCTGTATCGATCTAAAGCTTGACACAGCTGCCATATAAACCGATTTCCCGAATCGGACTATAACTTGATAATACTTCTCCTCCTCATCCGTCCATATTCGTTATTCTTTGTTTGCCTAAAAAGAGATACTGCGCAAAGAACTCGACAGATGCGATCCATGGTGGTGGGTATATAAGATTCGGCCCGGCCAAACTTAGCACGCTCTTACTTGTTTTTTATCTGACTTCGTTGATTTCATATTTAACTTTAGCTGTCATATAGACCGACCATCAGACAAATTTTCAATGGTGGTTATCTTCTCCTATTGCTGGCGCCATTTGTGAGGTACTTTGCCATGTAAAAACTTCACCCCAAAGAGGTGTCGCTCCGCGGCACACCGTTCGGACTCGGTTATTAAAAGGAGGTCACTTATCATTGAGCCTAGAATTGATTCGGACAGCACTTATTGATGTGTGAGAAGTTTGCCCCAGTTCCTTAATGGAATGTTCATGGGCAAATTTACATTTGTCATATAGGCCGATGTGCCGAATAATGGTTTGAAGCTCATACTACCAGATTTTGTTGAAATTTGAAATATAAAATTGAATAGTGACTTATACTTATTAGACCACTCAATATCCGTGTCGATTTTTGGTGCATAAGTTATGCAATTTTCACCGGATTGTGACGAAATGGGGTTTTCATATATACACGAGGTGGTGGGTATCCAAAGTTCGACCCGGCCGAATTTAATGCCTTTTTATTTGTTGTATTTTAAATTTATTTTTATATTATATAGACAGTAGATGGGTACAGTAGGAATCTAGACTGCAAGACCTACATATATGCATGAACGTTAGCCAAATATTTCACTTCATGAATATGCCTCCCTTACAAATTCATGCAACTTTCCTCATTAACTTTTTCCCAAATAGTCTGCAATTCGAAACAAAACTCTTTAAAGTCTCTAAAAATTTTGTGAAAATTTTCCCATAAAATCGTTCGACCCCAAAACGTGCATCCATGTTGATTTTGTAACCCAAACAAGAACACGTAAGGCTACAAGATAATGATGAACGGCAAAAGAAAAAAAGACTCATGTAAATGCCCAATTTTATGACAAGTGCAACATGAAAATGTTGTGTTGTGTGTGTGACAGACAGCTAGGCCCCCATAAAACTCTTTTGGTAGCCAGCAGCTCATCCCAATGTGGCTTCCTTACTAGACCCCTTCCATTCCTTCTTGGCACAATCCAGTCAATCATAAACCGAATGAAGAATATCTTAAGCACTACGCACTTTTTTCTGGATATTTTTAGATTTTTTAGTGGCTCCTCTTTGTTCGACAAAGACAATTTCATGGATAGCACCACCATACATCGTCATCGTCATCAGCAATTAATTTGGACACCATTAAACCAAAAAGGAACCTGGTGTATGTTTAAGTGGATTTCATAGAATTTCCAAGAGTTATGGTCTTCGGTTTTTTTTTTCTTGAGTGGTGTAGAATTTTTTAAGGAATTTTTGAGTGATTAATGCTAATTGAAATGGAAATGAAAAAGAAAATAATGCCATGCTCATGACATTGGCAATTAGAGGGAGGTAAATTGGGAGGAAAACTTTTGGAACATATGAAGGCAGAGTCTGTGTGTGCTTTTTTCTTTACGGTTTGAAAAGAGCCATAAAATTTGAATTTGTGTGGGGGGAAGAATATCAGCAACAAAAAAAAAATTTATAATAATTTTTAATTGATTAATTGTTGTTAAGATGGCTTTATAAAAAACAAGTAAAAGCGTGCTAAGTTCGGCCGGGCCGAATCTTATGTACCCTCCACCATGGATCGCATTTGTCGAGTTCTTTTCCCGGCATCTCTTCTTAGGCAAAAAAAGGATATAAGAAAAGATTTGCTCTGCTATTAGAGCGATATCTAGATATGGTCCGGTTTGGACCACAATTAAATTATATGTTGGAGACCTGTGTAAAATGTCATCCAATTCGAATAAGATTTGCGCCCTTTGGGGGCTCAAGAAGTAAAATAGAGAGATCGATTTATATGGGAGCTGTATCGGGCTATAGACCGATTCAGACCATAATAAACACGTATATTAATGGTCATGAGAGAATCCGTCGTACAAAATTTCAGGCAAATCGGATAATAATTGCGACCTCTAGAGGCTCAAGAAGTCAAGTCCCCAGATCTGCTTATATGACAGCTATATCAGTTTATGAACCGATTTGAACCATATTTGGCACAGTTGTTGGGTATCATAACAAAATACTATGTGCAAAAATTCATTCAAATTAGATAAGAATTGCGCCCTCTAGAGGCTCAAGAAGTCAAGACCCAAGAACGATTTATTTGACATCTATATAAGGTTAAGGACCGATTTGAACCATACTTGGCACAGTTGTTGGATATCGTAACAAAACACGTCGTGCGAAATTTCATTCCAATCGGATAAGAATTGCGCACTCTACAGGCTCAAGAAGTCAAGACCCAAGATCGGTTTATATGGCAGCTATATCAGGTTATAAACCGATTTGAACCATACTTGGCACAGTTGTTGGATATCATAACAAAACACGTCGTGCAAAATTTCATCCCAATCGGTTAAGAATTGCGCACTCTAGAAGCTCAAGAAGTCAAGACCCAAGATCGGTTTATATGGCAGCTATATCAAAACATGGACCAATATGGCCCATTTACAATACCAACCGACCTACACTTATAAGAAGTATTTGTGCAAAATTTCAAGCGGTTAGCTTTACTCCTTCGGAAGTTAGCGTGCTTTCGACGGACAGACGGACGGACAGACGGACGGACAGACGGACGGACATGGCTAGATCGACATAAAATTTCACGACGATCAAGAATATGTATACTTTATGGGGTCTCAGACGAATATTTCGTGTAGTTACAATCAGAATGACGAAATTAGTATACCCCCCATCTTATGGTGGAGGGTATAAAAAAGTAAAAAGGCATTAAGTTCGGCCGGGCCGAACTTTGGATACCCACCACCTCGGGTATATATGTTAACCACCTTTCATCAAAATCCGGTGAAAATTACATACCTTATGTCCCATAGCAGTTATATAGAAATATGTTCCGATTTGGACCAAGTACTAATAAGTACAAGTCATTCTTCAATTGTGTATAACCGAATGCTGGTCCTTTTAGTAGTTATATCTAAAAATAAACCGATCTGAACCATATACGACACGGATGTCGAAAAGCCTAACATAAGTCACTGTGTCAAATTTCAGTGAAATCGGATTATAAATGCGCCTTTTCAACGGGCCAAGACTTTAATTCGAGAGATCGGTTTATATGGCAGCTATATTCAAATCTGGACCGACTTGGGCCAAATTAAAGAAGGACGTCGAAAAGCCTAACACAACTCACTGTCTCAAATTTTAGCGACATCGGACAATAAATGCGCCTTTTAAGGACCCTAAACCTAAAATCGACAGATCGGTCTATATGGCAGATCTGAACCGATCTGTGCCATATTGCAGAAGTATGTCAAGGGACTTAACCTAACTCACTGCCCCAAATTTCGGCGACATCGGACAATAAATTCCCCTTTTATGGGCCCAAAACCTTAAATGGAAAGATCGGTTTATATGGCAGCTATATTCAAATCTGGACCGATTTGGGCCAAATTGAAGGAGGACGTCGAAGAGCCTAACACAACTCACAGTCTCAAATTTTAGCGACATCGGACAATAAATGCGCCTTTTAAGGACAAAAAACCTAAAACCGACAGATCGATCTATATGGCAGCTATATCCAAATCTGGACCGATCGGGGCCAAATTGAAGAAAGATGTCGAAGGGCCTAAGAAAACTCACTTCACCAAATTTCAGCAAAATTGGATAATAAATGTGGCTTTTATGGGCCTAAGACCCTAAATCGGAGGATCGGTCTATATGGCAGCTATATTTAAATCTGGACCGATCTGGGCCAAATTGATGAAGGATGTCGAAGGGTGTAAAACAACTTAATCTCCCAAATTTCAACAAAATCGGATAATAAATGTGGCCTTAATGGGCCTAAGACCCTAAATCGGAGGATCGGTCTATATGGCAGCTATATCCAAATCTGGACTGATCTGCGCCATATTGCAGAAGTATGTCAAGGGGATTAACTTAACTCACTGACCCAAATTTCGGCGACATTGGACAATAAATGCCCCTTTTAAGGACCCAAAACCTTAAATCGAGAGATCGGTCTATATGGCAGCTATATTCAAATCTGGACCGATCTGGGCCAAATCGAAAAAGGACGCCGAAGAGCTTAGCGCAACTCACTGTCTCAAATTTTAGCGACATTGGACAATAAATGCGCTTTTAAAGGACCCAAAACCTAAAACCGACAGATCGGTCTATATATAGTCCGATATAGCCCATCTTCGAACTTAACCTGCTTTTGGACAAAAAAAGAACCTGTGCAATATTTCAGCTCAATATCTCTATTTTTAAAGACTGTAGCGTGATTTCAACAGACAGACGGACAGACGGACGGACATGTCTAGATCGTCTTAGATTTTTGCGCTGATCAGGAATTTGTATACTTTGTAGGGTCGGAAATGAATATTTCGATGTGTTGCAAACGGAATGACAAAATGAATATACCCCCATCCTTCGGTGCTGGGTATAAAAAATGCTCAATATTGCCTATATATTTTTTTATACCTTCCATCATAAGGATTCTACCGTAGCGGAGAGGTTAGCATGTCCGCCTATGACGCTCAACGCCTGGGTTCGAAACCTGGCAAAAATATCAGAAAAATGTTCACCGGTGGTTATCCCTTCCAAATGCTAACGATATTTGTGAGTAAAATTTTCAAAGAGGTGTTGCACTGCGTCGCACCGTTCGCACTCGCCTATAAAAAGGACGTCCCTTATTGAAATATGGTCTTTATATCCCATATTTATAAAAAAATGGTATTCCATACCCATTTGCAGTTGTCTGTCCGAGCTCTCCAATTCACTATTTACAACCTTTGCAAATATTTTGAGATGTTACAAACGAAATGATGAAAATTTATACAATAATCTATTATTGAAGGTATCTTATTTCCATATACTATTAGTGACGGTAATCCAACCTCCCAGTTATTACATTTTTAAGGTTGAGTTCAAATACAAATACTGGGAACAGTTTGAATAGAGTATTTCACAACCATACAGAATAGTGGTACCCAACCAGTTATTCTTAAAAATATTTGTGTCACCCTATGTTTGAATATTTGTAAACTATACCAGTGCCAAATGCATCAATTTATTTTTGCTTGTAGGGTTTACTGACAATATTCTAAGAATTTAAAAAAAAATATTTCAAATACTTACAAAAACTGCTGGAGTTGTTATCGAAGACTGTGATGAATCGCCATCGCTGTGCCTGTAAAAAGAAAGAAAAACAATGGGGAACAGATATTTAATAGATACATGGTGACAAGTTTTAGTATTTCGACATTTTGATAAGTACTAAATAGTAAGGCCAACAACCTCAAGTTTGCGTGAAGGTTTTATTACATTAATACAGATGGCGCACACTCAGAAAGTTTGGCAGTTGTGTTAGCAAAGTCAACAACCTCAGAAAAATGTTGCCGCTGGGAAATTTAATGGGTTATGACTGGGAAAGGAATGATTTTTACATAATTTGGGTATCTAAACATTAATTTTCAAACTATAGCACAGTGGGAGAACATAGAAAAAAATCTAGTAAAAATATGCCATGTGAGAACGTGTAGGTAAGGATTGAAATTTGAAATGGTTAAAGCTTATGTGTTAGCGAGATTATGTGCAAAATTACAAGGCTCTATGTTGTCCGGGCGCCTTTTGGCAGGTCCCTATTGGTGGTCACATTTGCATTTGGAAAAATTATTCGGGTTATCAAATCTTTATTTGTGGTACGATTTTCAAAATTGTTTATTTTTTGCTAGATAGTAATCAAAAATCCCTAACGAAAAAAAAAAATTCTAAGAAAAAACGAATAGAGATATCTTAGTTTAAATAACTAAAAATAAACTCTGTCCGATTTTTTTCTAAAAAAATCCCAAAATACCCCTTTTAAGCAAATATGGTTTCAAACTCGGCATTTTTGGAAATTTGCTGTGTAGACTATAAATATTGTAAAGTGAAAAAAATTAAATGGGGTCAGGAGACATATGGAGTAAAAAATATATGTGGCCTATTGGAAGATCTGGGCTTTTTGAACTCGAGGCGTTTTTCCAAATAAATAATCGGTCTATATATATTTGTTTGTGAGGGTTTTGGCGTGGGACGGCCGCAGAGGTTCTACATAGCTCACTGAACAAAATTTCAGCAAAATCGGATTATAAGAGAGAAAGAGCTTCAAAGGGGAGTTCGGTCTTTATGGGGGATATAACAAAAAATGGTCCGATATAAACCATATTAGGCACTGACTTTGAAAAATTTCAGCGAAATCGAGCAATGAATGATTTTTGTATGGATCTTAGGCCTAGGCGCAGAAGCTAGCGTGTGCGGCTATGACGCCGAAAGCGAAAACGGTTAATCAACTCGGTTTTTATGGGCCTGGGACCTTAAAACCGACAGACGAACGGACGAACGGACATGCCAAATCGTCTTAGATCAAGAATATATATTTTATAGGATCAGAAATTAATATTGCGATGTGTTGCAAAGGGAATGACAAATTAAATATTCTCCTATCCTGCAGTGGTGGGTATAAAAATAGTGATTATCTATCGATTTAGTAAATATTGATATGTATCGATTCATTAAATATCCATCGAAATCTAACGATTAAAGAAAAATCGATGTTTATCAATTTAGTATATATCGATGGCCATGGTTTAAAAAAAATCAATGTCAACGGTCTAGTAAAAATCGATATCTATCGAGTTTGTAAAAATCGATATCCGTCGATTTAGCAAAAATCTATACCTAACGAATATGCAAAAATCGATATCCATCGATTTAGTGGAAATTGATATTAATTGATGTATTAAAAATCGTTATCTATTGATGTAGTAAAAATCTATATCTAACGATTTAGGTTAGGTTAGGTTGAAAAGAAGGGATTTAGAAAAAATCGATTAAGTAAAAAATCGATTAAGTAAAAATCGAAATCTTACGATTAAGTAAAAAATCGATATCATTTTGAAAAAAATTCTTTTTGTCGATTTGGTCAATAATGTCTTTATCTATCGATTTAATAATAAAATCTGTATCTATCGATCTGGTAAAAAACGATATTTATCGATTGAGTAAAAATCGGAAATGACGAAGATTAAGTAAAAAATCAATATGAATCGATTTAGTAAAAATCGATATTAATAAAAACCGATATTAATCGATTTTGAAATCAAAAAATCGATAAATGTGTGAAGTCTTGGTTTAAATCAAATCTATGCTAAAAACTAACGAGAAACGCAATTTGTTACAATAATAGTATTAACCAATTTGTATACCCACCACCGAAGGATAGGGGTATATTCACTTTGTCATTCCGTTTGCAACACA
This sequence comes from Stomoxys calcitrans, assembly GCF_963082655.1. Classification (NCBI taxonomy): domain Eukaryota; kingdom Metazoa; phylum Arthropoda; class Insecta; order Diptera; family Muscidae; genus Stomoxys; species Stomoxys calcitrans. Next base: position 18,481,259 of record NC_081554.1, on the reverse strand, counting down.
TTGAAATATCCATTTCCGACCCTATAAAGTATATATATTCTTGATCAACGTAAAAATTTAAGACGATCTAGACATGTCCGTCCATCTGTCTGTTGAAATCACGCTACAGTCTTCAAAAATAGAGATATTGAGCTGAAATTTTGCACAGATTCTTTTTTTGTCCATAAGCAGATTAATTTCGAAGATGGGCTATATCGGACTATATCTTGATATAGCCCCCATATAAACCGATCGGCCGATTTAGGGTCTTAGGTCCATAAAATCCACATTTATTATCCGATTTTATTGAACAGTGAGTTGTGTTAGGCCGTCCGATATCCTTCGTTAATTTGGCTCAGATCGGTCCAGGTTTGAATATAGCTGTCATATAGACCGATCCTCTGATTTAAGGTTTTGGGTCCATAAAAGGCGCATTTATTATCCGATTTTGCCGAAATCTGGGACAGTGAGTTGTGTTAGGTCCTCCGACATCCTTCGTTAATTTGGCTCAGATCGGTTCAGGTTTAGATATAGCTGCCATATAGACCGATCCTCCGATTTAGGGTCTAAGGCCCATAAAAGCGACATTTATTATCCGATTATGCTGAAATTTCGGACAGTGAGTTGTGTTGGGCCCTTCGACATCTTTCTTCAATTTGGCTTAGATCGGTCCAGGTTTGAATATAGCTGTCATATAGACCGATCCTCTGATTTAAGGTTTTGGGTCCATAAAAGGCGCATTTATTATCCGATTTTGCCGAAATCTGGGACAGTGAGTTGTGTTAGGCCCTTCGACATCTTTCTTCAATATGGCATAGATCGGTCTAGATTTGGATATAGCTCCCATATACACCGATCTTTCGATTTAAGCTTTTGGGTCCATAAAAACCGCATTTATTGTCCGATGTCGCCGAAATTTAGAACGGCGAGCTAAGTTAAGCCCCTCAACATACCTCTGCATTATGGCATAAATCAGTCCAGATTTGGATATAGCTGCCATATCTTTCAATTTAGAGTCTTAGGCCCATAAAAGCCAAAGCTATATCCAGATATTGACCGATATAGCCCATCTTCGAACTTAACCTGTCTATGGACATAAAAAAGAATACTACGACTATAGACCACCAGCTGAAATTTTAAGGGGTTCAAATTTTGAAGTATAAATCTTAAAACCTTCAAAAGTCCTCATGACCCATTGATCATGGGTAAACAAAACTTACCTATTGCTGTCCTCCAAAGCCTCCAATCGCTGCTGTTGTGCTGCTGCTTTGCCACTGCCACTGCGACGATTCGCCCTTTGCGAGCGATTCGATTTAGAACGTTTTAACATTTCGCTTCGTTGTCTACACTTTCGTTGTAAAAAATTTTTCGAAATAAAATTTTTACAAGACTAATGATGTCGTTGTTGTTGTTGTTGTTCGTTTATTGTGCCTTCAGTTGCGACACTGTTGTCGTTTACTTGAAGTAACATTCATCAACCTTTGTTTTGTAATGTACTCCAGGGGGTAAGTGAGTAGTGGAGCAAACCACATCGATAATGATGGCAGTATTGTAATGTTTTGGTAGTGTTGCTCCTAGGAGACATGAACATTTGAACATCAAACTAGAAGAAGTTATCTGCAAAGATATGAAAGACACAAAACAAATATGAGCATTTTCATTAAAAATTGAAAGCAAAAAAAAAAAACCCTAAAAAAAACAACAAAAATAGGAAGAAAAAATCTTTTCATTATTGTCTAAAGATTGAAGTCAAAGATATGGTAATGAAAAAACAATTAGGGTAGGCATGAATTGTAGACGAAGGTTGGCTATTGGCAACTATTCTTTAAAGGTGACCTTTACAAGAATTGAATGCGGGTGGATAGGAAAAGCAAAAATACAATAGGTACTCGTGTAAACGTACTTCGATAAAGATTAACAAGTAAAAAGGATTTAAATTCGGCCAGGCCGAACTTTGGATACCCACCACCTCGGGCATATATGTAAACCATATGTATGTAAATGTAAACCACCTTTTGTCAAAATCCGGAGGAAAAATTCATACCTTATGCCCCATTGCAGCTATATTGAAATATGTTCCGATTTGGACCCAATACTAATAACTACAAGTCATTGTTCAATTGTGTATAACAAGGGTATAGTGTGCACAGAGCTGATAGATTACGTCGTGGTGGGGCGGCACCGCTCTGTATGTGAGAAACTACCTGAATACTCAGTTATGTATAAAGTCTAACCCAGGTGGCCCAAGGTTTTTGTTGAGGTGTCTGCTGCCGATAACAAGCTTCTAGTGGGGTGCGTTTATAGACCGAACAACCGTACGGATACGCGAGATATTTTCTCTGTCCTTGAACCTCTCTCTCTCTCTCTTGCTTACTCAGACAATGTGGTTGCTGAGGGGCTTCGACTCTAACGTTTTACTGGATGCGGGCTTGATGTTTGAAATGTCTTCCTTGGGGCTTTTGCCTATCAATTCGACAATTCCCACACATTTTTCCGCATCCTCCAGCACGCTTCTCGATCTGTACTTTGTTGGTGACACTTCTAAAGTCCTCCTATACGACCTTACTGTCAGCCTCATGTTTTTCGAACCATGACTTGATCTATTTATACCCTCCACCATAGGATGGGGGAGGGTAGAGTGTCGAATCGTTATCCGATTTGAATGAAATTTTGCACGACGTGTTTTGTTATGATATCCAACAACTGTGCCAAGTATGGTTCAAATCGGTTCATAACCTGATATAGTTGTCATATAAACCGATCTTGGGTCTTGACTTCTTGAGTCTCTAGAGGGCGCATTTCTTATCCGATTTGAATGAATTTTTGCACGAAGTATTTCGTTATGATATCCAACAAATGTGCGAAGTATGGTCCAAATCGGTCCATAACCTTATATAGCTGCCATATAAACCGATCTTGGGTCTTGATTTCTTGAGCCTCTAGAGGGCGCAATTCTTTTCCGATTGGAATAAAATTTTGCTCGAAGTATTTTGTTATGATATCCAACAAATGTGTCGCGTATGGTTTAAATCGGTCCATAACCTGATATAGCTGTCATATAAACCGATCTTGGATCTTGACTTCTTGAGCCTCTAGAGTGCGCAATTCTTATCCGATTTGAATGAATTTTTGCACGAAGTATTTTGTTATGATATCCAAGTATGGTTCAAATCGGTTCATAACCTGATATAGCTGTCATATAAACCGATCTGGGATCTTTTCTTCTTAAGCCTCTAGAGGTCGCAATTCTTATCCGATTTGCCTGAAAATTTGTACGACGGATCCTCTCATGACCATCAACATACGTGTTTATTATGGTCTGAATCGGTCTTTAGACTGATACAGCTCCCATATAAATCGATCTCTCTATTTTACTTCTTGAGCCCCCAAAGAGCGCAACTTATAATTTAATTGTGGTCCAAACCGGACCATATCTTGATATCGCTCTAATAGCAGAGGAAATATTTTTTTATATCCTTTTTTTGCCTAAGAAGAGATGCCGGGAAAAAAAATCGACAAATGCGATCCATGGTGGAGGGTATATAAGATTCGGCGCGGCCGAACTTAGCACGCTTTTACTAGTTATGTTATGAATTTGAGCTCACCAGGACTAGGAAAACTTATTCATATAGAGATTTTGCCAGTCTCGATTATGATTTTCTGCTTTCGAGTGCTGCACTTATCGACTGGCATCTGATATTTCGTATGGAAACTATCGATGAACAAACTGGCTTTCTACAGAGGTGAACTACAGGAACTTACGATTCCCCTCAAGACTAGAGAAGTGTCCTCCAGATTGAAACCGTGGTTCTCCCGGGATATTCGTTCGGCTATTCACGAGAGGAATATGTGGCATCGCAGGTGGAGACGTTTCCGGACGCCTGAGTTACATGATGCCTTTCGCTCAGCAAGAGATCACGTCAATAGGTTGATTAAGGTAGCCAAGAAAGACTACTATTATAGACGCTTTACTTCTGCATTAGGTCTCAAGAGAACTTGGAAGGTTATTCGAGACATAGGAACTGGGAAACAAACAAACTTGGACATCAATAGGCTTAATGATGCCTTTGTTAATATCCCACAGATCCCAGGTGATCTTAATTTCTATGGCTTCAATATCTCCCCCTCTCTCGATGACGACTCTGGTTTTGGCTTCAGCTGCATTGGTCCCGCCGAAGTCCTTGAGTGTGTCGTGACTGAAAAGTCTAACGCTGTCGGATCTGATTTGCAATACTCTTGCTCCCTCTTATTATTCCTCATGTAACCTATGTTTTCTATAGGATTTTGACCACGAGTTACGATTTTGACCATTAGCGTGGAAGCATGCCAAGGTCACCCCACTGCCTAAGAATTCCAAGGAATATAGACCAATTGCGATTCTTTGTTACTTGTCAAAGGTCTCTGAGAAATTGCTGTATTTGCAAATGTCGTCTTTTGTCAACGAGAATTCTTTGTTATATGTGAGAGAGTCCGGGTTTTGACCTAACCACAGCTGCGTAACTGCCTTGGCAGAGGTCACAGAGAGGATCAGGGTCAATTAGGAGAATGACAAGATGAATTTCTTTGTTCTTCTTGACCATTCTAAGGCATTTGACTCTGTGGATCATTCCTTGTTATGTGATAAGATGAGATATCTTTACAATCCTACGTGCGTTCTTCTTATAAGTTATAAGTCTTCTCTATCGACGCCTCTGCTTGTTTTAAAAGATGTTCCTCGGGGATCAATTATGGGTCCTCTCCTCTTTTCATTGTACAGTAACGACTCGGCGAGTCAATTGTCTTATTGTGAGGTACATATTTACGCTGACGATGTACAGATACATATCGGCAGTCTGAGGGATGAGATTGCTGAAAACATACGTCTGCTTAATCATGATCTGTCAAGAGCCTGCACGTGGGCGAAAGCCAATGGCCTATGTCTCAACCCTCTAAAGTCCAAGTGTGTTGTTATCAGAAACAGGCTGTCTCGTTTTTCATGTGATATCGGTATATTCATTAACGACGCTAGATTGGAAATCGTTCCTCATGCAAAGTGACTTGGAGTATTCATATCGACTCTGTCGTAGGTTAGGAATATTCAAAATTGCGCGCTCTCTGGGCCACTCAGTCGGTTACTCCGCTGCGGGTTAGGTCTCTCTATTGGCAAAGACTTATCTTGTTCCTCGCATTCTCTGCGGTGCCAAGCATGGTTCAAATTGGTCCATAACCTGATATTGCTGCCATATAAAGCGATCTGGGATCTTCACTTCTTGAGCCTATAGGTCGCAATTTATATCCAATTTGCCTGAAATTTTGTACGACGGATCCTCTCATGACCATCAACATACGTGTTTATTATGGTCTGAATCGGTTTATAGCCTGACACAGCTCCCATATAAATCGATCCCCATATATTTTACTTCTTGAGCCCCCAAAGGGCCCAATTCTTATTCGAATTGGCTAACATTTTACACAGGTCTCCAACGTATAATCTAATAATGGTCCGAACCGGACCATATCTTGATATCGATCTAAAAGCAGAGGAAATCTTTTCTTTTATCCTTTTTATACCCACCACCGAAGGATGGGGGTATATTCATTTTGTCATTCCGTTTCCAACACATCGAAATATCCATTTCCGACCCTATAAAGTATATATATTCTTGATCAGCGTAAAAATCTAAGACGATCTAGACATGTCCGTCCGTCTGTCCGTCTGTCTGTTGAAATCACGCTACAGTCTTTAAAAATTGAGATATTGAGCTGAAATTTTGCACAGATTCTTTTTTTGTCCATAAGCAGGTTAAGTTCGAAGACGGGCTATATCGGACTATATCTTGATATAGCCCCCATACAGACCGATCCGCCGATTTAGGGTCTTAGGCCCATAAAAGCCACATTTATTATCCGATTTTGCTGAAATTTGCGACAATGAGTTGCGTTGGGCCCTTCAACATCCTTCGTCAATTTGGCTCAGATCGGTCCAAATTTGGATATAGCTGCCATATAGACCGATCCTCAGATTTAGGGTCTTAGGCCCATAAAAGCCACATTTTATATCCGATTTGGATGAAATTTGGCACAGTGAGTTGTGTTAGGCCCTTCAACATTCTTCGTCAATTTGGCCCAGATCGGTCCAGATTTGGATATAGCTGCCATATAGACCGATCCTCCGATTTATGGTCTTAGGCCCATAAAAGCCACATTTATTATCCGATTTTGCTGAAATTTGGGACAGTGAGTTGCGTTGAGCCCTTCGACATCCTTCGTCAATTTGGCCCAGATCGGTCCAAATTTGGATACAGCTGCCATATAGACCGATCCTCCGATTTATGGTATTAGGCCTATAAAAGCCACGTTTATTATCCAATTTTGCTGAAATTTGGGACAGTGAGTTGCGTTGAGCCCTTCAACATTCTTCGTCAATTTGGCCCAGATCGGTCCAAATTTGGATACAGCTGCCATATAGACCGATCCTCCGATTTATGGTCTTAGGCCTATAAAAGCCACATTTATTATCCAATTTTGCTGAAATTTGGGACAGTGATTTGCCTTAGGCCCTTCGATATCTTTCTTCTATTTGGCCCTGATCAGTTCAGATTTGGATATAGCTGCCATATAGACCGATCTCTCGATTTATGGTTTTGGGCCCATAAAAATCGCATTTATAGTCCGATGTCGCCGAAATTTGGAACAATGACTTGTGTTGGGCCCTTCGATATTTGTCATCAATTTGGCTCAGATCGGTCCAGATTTGGATATAGCTGCCATATAGACCGATCTCTCGGTTGAACAATGACATGTACTTATAAGCATTTGGTCTAAATCGGATGATATCTATAGAACTGCTATGGGGCATAAGGTATGCATTTTTCACTGGATTTTGACGAAATGTGGTTCACATATATACCTGAGGTGGTGGGTATCCAAAGTTCGGCCCGGCCGAACTTAACGCCTTCTTACTTGTTTTGTCTAAGAAGAGATGCCGGGAAAGGAGCTCGACAAATCCGATCCATGGTGGAAGGTATACAAGATTCGGCCCGGCCGAACTTAGCACGCTTTTACTTGTTTGGCCTCAAGCTCGTATTACCATTGCTGGAGACGTGGTTTCGATTCCTCTCAGTGGGTTTGGTGTGACTCTAATGTGTAATCACAATGAAAGTCGGAGGAGAATGGACCAAAACTGTCTAAGTGTGTCTGATTTCAGACTGCCACTACATATAACCTATCCCTCTATTAAGCTAACATAATATGGTGGTTAGTATGACCAGACATCGTTAATGACATTTTTATATGTTTCTCTGTATTTGGCCTTCATGAGCTCACATATCGTTGGAAGTTCCCAACTTAATTCAGCAGCAATTTACCAAAATGTTTTCAAGATATTTCTATTTCAATGCCTTCCTCCATACATCCATGCCCCCTCCCTGGGTAATTTAATCATTTTATATGATGCTAGCAAAAATTGCATCTAAATTTCATATACCCTTGGCACCCTCATTTCATCAAGTTGATTTCCCCCCTTTGCTACCCACCTAACTTCCCATCTGCACAGAAGAATAACATTAATTTATCACAGCTTTTAGTGCAATTTTATGGCACACGCTTCTCATTTATTCCCTGAGATAACGATGATATTTTCAGTTGCCAAAGTACTGGGGGCGTCCTAGCGCTCCCATTCGCAACCTACTCCTCCTACTTGCTATTGGTTGCAATTTTTCTCAAGTATTCTTCTTGTTGTTTGCCATTTCACCTGCAGCATAATTTCAACTTTTTTTGTTTGTTTGAACGCATCATGCATTATGGTTGTTGTCCCCTCAATGCCCCTACTGTAGTGCAGTTGGGGGGAATGTCATATTCCAAAAACTTCCAGGCTATGCCATGCTGTCATGCGTTCCGTGGATCAGCATCAGCAATTGTTATCAATTTAAATCTAAAATTGTGTGTATTATTACCATTTCACAAGCAGTAAAAATGAAATGTTCAGAGAGCGTGTTCGCGAGGACTAGAGGAAACTGCAAAAACACTGAGAAAAATATTAAGATCAGGTAACAGTCTAAATGTCATCTTCCTTCTTATAAAAAGGTTCAAATGTGGGTTTTCTTTTGTTTATGTAACCTATAGGCTCGAAAACGGCTGAATCGATATTTATGAATTTTTTTCAGAATATAGAGAGTCAGCTTGAAATCGGAAGGGGAACTCCCCTCATCACATAGGTTTGACGTAAACGCCAAATCTTGAAAATAGGTGCACTAATTTTAGCGACATTTTGGTTGCACCATAATGATAACCCACAAACACGAAATTGGAAAACTCTGGGTCAAATAATTTGCGGAAAGAGCCCACAAAATCCCGTCAAACGATATATTTGCAATTTGGAACAATATATGACTCAAATGAAAGGTATTTAAGAGAAGAATACCAATCTGATGTAAAAGTTGTAACGAGTCAATTTGAACTCTTACATGACATATTATTCTTTCCACTGTACAGCAGTGACCATTCCCGAATACCATTGATAGGCCTATATTTATTTCAAAAGTATTGTAATTTGATTAATTATATTTTACGAGGATCCTAGCCACTGTGCCGTCGTTGTATTTCTGTACACAGTGGCATCCATTCCCATGAGCCACTCAACCAGTCATACATAAATATGGCCCGGCCACACGACCACTCACACATACGATCATCACGACTGGCCAGCCAGCTTGCTAGACAAATATATAGACCGCATAGCCCGGCCTTACAGCTGTCCATACTAACATCAGTTTCAGTGCAAGTTGAACTTTCAAACACTCCAATTTAAAAGGCATACAGTCAGACATGGAAATTGATATTTTTGCTTGTTGGCACAGATGTTCATACGGATTGTCGTTATTCGACGTCTATGTTAACTAGATCAGTGGGATATAATTCTCACTTGGTTCATGTAACAACTGCTATTTAATGTTACGTTTTTCTGGGGCTGGTCATGAGTCGTTGAGCAGATAGCATAGTAAGACTTGTGGCATGGTCCGCAGTCAGAAAGCCTAGAAGCCCTAAGGATTTCATCACCGATTAAGGCGATTCGTTCGCATCCTACGTGACGGATCCGTTGGTACCATACGCAACTAGTTCACATCTTAACGCTGATTCGTTCTCATCCTAACTACAATAGTTCGCATCCTAACTCTGATTCGTTTACATTCTAACGCGATTTGTTCGCATCCTAACGCTGATTCGTTCGCGTCCTAACATGACTAGGAAACTAGCTCGCATCCTAACGCTGATTCGTTCGCATCATAACGCCATTTGTTCGCATCGTAGGTATATAATTCGCATCCTAACGCGATTTTTTCGCATCCTAGGTATTTAATTCGCATCTTACCGCTGATTCGTTCGCGTCCTAACGTGACTAGGAAACTAACGCGACTACGCAACTAGTTCACATCTTAACGCTGATTCGTTCTCATCCTAACTACAATAGTTCGCATCCTAACTCTGATTCGTTCGCATTCTAACGCGATGTGTTCGCATCCTAACGCTGATTCGTTAGCGTCCTAACATGACTAGGAAACAAGCTCGCATCCTAACGCTGATTCGTTCGCATCCTAACGCGATTTGTTCGCATCGCAGGTATTTATATAATTCGCATCCTAACGCGATATTTTCGCATCCTAGGTATTTAATTCGCATCTTAACGCTGATTCGTTCGCGTCCTAACGTGACTAGGAAACTAGCGTGACTAGGAAACTAACGCGACTACGCAACTAGTTCACATCTTAACGCAGATTCGTTTTCATCCTAACTATGGTACATGCAAAATTTCAGCGAAATCGGACAAAAAATGCGGCTTGTAAGGGCTCACGAACGGTTTATATTGGAGCTATAGCAGGTTATAGATCGATTTTAACTGTACTTGGCACAGTTGTGGGGAGTCATAACAGAACACTACATGCATCCTAACATGCGTCCTAAGATGACTAGGAAACTAGCTCGCATCCTAACGCTGATTCGTTCGCATCCTAACGCGATTCGTTCGCATCGTGGGTATATAATTCGCATCCTAACGCTGATTCGTTCGCATTCTAACGATGATTCGTTTGCATCCTAACGCGATTTAGGTATTTAATTCGCATCCTAACGCTGATTCGTTCACGTCCTAACGTGACTAGGAAACTAGCTCGCATCCTAACGCTGATTCGTTCGCATCCTACTGTGACTAGGAAACTAGCTCGCATCCTAACGCTATTCGTTCGCATCCTAGGTACATAATTCGCATCCTAACGCCGATTCGTTCGCATCCTACTGTGACTAGGAAACTAGCTCGCTTCCTAACGCTGATTCGTTCGCATCCTAACATGACTAGGTAGCTAGTACGCATCGTAACGCGATGGAGAGTTGTTTTGCATTCTAACTCTGATTCGTTCGCATCCTAATGCGACTAGCAAACTAGTTCGCATCTTAACGCGCTCCGTTCTCATCAAGGTAGCAGTGATACCCATGGTGCGCGAATAAGTCAACTCTAAGCCCTCGAGTAGGCCCACCGTCTGAAGACAACCGAATACCGAACAATCTGAGTACTAGTCGAATCCTTAACCGCCACAAAACGCAACCAGTCCAAATCGTCCGAATACCGAAGAAACTGGCTGAATACTGAATCTACCCAACCGATCAACGCCTCACTGACCAACACCAACCAACATCCTTCATCGAGGAGCTTAGAACACCATTTTTAATTGTACTTACTGAAGTATATCTTATATAAAAATCAATTTGTGTTTGTTTGTTTGTATGTTTGTGTGTTTCTTATAGACTCAGAAACGGCTGAACCGATTTTCTTGAAATTTTCACAGATGGTGCATAATGATCCCGTGGTGAAAATAGGGTACTACATTTTTTTATTACTGAAGGGGGGGGGCGGACCCTCCCCCTTACCCTAATTTTTAGAAACGCCAGATCTCAGAGATGGGTGGTGCGATTTAAGCGAAATTTTGTGTGCTCGAATATAGTATCCTAAAAATAAAAATTTGGTATCCAAATTTCGGATGGGGTACCTAGGGGGGCTGCCCCACCCTAAAACCTACCAAACATATATTTAGACCAATCACGACAATATGGGACTCAAATGAAAGGTATTTACGATAAAAAAAAACTTATCTGATATCCAATTGTCAGACGAAGTGCTAGGGGGGCACCCCAAGCCCCAAAACACCCCTAAATCGGACATATTTACCGACCATGGCAATATGGGACTCAAATTAAAGGTATTTGCCAGTAGAATACGAATCTGATATCCAAATGTCGGACCACGTTTCTGGGGATCCACCCCTTCCCCAAAACACCCCCCAAACTGGACTTATTTACTGACCATGGGAATATGGTACTTAAATAAAAGGTATTTGAATGTAGAATACCAATCTCATATCCAAATATGGGACCACGTATTTGGGGGTCGTCTCTCGCCAGAAACATCCCCCAAAGGGGACCAAAACAATATGGGGCTCAAATAAAAGGTCTTTGGAAGTAAAGCACGAATCTGATATCAATGTTCAGGAAAAGTGTCTATGGGGCCACCCCACGCCCATAACACCACCCAAATAGGAAGTATTTGCTGACCATTGCAATATGAGGCTCAAATTAGAGGTATTTTAGAGTAGAACACGATTCTGATATATATTTTTAAAGTCAAATCACTGAGTGGCTGCCCCATCCCCCAAAACAACCCCCAAATAGCCATGTTTGCCGACTATGGAAAAATGAAGCTCTAATGAAGGGCATTTGGGAGTAGACCATGAATCTGACATCAACATTCCGGACCAACTGTCTAGGAGACGTCTCACCACCATAACAACCCCCACGTAGGACGTATTTGCTCACCAACATAATTTGGGTCTTTAAGACTGTGGAGCTCGATATTCATAGTTTTTAGGGCCCATACCCCAAACCGGACATATTTAGTGGCTTTTTCAAAAAGGGGTTTAAGTGAATGTTATATGAGATTAGAAAACGAATTTGATACCCAATTTTGAGGCCAATGACAATATCGGTTTCAAATATATGAGAATAGAGCACGTTGCTGATATATTTTCAGGGCTTAGTGATTGGGGGACCACTTCACTCCCCAAAACACCCCTAAATCGGGCATATTTACCGAGCTTAAATGAAAGGTATTGGGGGGTAGAGCAAGAATTGATACCCATTTTCTGGGGGTCTACCCCTTTCCCAAAATACCCCACAAACAGCTATTTTTTACTGACCATCGTAACATTTGGCTCAAATAAAGGTATTTGGGAGTAAAATACGAACTTGATATCCAAATGTAGGACCATGTATTAAGGGCATCACCACTTAAATGAAAGGTATTTGAGATTAGAAAACGAATTTCATAACCAAATTTGGGACCATATGTTTGGGGGACGCCTCATCCTGTAAACGGCCCCTCAAAACAATGGTAATATGGGGTTTAAATAAATGATATTTGAGACAAGAGTACGATGCTGATATTTTTTCAGGGCCAAGTGTCTGGGGGACCGCCTCACCCCCGAAAACACCCCTAAATCAGACATCATGAGAATATCGGGCTGAAATACAGTATTTTAAGAATGAAGTACACCTTACATCCAAACCTAAATTCGTAGACCAATAAAGATGGGATTCTGATAAAGGCACTTATATTGTTAGTATTTAACTAAAAGCTCTTTAATGGTCGAAAATAAATATTCCAAGGAAAATTTTGTTCCATATAAAGTAAAAGAAGGCGCAGCTGAGCGGGCCCGGTCCAGCTAGTCTTTTATATAGACAGATTTCCCAAACTGAGTTTAGCCACGTCAGAATCGAATTAAGGCCAGGAAAGAATCTGTGAGGAGGTATATCAAAGCAAGCGTGGAAGGCACGTTGCGCAGCGCAACAAATGAGCGAACGTTAGAAAATAAACTTTCGACGGCGAAGGTCCGCTGCTCCATAGATAATGCGACCCCTCTCGACCCCCTTCCCACCAAACTCACCGCTCGGGAGTTTTTTCAAATAAGTGACTTTCTCTGGCGAATTCTGAAGAACTTCCGATCTGAATATTTGAGCCTCAATCTGAATATATGGTACACGATGTTCTATTGTAATATGCCACACGTGAGCCAAATTTACTCCAAACCTGCCCATATCCTGGTAAAATTGCCATTTTTACCAATTTCCCGATATAACTTATTGAGCTTCCAGAGATCGAAATACTTGCCAGATTTGGTTAAAATATAATACGTACGGTTTTTATTTCAAAAATCTCCCCTTCATATCTTGAACCTATAGAGGGCGCTTGCTTATGTATGAATACAAAATAATTTTCATGTGGACCCCAGTTATGAATTTTAGCTTTTGCATAGGAAAGAAAAAACCTTTAGAGATTAAGCCCTACCCGATTACACAACTTTTAAGTAATTTTCTCCCTGTGTACATTGCCCACTGTTCAGATGGCTCCCTGAAAAACTAGCAGTTTGCCGCTCGATAAACAGAATAGATAGATGGCAGCTTAAGTTCTATGTTTACACCATTACACCCCCTGCTAGTGAGTGATATGTTGGTAATAGCGAGATGGAGAAGCTGGCGCAAAAATAGAAGAGTTGTCATTTATTTTATGGGGCTCACACATTATCCGGCGTCATCAACTTAAAATGAATTGTTTGCAAACATTCCCGTGAAATGATGAACATTCACTCAATAGCACGCTGCTGGAGTCTGGGTGGCCGGGCATATGGAACAAAAGAGCTTAGCGCAAACACAGCATATCATCATATATCATAGCAGTCAAAAGGGCGGGGGGGAGGCAGAAGGTAACAAGGGTGGTGATTGCATGGGTGTTTGTTTGTTTGTTCCCACATGTCTTGTGTATGGGTTATAAAATAAAAGTTGCCAACTAGGAAAATAGCAATCATTTGTGTTGCACAGCCCACCCTTTTCGCCTTTTTCAAATAACCATTGGCAATTCAGTTGCGTGTTTATGCCCTCGAAAACATAACTCAGGGCATTGCTAATCTACAGTAAAAATCTGCACCTGATTTCCAGGAACCCAGTTTATGGATGTGTGGATGGATGGAAGGTTGAAAATATGGTCTATAATCAACAGTGAGACACTTAGGTGTTAGCTAACCTCCCCTCTCTAGTCACAAAGAATGCTTCCATTTAATTTTAAAAAATTCAATACACACTCGCACTGGCATGCTGTTGTTTGTAGAGTTTCTAGCATTAAACGCCTAAACGCCCCACGACTATAAAGTGCATGACATGTTATTGTCGACTTTAGTCTTCTTATGTGATTTGGCAACCTTTTGCTTTGGAATGCTCCCTTAGAAGCTTGGAAAGATTCTTGTCACTTCTTATTACTACTCACTCAAGTCATATATTCACTCGTATAAATAATGGCAAACATTTGAAATGTTAGGAAAACCCCATACTTCCTCCCCTTTTCCATCATTCCCACATTTCAAGAAAGAAGTTACTTGGCATAGGTTGGCATTACTCTGATGCAGTAATATTTGCTTTGCTTTGCTGTATGATTTTTGTCTGTTGCTTCAAGGTTTAATATAAACATTTGTATTACATCCTCGAAATCCCTTAAAAACAGGATATGAAGCGAAGAGTTGAGTTTGAAATCATCTGGCAAATCCTTCATTCAAAAATGTTATGAAAACACTAACGCATGTAAGCCTTATTAAAAAATGTTGCATGTTGTTTTATGAAAAATTCCATATATGAAGTTGGATCTATGAGCATGCATGTCAAAGTGAATGTTTGACAATATTTGGAGAAATATTTGGTTGTGGAAGGGATGGAAAAGGGTCCCTGAACAAGTACAAGAGCTAGGTGAAATCAGCCAAAAGGGGCAACAGAGGTCGCTTTTTGCTAGTGTATAGAAGGGGTAAGCAAATACTCCAGCTTCTGCAGGGTGCTGCCTAGCGATCCAAAAACCCCTGGGAAACATACTGAGAGATGGGGGAAATTGAACGAAAAGTAGTCCTAAAACTGCTTAGCCCCTGTGTGCAACCTCTTTCCCTAGGTGCTTAGAAATAAGCGTTGTAGTCAGATGATATCTATTGGGTTGCCCAAAAAGTAATTGCGGATTTTTCATATAGTCGGCGTTGACAAATTTTTTCACATCTTGTGACTCTGTAATTGCATTCTTTCTTCTGTCAGTTATCAGCTGTTACTTTTAGCTTGCTTTAGAAAAAAGTGTAAAAAAAGTATATTTGATTAAAGTTCATTCTAAGTTTTATTAAAAATGCATTTACTTTCTTTTAAAAAATCAGCAAATACTTTTTGGGCAACCCAAAATAACTCAGTTCTAAGGCACTGTTCGTGGTCGAGCACATGATAACGCAGTGAAAACTAGTCTTTACGGCAAGTTCATTAAAACTCTACAAGTCAACTGGGCCAGATAGTACGCGTGTGTTAGAAACATTTTGATACCTGGCTTTTAATGAGCTCTCAGATCTTTTGGGGAAGAAAGTCCTCATAGTTGGTGTCCGCTTTCACCCTATAACTACGGACCTAGTTCAAGGGGCGTTATTGTCGTAAATCCCAATAAGAATGAGAATTTACTTTCCACACGACAACAAGTAAAAAGGCATTAAGTTCGGCCGGGCCGAACTATGGACACCCACCACCTCGTCACAAACAGGCGAAAATTGGCTAACTTAAGGACCCAAATTCGGCAAGGACATTGAGTGGTCTAACATATGTCACTATTCAATTTTGTAGTACAAAATATTGGTCTTTTTGGCAGATATATCCAATTATAAACCGATCTGAACCATATTAAGGTCGGATATCGTGAGGCTCAGAGAAACTCACTGTTTCAAATTTCAGCGAAATCGGGTAATAAATAAAGCTTTTATGGGCTCCAGTCTCCTTATCGGCAGATCGGTCTATATGGCAGCTATATCTAAATATAGTCCGATCTGAACCATATTTAGGTCGGATAACGAGAGGTCTTAACCCACTTACAGTTTCAAATTTCAGCGAAATCGGGTAATAAATAAAGCTTTTATCGGCTTCAGACCCCTTATCGGCAGATCGGTCTATATGGCAGCTATATTCCAATGAAGACCGATCTAATCCTTATTTAGGTCAGTTGTTGAGAGGCTTAAAACTGCGCACTATTCCAAATTTCAGCGAAATCGGATAAAAAATAAAGCTTTTATGGCCTTCAGACCCTTTATCGGGAGATCGGTCTATATGGCAGCTATATCTAAATGTGCTCCGATCTAAACCATATTTAGGTCAGATGTCGGGAGGCTTAAAATAACCCACTGTTGCAAATTTAAGCGAAATCGGGTAATAAATAAAGCTTTTCTGGTATTCAGACCCTTTATCGGGAGATCGGTCTATATGGTAACTATATCTAAATATAGTCCAATCTGAACCACATTAAGATCAGTTGTCGGGAAGCCTTAGCCTAACCACTGTTTCAAATTTCAGCAAAATCGGATGAAAAATAAAGTTTTTATGTGCATTAGACCGTTCATCGGATAATCGGTCTATATAGCAGCTATATCCAAATATGATCCGATTTGGCCCGTTCAAAAACTTAACCAGCGTGCATCAAAAAGACGTGTCTGTGCTAAATTTCAGCTCAATATCTCAATTTTTGAAGGCTGCAGAGTGATTACAACAGACGGATAGGCGGACAGATGGACAGACACACGGACATCGTTAAATCGTCTTAGAATTTCACGACGATTCGAAATATATATACTTTGTAGGGTCGGAAATTGATATTTCGATATCTTGCAAACGGAATGACTAAATGAATATAACCCATATCCTACGGTGGTGGGTATAAAAAACGCAGTGTTTTTTCAGGGGACCTGTCCCAAATGGGGTAGAGTTGGCGTATCACATTCTCCTTAAGTACCAAGGCGTTATTCTTGAATCGAAACTAAATTGGAGAAGGAACATTGAGGAAGGGGTCAGAATGGGACTGAATGCGCTGCACTTCTGTCGGAACTCCATAGAAGGAAGTAAGAGGCTTAAGCCGGAGATGATTGTACAGCCGTCTCTCACCTCTGTATGGAATCTGCTGGTTCCGGGCATCTGTGTCCTCCGAAGGCTCGAGAGATCGAGATCGACAAGGTACAGGGTACAGCGACAGTGCTGGATAAATATGCTCATTCTTATGCCCTCGACTTTTTATGTTGAGTATGCGGCAACGAAGATCGCCCCTAGGCTAAGGAAGTTGGGAAACTTAAATTGTGGGCATTTTTATACTTTCCACCATAGGATGGGGTATACTAATTTCGTCATTCTGTTTGTAACACCTCGAAATATGCGCCTGAGACCCCATAAAGTATATATATACTTGATCGTCATGTCATTTTAAGTCAATCTAGCTATGTCCGTCTGTCCGTCCGTCTGTATGTCGAAAGCACGGTAACTTTCGAAGGAGAAAAGTTAGCCGCCTGAAATTTTGCTCAAACACTTTTTATTAGTGTAGGTCGGTTGGGATTGTAAATGGGACAAATGGGTTCATGTTTTGATATAGCAGCCATATAAACCGATCTTGGGTCTTGAGCCTCTAGAGGGCACAATTCTCGTCCAATTTGACTGAAATTTTGCACGAAGTGTTTTATTATAACTTTTAACTACTGTGTTAAGTATGGTTCAAATCGGGTTATAATCTGGTATAGCTGTCATATAAACCAATCTTGGATCTTGACTTCTTGAGCCTCTAGAAGGCGCAATTCTAATCCGATTTAGCTGAAATTTTGCATAAGGTGTTTTGTTATGACTTTCAATAAATGTGCTAAGTATGGCGCAAATCGGTACATAACCTGATATAGCTGCCATATAAACCGATCTTGGATCTTGACTTCTTGAGCCTCTAGAGGGCGCAATTCTCATTCGATTTTGCAGAAATTTTGTACCACGCCTTCTCTGATGACCTTCAACCTACGTGTCTAACATAGTCTGAATCGATCAATAGCTTGATACAGCTCCCATA
The DNA here is from genome assembly GCF_963082655.1 of Stomoxys calcitrans. NCBI lineage: Eukaryota > Metazoa > Arthropoda > Insecta > Diptera > Muscidae > Stomoxys > Stomoxys calcitrans. The sequence goes on along the minus strand of NC_081554.1, from coordinate 18,463,330 downwards.
TAAACCTATCTCCCGATTTTGCCTCTTGAGCCCCTACAAGGCGCAATTCTTATCCGAATAAACTGAAATATTACACGATGTCTTCTACAATAATCGGCATTAATTTATGGTTCGAATCGGACTATAACTTGTTATAGCTTCACTCGCATAAGAGTTTTTATTCAATATTCTTTGCTTGCGTAAAAAGAGATACCGCGCATAGAACTCGACAAATTCGATCCATGGTGGAGGGTATATAAGATTCGGCCCGGCCGAACTTAGCATGCTCTTACTTGTTCCAATCTGAAGGGATATGGCGATCCATCACGCAGTATATAAGTTATGCCACCATGGCAGTATGGGCGCATACTACACCTATACGATATCTTATATAACCTACCACTATGGCTATATGTGGGGTGAGGGACTATATTCCAGGGGGTATTTTTACACCCACCACCGAAGGCTGGGGGTATATTCACTTTGTCATTCCGTTTGCAACACATCGAAATATTAATTTCCGACCCTATAAAGTATATATATTCTTGATCAGAGTAAAAATCTAAGACGATCTAGACATGTCCGTCCGTCTGTCTGTTGAAATCACGCTACAGTCTTCAAAAATAGAGATATTGAGCTGAAACTTTGCACAGATTCTTTTTTTTGTCTATAAGCAGGTTAAGTTCGAAAATGGGCTAAATCGGACTATATCTTGATATAGCCCCCATATAGACCGATCCGCCGATTTAGGGTCTTAGGCCAATAAAAGCCACATTTATTATCCGATTTTGCTGAAATTTGGGACAGTGATTTGTGTTAGGCAATCCGACATTCTTCGTTAATTTGGCCCACATCGGTCTGGATTTGGATATAGCTGCCATATAGACCGATCCTCCGATTTAGGGTCTTAGGCCCACAAAAGCCACATTTATTATCCGATTTTGCTGAAATTTTGGACAGTAAGCTGTGTTAGGCCCTCCGACATTCTTCGTCAATTTGGCTCAGATCGGTCCAGATTTGGATATAGCTGCCATATAGACCGATCCTCCGATTTAGGGTCTTAGGCCTATAAAAGCCACATTTATTATCCGATTTTGCTGAAATTTGGGACAGTGAGTTGTGTTAGACCCTTCGATATCCTTCGTCAATTTGGCTCAGATCGGTCCCGATTTGGATATAGCTGCCATATAGACCGATCCTCCGATTTAAGGTCTTAGGCCCTTAAAAGCTACATTTATTATCCGATTTTGCTGAAATTTGGGACATTGAGTTGTGTAAAGCCCTTCGACTTCCTTCGTAAATTTGGTCCAGATCGGTCGAGATTCGGAATGAAAGGTGGTTAACATATATACCCGAGGTGGTGGGTATCCAAAGAACGTAACGCCTTTTTACTTGTTTTAAATCAATATTTGGGTATACCATTGTTTTTAATATAAGCCAAGACTTTAATGCATTTCTGCGCACATATTTTTAAATGACAGCATATGAGATTTGACATTTTACAAAAGTTTCGCATTGAGTTTAGTTCTTCTTTATTAGACTGTAAAAAAATAATACACCCTCACCCCCGTAACTTCTATGTTTACACACTCAAATAGAGTGTGATAAAGATCTTGACTTCTTCTATGGTAAATTCGGTCACATACACAAAGGATACGTATAAAGTTGTAAGTAAAGCAAATACACTAGCAATACAAACATCTGTAAGCCTAGTCAAAAAAGGGGTGTTGGTTGGGGTTTTGTAAAAGATTCCATTTCATGAATATCAAATATTCCTTTTTATGTTACCTCCAAGAAGAAAAAAAAACCCAATGGCTCCACAAAGGAAGCCAAGGGTGCTTTGGCAGGAATTTTCTTAGTCATTTAAGTTTTAAACCTAGATTTTATTACCTTATGGCTTAGATTAAAGTTAGCATTAAATGACCGAAACCACCACAATTTTACTAGAATTTTTATTTTGGGATTGTGTTTATGGTAACAATTCACGTTTGCAATTCCGTTCCAGGCATTTAAGTGTTAATTATGGGTTGTTCGTTGGCTGGTTCTTGTTTTTTTTTTTTTTTTTTTTTGCTGTGGCACAAAATGCGCCTGATAATTTATTCCATTACCAACCAGCTAGCCAACCAAGCATATAATAATGGTCATAACCATAGACCTACAGCATTCAAAATCTTTAATATTTGCGTTGATTTTGGCGGCATAAATGAAAAACTTATTAATTGTAAGCCAGCAACAACAATCGCAACAAATCCCCCTTGGGTTTTGTCTTGACTTGCCAGCGAGCCAGAGTTTCTTGTCTTGGGGATTGTGTTGGGGAATAAATTTATCATTTGCTAGACACTTGGCCACTTTGAAGTGGTGTTACAATACACCTTGCCTATTGTTGTTGTTCTTGTTCAGCTTTAGTTAACACATTTCAATTAGTAACCATTTAACCCAGTTATAAAGAGCGTGAGATAGAAAGAATTGTGCTTAGAGCATCTATGGTCGGTTTCTCTTGATTTGAAGCCATTGATGTTGGGTTATGAAAACATCAAAGAAAACTTGATTATCACATCCATCTGCAGTGATTTCTTAATTGAAAGTTATAATGGGGGTCGAAATGATAATCATATTAATTAAATTAAAATTTTTAAAATTACTTATAAATTAAATACCTGATTAAACTGTGGAACAAAACCAAAAATCTTCATTAGTTATAAGAATATATGTAAGGAAAGGCAAAAGTCCCGACCGATTCAAATAGTCCGAGGTTTTCAGATGGGTATTAAAATAATACTTTGAAATTTCCAGTAAATTTTTGACAAATTGTAATAACTACGGCTCTATATATGATCTTTCTTGATCTGATCCGTATGATCATCAATGAGTCCATCTCTCTTCCTTTTGGTATAACCTGTATCACAATAGAGGTGAAGGGTATGACAGGCATATAAAAACTCCCTAAAGAAATGTGGCACTACTGTAAGCCGCCTGGACTAACATATAAACAAGAGGTTCCTTATCATAGACCATAACATTGAATGAGCCCTCATTGATATGTGAGAAGTGTTACCCATCTTCCTTTATGAAGTGTTTCTGGAAAAATGTGTAATTCGCTGGTGTCCAACGTTGACTATGGCGGAAAACCTAAACTATTCCCTGAGTCTACAATGCTTGTTTAGAATGAGGCCTTTTTAACAATCACACGTCTATGTCCGATTCAAATCCAAGCTCAATGATAAGGGACCTCCTTTTTACAGCCGAGTCCGAAAGGATTACTGCAGTGCGACACCTCTTTAGGGAGAAGTTTTTAGTTTGCTGCCATTTTTATACCCACCACCATTCGAGAGGTATACTTATTTTGTCATTCCGTTTGTAACACTTCGTAGTATTGATCTGCGGCTCCACTTAGTATATAAATATATTCTGTATCGTCTCGACATTCTGAGTCGATCTAGCCATAGCCATCCGTCCGTCTGTCGAAATTACGATAGCGGTCGAAATCGGAAAGCTTGCCGCTTGAAATTTTGCACAGACACTTCTTATTGAAGTAGGTCGTGGGGGATTGCCAATGGGTCATATCGGTTTAGATTTTGATACAACGCCCAAATAAACTGATACCCCGATTTGACATCATCCGATTTGGCTTAACTTTGGAGCTAAGATTTGTTTATGATTTTCAACTTTGATGCCAAATATGATAGAAACGGCCTATAAACAAATTTAGCCCCGATAAAAACCCATCCCCTGTTTTGATTTGTTGAGTCCCTCAATTTTCATCCGATTTGGCTGAAATTTGGCGCAAAGACTAGTGTTATGACTTCCAACGTTCATGCTAAGTACGATCCTAGGCGGTCTACAAACTGATGTAGCCCTCATATATCCCCGGATTGAGCCGCTAAAAGCATCAATTCGTTTCACATGATTTAGTTAAAATTTGACACAAAAACCTATTTTATGACTTACAACATCAGTGGTAAGTTTAAAACCGAATCGGCCAACATGGGGATATAGGCCCCTTATTGTAGTTTCGATCAATTCCCGATTTAAATACTAGAAAATAATTCAAACAGCGGAATCCATGGTAGTGGGTAACCAAGATTCAGCCCTGCCGAACTTAACACGATTTCATTTGTTTTAAATAGCATAGTACCTCACAAATGTCGCCAGAAATAGGAAGGGATAACCACCACTTAAAAATGTTTAACCTCTGACGCTTCGGTGGTATCCTCTAATATCCTTATCCAATCCTTATTCAATCCTTCTCCCTATTCTTATTCTCATCCTTATCTTTATCCCTATCCTTATCCTTATCCTTATCCTTATCCTTATCCTTATCCTTATCCTTATCCTTATCCTTATCCTTATCCTTATCCTTATCCTTATCCTTATCCTTATCCTTATCCTTATCCTTATCCTTATCCTTATCCTTATCCTTATCCTTATCCTTATCCTTATCCTTATCCTTATCCTTATCCTTATCCTTATCCTTATCCTTATCCTTATCCTTATCCTTATCCTTATCCTTATCCTTATCCTTATCCTTATCCTTATCATTATCCTTATCCTTACCCTTATCCTTATTCTTATCCTTATTCTTATCCTTATTCTTATCCTTATCCTTATCCTTATCCTTATCCTTATCCTTATCCTTATCCTTATCCTTATCCTTATCCTTATCCTTATCCTTATCCTTATCCTTATCCTTATCCTTATCCTTATCCTTATCCTTATCCTTATCCTTATCCTTATCCTTATCCTTATCCTTATCCTTATCCTTATCCTTATCCTTATCCTTATCCTTATCCTTATCCTTATCCTTATCCTTATCCTTATCCTTATCCTTATCCTTATCCTTATCCTTATCCTTATCCTTATCCTTATCCTTATCCTTATCCTTATCCTTATCCTTATCCTTATCCTTATCCTTATCCTTATCCTTATCCTTATCCTTATCCTTATCCTTATCCTTATCCTTATCCTTATCCTTATCCTTATCCTTATCCTTATCCTTATCCTTATCCTTATCCTTATCCTTATCCTTATCCTTATCCTTATCCTTATCCTTATCCTTATCCTTATCCTTATCCTTATCCTTATCCTTATCCTTATCCTTATCCTTATCCTTATCCTTATCCTTATCCTTATCCTTATCCTTATCCTTATCCTTATCCTTATCCTTATCCTTATCCTTATCCTTATCCTTATCCTTATCCTTATCCTTATCCTTATCCTTATCCTTATCCTTATCCTTATCCTTATCCTTATCCTTATCCTTATCCTTATCCTTATCCTTATCCTTATCCTTATCCTTATCCTTATCCTTATCCTTATCCTTATCCTTATCCTTATCCTTATCCTTATCCTTATCCTTATCCTTATCCTTATCCTTATCCTTATCCTTATCCTTATCCTTATCCTTATCCTTATCCTTATCCTTATCCTTATCCTTATCCTTATCCTTATCCTTATCCTTATCCTTATCCTTATCCTTATCCTTATCCTTATCCTTATCCTTATCCTTATCCTTATCCTTATCCTTATCCTTATCCTTATCCTTATCCTTATCCTTAACCTTATCCTTATCCTTATCATTATCCTTATCCTTACCCTTATCCTTATTCTTATCCTTATTCTTATCCTTATTCTTATTCTTATCCTTATCCTTATCCTTATCCTTATCCTTATCCTTATCCTTATCCTTATCCTTATCTTATCCTTATCCTTATCCTTATCCTTATCCTTATCCTTATCCTTATCCTTATCCTTATCCTTATCCTTATCCTTATCCTTATCCTTATCCTTATCCTTATCCTTATCCTTATCCTTATCCTTATCCTTATCCTTATCCTTATCCTTATCCTTATCCTTATCCTTATCCTTATCCTTATCCTTATCCTTATCCTTATCCTTATCCTTATCCTTATCCTTATCCTTATCCTTATCCTTATCCTTATCCTTATCCTTATCCTTATCCTTATCCTTATCCTTATCCTTATCCTTATCCTTATCCTTATCCTTATCCTTATCCTTATCCTTATCCTTATCCTTATCCTTATCCTTATCCTTATCCTTATCCTTATCCTTATCCTTATCCTTATCCTTATCCTTATCCTTATCCTTATCCTTATCCTTATCCTTATCCTTATCCTTATCCTTATCCTTATCCTTATCCTTATCCTTATCCTTATCCTTATCCTTATCCTTATCCTTATCCTTATCCTTATCCTTATCCTTATCCTTATCCTTATCCTTATCCTTATCCTTATCCTTATCCTTATCCTTATCCTTATCCTTATCCTTATCCTTATCCTTATCCTTATCCTTATCCTTATCCTTATCCTTATCCTTATCCTTATCCTTATCCTTATCCTTATCCTTATCCTTATCCGTATCCTTATCCTATCCTTATCCTTATCCTATCCTTATCCTATCCTTATCCTATCCTTATCCTATCCTTATCCTATCCTTATCCTATCCTTATCCTATCCTTATCCTATCCTTATCCTATCCTTATCCTATCCTTATCCTATCCTTATCCTATCCTTATCCTATCCTTATCCTTATCCTTATCCTTATCCTTATCCTTATCCTTATCCTTATCCTTATCCTTATCCTTATCCTTATCCTTATCCTTATCCTTATCCTTATCCTTATCCTTATCCTTATCCTTATCCTTATCCTTATCCTTATCCTTATCCTTATCCTTATCCTTATCCTTATCCTTATCCTTATCCTTATCCTTATCCTTATCCTTATCCTTATCCTTATCCTTATCCTTATCCTTATCCTTATCCTTATCCTTATCCTTATCCTTATCCTTATCCTTATCCTTATCCTTATCCTTATCCTTATCCTTATCCTTATCCTTATCCTTATCCTTATCCTTATCCTTATCCTTATCCTTATCCTTATCCTTATCCTTATCCTTATCCTTATCCTTATCCTTATCCTTATCCTTATCCTTATCCTTATCCTTATCCTTATCCTTATCCTTATCCTTATCCTTATCCTTATCCTTATCCTTATCCTTATCCTTATCCTTATCCTTATCCTTATCCTTATCCTTATCCTTATCCTTATCCTTATCCTTATCCTTATCCTTATCCTTATCCTTATCCTTATCCTTATCCTTATCCTTATCCTTATCCTATCCTTATCCTATCCTTATCCTATCCTTATCCTATCCTTATCCTATCCTTATCCTATCCTTATCCTATCCTTATCCTATCCTTATCCTTATCCTATCCTTATCCTATCCTTATCCTATCCTTATCCTATCCTTATCCTATCCTTATCCTATCCTTATCCTATCCTTATCCTATCCTTATCCTATCCTTATCCTATCCTTATCCTATCCTTATCCTATCCTTATCCTATCCTTATCCTATCCTTATCCTATCCTTATCCTATCCTTATCCTATCCTTATCCTATCCTTATCCTATCCTTATCATATCCTTATCCTATCCTTATCCTATCCTTATCCTATCCTTATCCTATCCTTATCCTATCCTCTATCCTATCCTTATCCTATCCTTATCCTATCCTTATCCTATCCTTATCCTATCCTTATCCTATCCTTATCCTATCCTTATCCTATCCTTATCCTATCCTTATCCTATCCTTATCCTATCCTTATCCTATCCTTATCCTATCCTTATCCTATCCTTATCCTATCCTTATCCTATCCTTATCCTATCCTTATCCTATCCTTATCCTATCCTTATCCTATCCTTATCCTATCCTTATCCTATCCTTATCCTATCCTTATCCTATCCTTATCCTATCCTTATCCTATCCTTATCCTATCCTTATCCTATCCTTATCCTATCCTTATCCTATCCTTATCCTATCCTTATCCTATCCTTATCCTATCCTTATCCTATCCTTATCCTATCCTTATCCTATCCTTATCCTATCCTTATCCTATCCTTATCCTATCCTTATCCTATCCTTATCCTATCCTTATCCTATCCTTATCCTATCCTTATCCTATCCTTATCCTATCCTTATCCTATCCTTATCCTATCCTTATCCTATCCTTATCCTATCCTTATCCTATCCTTATCCTATCCTTATCCTATCATTATCCTATCCTATCCTTATCCTATCCTTATCCTATCTTTATCCTATCCTTATCCTATCCTTATCCTATCCTTATCCTATCCTTATCCTATCCTTATCCTATCCTTATCTATCCTTATCCTATCTTATCCTATCCTTATTCTATCCTTATCGCATTCTTATCTAGATCAAAACATTCTGTAATAGCCAATTAGGTAGATAAGCCGAAGCAAGTGACAGGAATCGATGCCACGGCTTCCACTATGGTCCTAGCTCGTTAACAACTATCTGTATTTTTTTTTTAAATCTCTACAACTTTGTACTTAAATGCAAAAGTTGATACTAATTTAATTTCTGCAAATTGTACTGTTTTTTATTTCCGTTTCCCTTTTATTACAACAATTTAATACAAAATCCTTCGATTTCTATTAAATCTAGACATTTCAGCTCACTTTGCAATTTTGTCTGAATTTAAGCTTTCAGTTGAAATCTCCCGCTAGTTCTTTTATAGTTGCTTAATCTTTAAATCATATGCTTGGCTTAGGGCAACCAAAGTTCTTTGTTTCGAATGAAAATTGAAATGAAACTTGGGGATTTTGTTTTGTATGGAGTATGTTTTGTCCCACAGCTTGCTTTGTTTTGCTCGCTGTGGCTTCAATCTCAGCGGATGTACTCAAATGCAAGATTTCAACTGAAATTTAACATTTCTTACAATTTTATTTCATCTTCTCTTCGCTGTAGTTGGCTAAGACTTGGCTGATTTTTTTTCGCTTTGGTTTTAGGAAAAAGGACCAAAAACGAAACTGCGTAGAGGAGATATGAAAACAGAATTCCTGCTGTGCACAAGGACTTAGCAACAGTAGCAGAGGCAGCAGCAGCAACGGTAGCCCCCAAACAATAGTCGCCAACAATGACAGTGTCCATTAGGATGCATTAGCCTGAACGAAGAATGGTCCTTACTGTCATCTTACCTACATCCTTTGAAAGAATCAAGTCCTGTTTTTTTTTTGTGCCATTCATTCATTTATTTTGGTTATTCTTCACAGTACCGGCGGGTACTAACTGTGGCTTAAAACAGAGTTGCCAAGTGTCATAACAAAAAAAAAAACGAAAAAAATTCTTTGAAATTCCAATTTTCAAAAAAAAAAAAATTATTAAAAATCGAATTTTGACAATATTTTCTTAACAACCTAAAATTTTTACAGAATTTGATTTATTACCCAAATGCCCTAACGTTTTGTGAAATTTTGTTGTTGTGGCAACACTGTTTCTGCTGGCAGTTGATTGGGCTGTTGTGTGTATATCATTGGACCGCGGATACTAACTGTGGCCTAAAAAAGAGTTGCCAAGTGTCACAACAAAAAAAAAATTATAAAAATTTCCTTTTTATAACTTTGCTGTATCAGGTTTAGGAAAAATTTTTTGAAGTTTAAATTTTAAAGAAAAAATAATTAAAAATCGAATTTTGACAACATTTTCTTAACAACTTAAAATTTTTTACAGAATTTGATTTATTACCCAATTGCCCTAACGTTTTGTGAAATTTTGTTGTTGTGGCAACACTGTTTCCATTTCCATCTCCATCCTCTGTCATTCTTTTTGTCCTCCTATCATCAGCAGACTTCACTGGCAGTTGATTGGG